>NC_056745.1:218804786-219163210 GCF_019279795.1 Protopterus annectens
AACATACCACTATTGTTGAGGGATCGTGATGCTGAGAAAGGATTTGATAGAATCAGATGGGGTTTTGAATAGGCCAATGGAAGTATTTGCATTCCCAGATAGAATGAGGTCAGGTAGGAGGATATATGAAGAGTTAAGGCAATAATTAAGATGGGAGGTTTCCTCTCCAGCATGCTGTTTGAACAGAGAAACCAGGCAGGGGGTGAGCCATAGGCAAAAAAAAAAAAAAATTGCAGATATTTTGTGTATGTGAAATGTAGTTGCACTACGAAAATTGAAACACAACTCTCGCATACCGGCAGATCAAATGACAAACAGGTTGTCAGCACATGTACATCGTTTCTCTCACTAAATAAGGTCTCGACACATAAACCCACATATGCGGAGGTACTCATGAATAACGTACCAAAACCTCAGTGACCTTCCATATGCTGCCCTCAGAAACTACATGCAAACAAAACCAAGTCAATACCAACAACTACACATATAAATACACATCACAGTGTCTCCACAAGCAAGTCTCTAAGGTGAAACACCACCCATTCAGACACCTTGGTCATAGAAGACCCTGTCATGAGACGTACAGACACAACCCCCTCATTAGGATGGATGAAGAGAGGGTTACAGTCAGTTGCCTGTCAGGGGCCAGGATTCACCAGGTCATGCAGGCACTCTGTTCACTCAACCACAAATATCAGTATGACTCAGTCATAGCTCATGTGGGTGTGAATGACGTGAGATGTATCTCCCCGGACTGTATGAAGAGAGACCTGATGGACCTCTCTGAATATGTGTCACAGGCTGGTATGAGACTCTCACTAAGCACCGTTTTACCCTCACCAAAATTGATACCACAATACAAACAGAAAATAAATGACTTCAATAATTGGCTTAGCTACTGATGTCATTCCAAGTGGATCCAGTATTTGTCATCCTTGGATGACATGATCGACAGACCACTGCTTTGCTAGACATGGTCTGTACCTGTTGCCGCTAGGCTTTTGAATATTGGCCAAGGCATTAGCCACCCCAGTAGTGCCTTTTTTTAGGCAGTGCTAAACCAACAAACCTGTCAACGTAACAAATTCTTTTAATGCCAAGCTGAAGGTACTACTGCTCAGTGCTAGGAATCTTAAGAAATTGCACGCCCTGGAAGCTCTCCTCACCCTGGAGAATGCAGTTGTCTGTGCAGTTACAAAGACATGGTACAAGGCTGCAGAAAGCACCCCAGGAGAGTAAGGTTATGATGCCTAGCACACATTCAGACCACCCTCTGAAAAAGAAAAAAAATGAAAGGAGGAGTTTCCATTTACATAAAAATAATCACATCCCTAAACTGGTCAAGCAGGATGATTCGCTTGAGCTACTTCATGTCCAGCTGACCATAGGCAAAATTCCTCTCCCTATTGTCGCTAGCTACAGGTCCCCAACCATGAACCATAAAAACTACTCTGCATACCTGAAGTTACTAGAATCGCTTAACATTCAGCCCAACACACTACTAATGGGTGATTTTAACTTCCCCTCCATAAACTGGGAAACATGTACAACCACAAGCTTGTAGGCTCATAGATTTCCTGGACTTTGTCAATGCAAATGCTCTAGAACAGGTGGTCTACACTTCCACTAGGAGCTCAAATATCCTTGACATAGTACTTACAAATATGGGAGAGCATTGTCCCCCAGGCATAATGTCCTCATTGGAAAGATCGAATCATAAATTGGTCGCCTTTGAAGTTTATGTAACAGTAGCACCCCCATAATTCTAAAACCCTAAAGAATTTTTTCAAGGGCTATTACCTTCTATTAATTGATAGCACAGGTCATTTTAAAGCTTCCCCTTGCTAAGAAAATATGTAGGCCTATGCAGAAGTATACGCTAATGCCCTGTGCAACCACTTAAGCAACTGCATAGAAACAGCAGTATCTGACCAAACTAAACCTAGGTCTAGCCAGAAAAACAATCCACCCTTGTGGACCCCTGGCATAAATAGACTATACAACAGAAGGAAGAAATTCCTGTCTAGAAGTGAGAAGGGTGCACAGCATAGAAAAATACCCTTATGAGTCTC
This sequence comes from Protopterus annectens, assembly GCF_019279795.1. Lineage (NCBI taxonomy): Eukaryota > Metazoa > Chordata > Ceratodontiformes > Protopteridae > Protopterus > Protopterus annectens. The sequence continues at coordinate 218,806,859 of NC_056745.1, forward strand.
AACAGGCAAATCAGTGAACTAGCCAAGTCTTCAAAAGCTAAATACAAGACTAAAATAGCCTCCCAAGCAAAGGATAACCACAGAACATTTTTTAAGTATGTCCAAAATATTAAGGGAAACACTTAATGTGCTGAGTTGGCTGTTGATGGCACTACTTATACTCATCCAGAAGAAATGTCAGACTCTCTAGCCAATAAATTCAGCTCAAATTTCAACTCTCCATGAAATACCCCCTCCTTTTCTTTTCCTGTTATCCCAAAAGAATAGGTAATCACTGCGCTGTCTAAAGCTAGGAACATGGTAGCAATGGGCCCTGACGGAATCCCAGGGTGCCTATTAAATAGCTTGAAACATGACCTAACAGACCCACTCTGATCTCTCTTTATTTAACCACAGTCTCCTGACATGCTTTGTCCCAGTGGAGTGGAGGACCGCAACAGTTATCCCTCTGCATAAGGGGGACCATCAACTGCCCCGAAAAATACTGACCCATAAGTCTGACTGGCCTTGTATGCAAGACTATGAAAAGGGTAATCATGGACCTGAGTAATGATGACATAGGAACTCTCCAGACTCTAGACCCAACCCAGTTCAGCTCCATCAAAGGCAGGTCCTGTCTGCTCAGTCTGGTAGACTTTGAGAAGGTCACCAAGGCCATAGATGAGGGTAATATGGTGCATACCACCTACCTTGACCTGGCCAAGGCACTTGACACAATACTCCACTCGGGTATTATAGATAAACTCATAAAGTTGGGCATAAACCTCTGGTGTTACCAGATAGATAGCCAAATGGCTCATGGATAGGACACGTTGTAGTGGAGGAATCCACATCCTGCTAGAAGCCAGTCACCAGTGGAGTACTATAGGGGTTAGTGCTGGTACCCTCCTGTTTGGGACATACTTCTCAGAGGTCAAGGCAAATGTTGATGGCCTTTGGCTGACCAAGTTTGCTGATGACTGCCCGCTGACTTCCCAAATGTTGATATTCCACAGAACGGTCTGACGCAGACTGTCAGAGTCATGGCATCAAACTAAATGTGAAGAAGTGCATAATAATAATCTTTGGAAAATTAAATATCCCTGCAAATGACAACATTGATAGCACCCCCCCCCCAAAAAAAAGTGGACCCAGTGGTGAGAGAGCTGGATACTCAGATAGAAAGATAAGAATCTGAACTTTGAGCACCATGTGTTCACAGTGGTGAGGAAGCTCTTATGTGTGCCTCAGCTTATAAATAAGGGAATGGCATGTAGTTTCAAAGATGCCATAGTACCACTGTCCTCTGCCCTCATCAGATCAATAATAGAGTACAATGCACAGTTTGGCATGTACCTCGACAGGCACCTGCAGCAGTTGTAGCACCCTTAGAGGTTTCTTATGGAGCGTCCTCAGAGGTTTCTTACCAAAAAATGCAGGGTATAACCAACATGTCGTATGCGGATCAATTAAAAACCCTGTCAGTGTATTCAGTTTCCTACTGATTACTGAAGGGTGAGCTGTGCCTGACCTACAAAGCAGTCTCTGACCCAGTCCTGATGGTAATGTTGTGTATTTACGAAACTAACTTCATGATGTTTACCTACTCCAAAGATCTAAACCTGTTCTTTGACATGAGTAGATCATGCTGGAGAGACAGGTGTCTGAGAGATTGTCTGTCCTCTTCCTCTGCAGTAGGCCCTATTCACATGAAGCAGAGCCCTTCCCTGACCACCTTCAAGCGTAATCTGGAACAATGGATGGGAAATCGCAAATGCACTCCTGGGATGGCACCCATGTCCCTTTGGATAGAGGCAGCCTGTAAAAATAGTCAGGACCTCGCTTGCTGACCCTTGTTATCTTTCCCCTAGGGATAGAAATTTGGTAAAAGAAAATTTTGTAAAATCTGGGTAAAACTGGCTAGGCTTGTAATGGCTCTTGAGCCATTAGCCTAGTAATCTCCTAAGAACTTATGAAGGTAATACGGGGGCTATAATGGTACAGTGTGACCACAAATTATTTGGTTTAGCAATACCCATATTTATGGGTACATAATAAGATGAAGTATTTTAATTTATGGATTAAAAAAGCTTCTGTTACGGCAGCTAAGGCTATGTGGAAAGAGATTAAATAAAAGATGATACAAAAAATGAGAAACTGGAAGCAAGCTCTTGACTATGGATGTAGATAATAAGATACAAGCCGTGAGAATGATGTTCTTCGTGTTTCACTGTTGCAGTCATCACACATGGGTTATCTGCTTGCAGGTAGCTCTCAGTCAGCCCAAATACCAGAGTCTTGGGATGCTGTCGGCTCTTCCATGATGTCAGGTCATCAGGGGTATAAAACAGGCAGCCGACACCATTACAGCAGTCTTTCTTGCCGAGAAGGAGTCTGAAGCAGAAGCAGTTCACAAGTTCCGGTCGGCCGCTACCTGAAATTTTCATTTTTCGAGTTTCAAACCTGAAGTCTTCTAGAGCCAAGTATCCTGTTGGTGATCCTTTTTTCTTGCTCTAACCGATGTCAGAAAAAGTTAACAATTGTCTTGCCTGTGGAAAGCAAATACCTCACAGAGATTTTCATTTTTACTGCGTCACCTGTTTAGGCCCAGACCACGATGTCCTTCACTGTCATTTTTGTGCCTTGTTTAATGCCCGAACCATTCGTCGTTGGGCTATCTTTGTCGCTAAATTCTTTCGTTCTCATTCTTTATATTCCAAAATGGCTTCGATAAGCCATCCGACTACCGATCTTCCAAAAAAAAAAAGAAAAACATAGAGATAAAGACAGAGACAGACCGCATAGGTCCAAAACTGCTGACTACGCTTCCGTTAAGCTAGTCGCCAGTCCGCCGGTACTAAGTGAGGTGCCTTTGCAGCCCCTGATGGCCGCTTCTACAGATTCACAGGCCTCTGCTGAGACCCATTCGGAGTCCGATATGCCGCGAGATTCTTCTTCGACTGTGGAACCTGCGGATGTCTGTACCGTGAATGGGTCCGGAGCCCTGTGCAGGCACCGGGTTCTGTGGGTGTATTCCAACCTACGGATGTTCAAATTAAACCGACAACTTTGTTTTTAGCTAAAAATACCGAGTTTCTCAGGCCAAGAGTATGCACTACGCTTAGAAAACCGACGACCAAAGGGCATGCTCAAGCTCCCATGCCACAAAAACAAATGCTTAGAATGGCTGAAGACCTTATTACCCTAATTAGGGGAAGCCAGCCTTCCCCTGCTAAGAGACAAAGAATTGAGTTTCATTCTGATTCTACAGACCAGGAGTCCGATGACTCTGACCCTTCTGATTACCAGGACATACCCTTATCAACCTATGAGGATTCAGATGCAGAGGAATCCATTCCCTCTGCCTCCTCTCCAGAAGATTTTTCTTTTGGTGAAACCTTGCATTCTTTGAGAGAGCATTTCTGCTGGAAATGCCAGGACTACCCTCAGTCCAAAAAGAGACTCAGAATTTTTATAGTTGCCTCAGCACAGGCTTCTAGCTATAACCCCTGTATTGGATTTTGTAGATGATGTCTTCATGGAATCCAGTCTTACTCCAGACACTTTACCACTGGCCCCTAGAAAACCCGACTGGTACTTCAAGAGTACCTGATTCTCACAAATTTCTCTTTAAGAATCCTGCTGCTGATTCAGAGACCATTTCCCAATGACCTAAAGGTATTAAGACTACTACAGCCAAAAACCCTACCCCTTCAGACAGGGATTCCAGAGCTTTAGACAGATGGGGTAAGAAGGGGTATATACCTCTGCAACTCTTGCCATCAGGGCGTTGAATTGCCAGTTTCACATGTTGAAGTGCCAGAAACATATTATGGAACTAATTAAACAAAAAATGGTGTTACTTCCTGATTATGCAGAAAATAAAGATTTACAAGAGTTAATGCATTCTGCACACCAAAACTGGATGTCCATTACTCAGGGCCGATGGGTCCTAAACATTGTATCCCAGGGGTACAGATTCTCCTTCCATTCACTGCCAACCCTAAGCAGGTTTCCAGACCTTCCTCCAAACCAGTGTGCAGAGGCTCAAAAGCAAGTACTTTCCTTGCTCAATATCAGGGCTATTCAACCTGTTCCAGTAGAACAAAGGGGGCAGGGTGTCTACTCCATACTGTTCTTGGTGCCCAGAAAAAGAGGGCTCTTGGCGACCCAATCCTGGATCTGTCAATTCTCAACACCTTTCTGGTGGTCCCAAAATTCAGAATGCTTACCCTGCAACAGCTTCTCCCTATGCTAGCCAAGGATGCCTGCTTAATCACCCTAGACAAAAGAGGCTTATCTGCACATCCCCATAAGGGAGTCTTGCAGGAAATGTCTACGCTACAGGGGTGGCTGTATGCACCATCAATTCTCTGCACTTCCCTTTGGCTTATCTACTGCGCCCAGAGTATTCACAAAGTGCCTGGCTCCAACCATTGCATACTGCAGGCAGAGAAATATCCAAATTTTCCCATACTTGTACGATTGCCTGATTCAGGCGGACAGTCAGGAATTGCTACTTCAGCACCTGGCATTTGTAAAAAGACTCCTAACTTCATTGGGGTACACCATCAATGAAAATAAATCACAACTGGTGTCCACTCAAAAAATTGTATTCCTGGGAGCAAGCTTGAACACATCTTCCCAGATGGCATTCCTCACTCCAGAAAAACAGGTATATTTGACCAACTACTCCAAACAAATGGCCACCAGAACCCAGCTATCTGCAAAGAAAATATTGCAAGCCCTAGGGTTCATGGCCTCAAGCATTCTGCTAATTCTATATGCAAGACTGCATATGAGGTAACTTCAATAGTGCTTAAAAAGTCTTTGGTGCCAACATTCTCAGGACCTGGAAACAATCATTCCTATCATACCTTGTCTAAGGGCAGAGTTCCTTTGGTGGGCAGAAGCATGCAACCACAACAAGGGACTTTCACTCAACCCCTTGCCTCCCAAACCCTGACAACAGACGTATCAGACTATGCATAGTGGGCTCACATGGCAGGCAAATGCATTTAGGGCAAGTGGAAACCAGGACAAATTCTCCTGCACATCAATCAAAAAGAGATGCTAGCTGTACAGAATGCTCTGACAGCCTTCAAATACCAAATCCTTCCAGGACAGCTACTATTGAAAAACAGACAACCCCACAGTTATGTGGTACATAAACAAGAAGGGGGGATCCCATTCTTACCCACTCTGCAGGTTAGCCATGACCCTGTGGAACACAGCCTTGAGCAACCAAGTGCATCTACAAGCTCAATTCCTGCCAGGCAAACAAAATTCACTGTCAGACGACTTAAGCAGAAATCTCCTAGACCCACACGAGTGGAAATTGGAGCCTAACACCTTCAACCTTCTAATCCAGCAGTGGGGGACACCAGAGGTGGACCCCTTTGCCTCCCCCGAGAACCACCAGTTGAGTAAATTCTACACCAGGAACCCTCACAGCAGGGCCTGGAAGGTTGACGTCCTATCCTTCATATGGGAAAACCTCTCAATTTATGCCTTTCCCCCTCTGCCCCTCCTCTCAAAAGTACTACTCAAGATCAAACAGGACAGGCCAAGGGCAATTCTTTTTGCCCCCAGACTGGCAATACCAGCACTGGTACCCACTCTTACGCAGTCTGACAACAGTGCCACCCTGGCACCTTCACCAGACAACCTTCCCTGCTGTCTCAGCAGGAGGGGCAGATTTTGCATCCACAGTTGCAAATCCTAAACCTTGCAGAGCCTGGCTTATCCTCTGAATATACCACCAGCAAACAGGTGCTGGATGTCATTCTTGAGGCCAGAAGGCCTAGTACTAGGAAATCCTATGCTGAAAAGTGGAAAAGATACTGTTCTTGGAATCAGACTCAAGGAAAGGACACAGCAGTGCCCTCCTTAACTCAAATCCTGGATTACCTAGCAGAGCTACTCCACAGAGGCCTGTCCTTCTCCCCCATTAAGATTCATGCCTTTGCCATCTCAGCTCATTATAATACTGAGCCACCTCTAGTTCCTCACCCTCTCATCAAACAGTTCCTGAGAGGGGCTAACAACTTAAGGCCCTCTAGGAGAGCACCCACCCCTGCCTGGGACCTTAACTTTGTACTGGAAAAGCTCACGCTTCCCCCTTTTGAACCTGCTGCTTCAGCAGAGTTAAAATTCCTCTCTTGGAAAACAGCCTTGCTTTTAGCCATAACTTCAGCAAGAAGAGTGTCTGAGTTACAGGCACTAATGGCTGTGGAACCCTTCATTATTTTCCATGCTGACAGGGTTTCCCTCAGGACTAACCCATCCTTTGCCTAAGGTGGTGTCAAGTGTGGCTTTAAACCAATCCATCCATTTACCAACCTTCTTCCCTAATCCTCAGAATAAAGGGGAAAGGATCCTGCACTCCTTGGACATGCACAGACAGCTCAGGTTCTACCTTGACAGGACTAAACCTTTCAGAAAATCTGACCAGATGGTAGTCAGCTTTGCTACAGGGGGCAGAGGGCAAGGCCATTTCAAAGCAAACCATTTCCAAATGGATAGCACACTGCATCCATTTCTGCTACAAGCACCATGGAAAACCTACCCCACAGGGGATCAGAACACATTCCACTAGGGCTACTTTCACCTTTACAGCATTTCTCAGGGGAGTCCCTACCAGGGACATACTGGAAGCTGCAACATGGAGTTCTGTACACACCTTCACCAAGCATTACCACTTACCTATTTTTTCTAAATACAGATGTGGATTTGCTACAGCAGTCTTACAAGGCCTGCTAGCCAGCCCTAATACTTCTTGACTGCCTCCACCCTTCCTCAGCTTTGGGAATCAACCCAAGTGTGATGACTGCAAAAGTGAAACACGAAGAACATAGTACAGTTACCATAAATGTAAATGTTTGAGTGTATTCACTGTTGCAGTCCTGGTTTCCCTCCCTCCAGCCCCCTGGTTTTCTCTGTCCTTCTACCTATCCTATTTGTGGCCATTTTTAATGGCAGTGGTATTTACTTTTTACTGGTGGTGTTCCACACCATATACTAGCTTCCTATTTGGGGGGCTCCTGACATTTGGGGCAAGAAAAACTGATGTAATGGCATCGGCAGCCTGTTTTATACCCCTGACGACCTGACGTCATGGAAGAGGCGACAGCATCCGATGCAGAAATCCCAAGACTCTGGTATTTGGGCCGACTGAGGGCTGCCTGCAGGCAGATAACCCAAGTGTGATGACTGCAACAGTGAATACACTCAAACATCTACATTTATGGTAAGTGTACACAGCTGTACTTTTTTAGTCTCATTAATGATATGTACAGGTCAGGCATATTTCTATCAGTTAGGGGAGAAGTTGTGAACATTAATAGAGTGGAAAGAGTTTATTTGTGGGGGAAGAGGACAAAAATTAAGTGGGATAAATTGATCCTCACCGTAGAACAAGGTGGTGTAGGATTACCTGATTTGAAAGAATACTTCAAAGTTGCACAACTAATGCTCATATACATAACATAAGCAGAAAGTGATGAATTAAAGGGGACTGGTGTGTTGAGGAAATTCGTGTAATAAGGATAGAATAAGGTTTTGGATGCAGATCTTTAAGGAGAATAACTGTACATAGTACTTTCTGCAGCTTTATAAATATAATATTCTGATGTAATATTCTAAGAGTTAAGCTAACATTGGGATGGAGAAAGGAGATTTTGCCAATAGGGATGATTGCAGATAGTGGTACAGAAGATAGGCAAGAGGGATCTGAAAGTTACTGGAGAAAATTGAGAAAGGAACCCAAGGTATTAGGAGAAAGTATCTAAAAAAGGGGAAAAGTAATATAGTGGGATGACGCCAAGCAGAAGTTTGGACTGCATCTGAGTACAGCAAAGAGAAAGGGAGATGGGGGTTCTAAGTGAAAGTCTGCTTCTGGTAAAGTTTATAATCTGGTGCCAAACAGAATCAGCTGTTTAAAGGGATAATTAGTAGAGGATGTAAAATATTGTATGATAAAAATCAATCAGAAGAGGATTGAAAAGCATGGGAACGGAGGCTGGAAAGGCAATTTACAAAGAAGCAATGGGGGGGGGGGGGCATGTATGGCTCCCAAGTATCACATAAAGTACAGAAGGTAGAGGATTTTTGCTTTGCAGTGATTGAATAAGTATTTTTAAAATTTGAGCAGACTTTAGGGAGTTTTTTCTTCAGGAAGTTAGCAAATGTTTGGGGTGTGATTGAACAGAGAGATAACTGAGATCATGTTTTTGGAAGTCTTTCCTACATAATTTTCTGTCAGAAATGCTGGGTGCACAAATGGTTATAACTAAAGAAATTATTATTTTGAGCTGGGACATAGGAACTAAATTGTTTATATGTAGTAAGGCCTTACTAAGGTTAATACTATTGGCTGCCCCAAAAAAAGCAATTGCTGTAAAAGGGAAATCAAAATCTAGACCAACTGTAACTAAAGTGTTGAATATTGTAAAGGAGATAAAAGAATTAGAGATAATATCTTTAGAAAAGGGAAGGAGCAAATTACATAGAAATAAATGGAATTTGGGTAAACAATGCATAGGTTCATAGGTTGGTACTAGGCTATCAGCCCTAGGGCCTATACAAGCCTAGCCATAACAATTCCCTGGCTATTTCTTCCCACACTATTTACTTCCCTGGACCCCTGTCCATGCATGCAGAATAATGTGCAGGAGGAGGAGTGAGATTTAAGTGAAAGTAGGAACTGAGCAACTTATGTAATGCTGTAATAAGTAAGTGTTTAAAATAGTATATATGTAATGTATAATGCATGACATGAAAAATGTTAATATGGTTTATTTTCTTTTCAACTAATATATGCTTTCTTATGTCATAAGTAATAATTTAATAAAGGAGTTTAAAAAAAAATAAAATAAAAATGGGAAAGGATTTTAAATATTGCTCTTATAAACTTAGTTGCTAGAGTAACAGGTTTTGCATTAGCTTGTTTTTCCTCAAGGCCATAAAGCGTGAAACTGAAATGTATGCCATTATTTAGTGTCTACAGTCATCAAATGTTTGTCAGAAAAAGTGCAAATTTCATGTGCAACTATTGACAGGTATAAACATAACATGTAAAAGTCATTCATAACAGTTGCCAAAACTTGTGTGTGGTAGAAAATAACTTTAAATACAGATGTCTTTATATGGGTCATAATTATAGCATGATTTTGTAGCCTACATCTCATTGGGGGGGGGGGGGGCTTTTTACCAGGCATCTTGGTTTTTCTTGGTGCTTGCAACACCAGCAATAGTTCTTCCTCAGAGGAGGATTTCCTCTTTTGTTTTTGAGGTTGTAGAAACAGTGGGAGGAGAAACAGAATTTGGTGGCTACAAAGCAGCGAGAGCTTTAAAAAGCCCTTGAGAGAAATTGAATCACTGCTGCTGAAGGTCTGTAGGGGCAGGGTTCGAACTAGCTTGAAAGGAAATATGATGTACCTCAATTAGGCTACCTGGGATGTCTTGTTAGACAGGAATTTGAGGATTTTCCCCCGGTATCTTCTGAGAGGATCAGCCTTGACTGAGCCTTTATCTTATTGCTGGCCTGTTGACTTGGATGTGATGGAACCAAGTGTGCACTATGCTGGTCTTCTGAAGGGTCCCAACAAGTAGTAGTAGGTATGGAAACCAGATAATCTAAGGGCTTATTCGTTGCCTCAGCAGAGATGTATGACTCTTGGTCTCGTCTTTTAACTTTTTAGTTTTTTTTCTTTTTTGGCTGATGTTGGATTTTGAGGACAACCATCCAGAAGCCATTGTAGCATTAGCGATTGCTTGTAGATGCTTCTTTTCATTGTAAGGTTTTCAAAGAACTGAGAAACTACAAATAGTCTTTGGTACAAAGGACTTGGCAGATGGAACAACCTTTGTAGTTAAGCCTAGAGCTTAAACAAAAACGATGCATAAAATGTTTACCCTTCTAAAGGATTTGTTGACTGCAATCACATTTCCCCTTCTTAGCAGAAATGAAAAGGTACAATTTTTTTCAGAAGGCTTTAAATAAAGAGGAAGAGTCAACAATGGTGTGTTTACCTGCCCGCAAATGATTGTTCCTGGAGCACACCATATATCTGACAGTCCGTGATGCAGACAGACTTTTCATTCATGGATTGGTGGCTGGAAAGTTCTTGCATCCATTTATACTTTAAGTATCAACATGTACTTTCTTGCCTAGGTCAGATGTACAGCATGCAAAGATGATGTCTAAGCTCTTGTAGACTGGACAAACGAACAGTATCCTTGGCAGGACATCCCCGTAAGTCAGGAATACTGCAACAGTGATCTAAAGAACGTCTATAAGAATCAATCAGGGAAAGTTAGATAAGATTGAAAAAGTGAATGTAAAGGCAGTTTACAAAGGTACAATGGGAGGAAATTTGTAAGGTTCCCAAGTATGCAGCAAAGTCCAGCAGGTTTAGGATTTTTGCATGATACCTCAAGAAGACTCCAGAATATTTTTCCAAAGGCAGATAGCAAATGTTGGAGTTATGATGGGGAGGAGAGGGTTAATTGGGAGCATGTTTTTAGGAATGTAATGAATTAGCAATTTAAAACAAAAATCTTACAGAGTACTTTAATGAAAATATTTGGGGAATGCTGCAACTGAAGAAATTATTCTTTTAAGATAGAATGTAGGACCCAGATTGCCTAGGGCCAGTAAAACATAACTAAATTTAATGCAGCCAAAAAGTGAATGGAAATTAAAATCTATACCCAACATTGAGATGGTTCTGGAACTAAAGGAGATGAAAGAATTGCAGATAGGATCATTAGAAAAGGGAAAGAGGAAATTTCTAGAATTAAATGGAATTTATTTTGGGAACAATACAGGAGAATAATCAGACGGAAGAGCAGTGAAATTTAAGGAAAGACAGGAATTGATCAATTTTATATAATGGAGTGAATGAAAATTGTTAAAAAGAAAATGTATGCATTATGAGGATAACAAAACTGTTTTACATTTTTTTCTTTTCTATTAACGTTTGTAAACTCATGTTACATATTAAAATGTGATGACCTGTTAAAGATTAAAGAACAATAGTTCAGTGTTGCCTATTAAGCTTCTGTGCTGTTTGTTAAATACAGCAAAAACTAAGCATATGAGATTTGGGAAACATAAACTGAAAGGTGAATATTTAATACAGCGATTGAAACTGTAGATTAATTTTAGGACCAGGGCATATAGGTAAATCCAGCTTTGAGTTTTTCTAATCATGTCAACCAATTTGTTAATGATGGTTATTGAACTATAGGCTGTATAAAAAGATTTATGAAGTCTAGGAAATCAGAAATTATGAAGTCATTGTTTAACTACATTATACCCAAAATAGAGTATGGAATAACAATATGGAAACCTTATAAGAAAACAAGCATGAGTAAACTAGAAAGAGTAGAGCAGAAATATATCAAGGACATCCATGGATGCGAAAATTTAAGTTATTATGAAACACTAAAATGTCTGAAGGTGTGCAGTGCCTCTTATAAATATTTAAGAGGAGATATTCAGTTATGTAGGGCATTTAGAGACAGCTACCTCTGGAAATGTTTGGGGTTATCAAAAAGTAGAAGAGAATCATCAGACAAACTGAGAATGAGAAGTGTACTCATTGGTTCTCTGAGAGAGCAGCCATTGCATGGCACAGACTACTTGAATTACATTAAAGCAAGCATTAGTTTAGATGTTTTTAAGAACAGCCTGGACACATTATTGGAACAAATGTTTTGGTATATTGGCAGGCTAGAAGGGTATTAATGCCCCTGCTTGAAATATTTTATGTATGTATGAAACACCCTGGTGTACCATGAGAAAGCAGATCTCCTGCTGTAGTCTCCTCCATTTCACCAGCAATTCCTTCATATAGTATCAGACAATGCACACAGTCATTCACCTCCAAGGTTTTTATAATCCCACAATTATTTTTATATTGTATTTTTGTGTCTGTCACTTGATGTGCATGAGTTGTCAATATTTTTGTATTTTTGTCTCTGTTGTTGACAATTGAGCTTTCAACCCTGTGTTCTTCATAGTGAGATACAAAGCATTGGAGTTCCACTTTAACATTGTTTTATGTTCTGTCTTTACTCTGATTGTTGAACTACTTCTTCCTTTTTGCCACTTGTCTTTCACAGTTCACTGAATAGTAAATGCCAGGAACACATTAATTTCTCCTATTATTTTCCCCTCTTCTTTTCATGCCTTTTCTTCCGTTCTTTCTATGTTGACTTACCAGTTAATTTTTTTTATTCCTAATTTTGTTTTGTCTAGTCAAGCAGTCACTACTGCTGTTTCACTTTCCCAAACTTTTGTGGTATTCATTTCTCTTTATAGCTGTAGCCTAAGCATTTTTTGAATCTTTGCAGAGAGAAGCTGCATGGGATACAGTTTACTTTCCCAACTGTATGATGCAAGTCCATTTACGGTAAATGTTCATCATATGGATCACTGTGCTACAGTACCTTAGCTATATGGATTGTATCCTGCCAAGTATATAATGACTGGCCAGCTTTCAAACCTTCAGGGCACCTTCCACACACCCAAACTGTCAAAGCAGCTTGAGCTGAGCTGAGGTGACTAAAAAACAATTTTGGGTTTAAAGCCCTTCAGAGCTTTACTGCTGCTGAAGAGTATGCTCTCTGAGGCTCAATGGTCAGCTTGTGCTTACTTTTGCTAGACAGATACGATTCCTTTGGGGGGAAAAACATTGTTTTTCATGAATGTATTGATGTTTTATTGCTTTTCTCTTCAGTAGTTATTTTAAAGCTAAGAGTGTTTTGTTTTAATGGACTATCTTAAGACTGTAATGTACTTTTAAACAGAGCACTCATTTTTTTTCCTGTTTAAAAGTAGTGTAAACTAACTGAAAACATTTTCTGTGGAAAATTGGATTTTTTTTTTCCTTTGTGGGGTTGGTATAGTGTTTGAAAGTGCTTCTTACTGTGGGGTTGGTATAGTGTTTGAAAGTGCTTCTTACTGTGTTTTTTTTGCCAAAAATTAGTAAGTTTTATGGACTGGTAGTTTTACCAGCATTTGCTGCTGTTCTCCCCTGGGAAAGAGACACCATTTTCAGCTTGGTCATGGAAGAGACTGCTGGTCCCATTGTCGGTGGTGCTTTGAGACACTAAAAGAAAAAGTTAAGCAGACAGCCTTTGGCTCAGCCACAGATGGGTGACATTGCTGTTGTACCTTAGACCACTCCTATTTAAACCTGGATCCCTCTGGTGAAGCACATATAGCCACTATACATCTGGGGTTAGCTATGTCCTTTGCAGCTGTTGGGTTCCCCTCAGCTGGCAAGGGAAAGACACTCTTGTCAGCCCTTGGAGAGGGAGCAGGTAAGGTTTTCCTGATGTGCCCATCCACGGGGAAGCAGCTGCTGCTCTTAGGAACACGGATGGCCCCATTTTTCCAGGCAAAAAGAAATGAAAAACCAAGTACTTATCTACTCTTCCTCATGTTTCTTTATACAGGAGTAGTTTACTGGGTCTGGCTCAGGGTTATTTCAGACTATTGATTCCCTTGTAAAGTATTTTCTGGTAAAATAAAGAGGGATTCCTCTTTTCTTAAGAGATTCAAGATTCTGAATCTCAACAGGAAGATGTGGGGACGGATTCAGTTTTTTTCCCTCCGATTTCTGATTCAGACTAAGATGATAGTTCACTTTTTGATTCACCCTGTCAGGGTTTCTTTTTCTCTGGGACTATTGCTAGAATGTGCCAATGGTTTCAGTGGGACATCACTGAGGTTTCTCAGTCCCTCACAAAGTGCAATACGTTACACAAAAACGTTCCGGAACCTACACCCATTCCTCCTATTCTGTCATCTTTAGAGAATGTGTGTGTTACTGTCTGCATTTTGTCTGTTAGTCATTCAGCTGCCCAGAAAAAGGTAGGTAGAATGTTTAAAATTCCTCAGTCTTGTAAATTTGTATACACAATTCCCAAACCTAACCTAGCGGCTATAGCCTTAGTTAATCCCACTGCTGCTAAGCACTTAGTTAATTCCAGTGCTACTCTTTCTGATAAGGATGGGAACATTATTGATAGGTATGGGAAATGTATATTCTTTTGCAAAGTTGGTTTACAGAATTCTGAATTGTCAGGTTCATATGTTAATTTTCTGAAAGACTATGAAAATATAAGGAATGTTTTATCTGGAGTTTCATCTTGTGAGGAAAAATCTGCTTTCTTTTGCACTGGTCAGTACTCATTGCTTGCAGTGTGTTTATGACTCTGATACTTCTTCCAGGGCTATTGCCACTTGTATTGTTTTAAAAGGTTTGCATGGCTGCATTCTCAGAACCTTCCAGATACTAAACATGAGATTTTAAATTCTCCCTTGGATAATTATTGTGTTTGGCTCCTCTGGCGTAGAGGTGATCAAAAAGTGTGATGAAAGCATACCTCTCAACCATACCAAATTACATGGTAAATACCGGTTTTGAGGGCAAAATATAGGGTGCCATGAATTCCCAAGTGGCCCCTTTAATTTCTGAATTTCCCAGTTTTTTTTTTTGAAGTTTTTTTTTTTGGACTGTTCCTGATGTCATCACATGCACAAGCATGAGGCACACAGCTGCTGAGCCATTACTACTAAATTTAAATTTACCGGTCCGCGGGTTTAATTCAGGCTCAGTGCGAGTGTGCACAGCACTTCTTTCTTCAAAAAGCTCCAGGTAATGTTACTTAATTATTTGGACTGGTAGCTGCATTGATATTATTTGAATGTTTAACACTGTGGTGTGTTTGGACCTGTGTTTTTCTCACGGGAACGGTCTTTTGTTTATACTGCATTGATTTGGTTATGTATACAAGAGAAACAGCTATTGATCTGCATAGGTTCCTTTGCATTTTGGACTCATGTTAGTTCCTCTGCATTTTACAAGTGTGTGTGTGTAGTTCTTTTGTATTTTGGACTCAAATGGTAGTTCCTTTGCATTGTGTGTGTGTAATGCCCCAATTAGTTATAACTGATAGTTAAGGTTACTCACACTCAAACCCTGTACCTTGGGTACAAAGAGCAAAAGCCTAAATTCTCAACACATACCACCAATTATGATTCAAGGAGTTTCTCAACTGTCCAAAGTTGCACAGAATGTTTGGCTCATTCTTTCGTCTGTTCCTCTTCAAATTTGTGGTTTTCTGGCAAATGCGTGAGAACTGAATTCACTAAATAATAACCATTTAAGTTTCAGTCTTCCTATCTTTCAGAAAACGCATGGTAACAAAACATTGATTTCTAGCAACTTTCTAAAGTTGTACAAGCAATGTTTTAAATGGGTCACTGGTTTTAGGCCTTTGTCCCCCGCCCCCCAATACATTTTGGCTTTTTCAAAATTTCTTGTGCTCCATAGTTCTTCAGGGGGAGAGATATTTAGTGCTGCTTATGCCAAGTCTGTTTGTGTTAGTAGCACAACAGGTAGTATACTTGCTTTTGATGCAGAAGGCTGTGGGTTCTGCTCCCACAGTATGTAGATGGATTGCTGATACTGTACTGTGTTGTACTTTTAAATGAGGTAGATGCTGCAGTCCTAAGAATGTCTCCTTTGGTGGAGATACCTAGTAACTATGAATCTGTTATCAGTTTGCCATCCATTCCCTTTTGCAATATTTCTAGCTCATTTTTTTAAATGTAGCATAGGCAATTTATTCTTCAAGGGTAACAGGCACTTTATTTGTAGGTGAAACAATGAAATATAAAGTTGTTTTCTAGCAGCAAGCTCTTCATTAGTTACAGATCTCTTTAATGTGGAATTATTTAGATGACTTTTGCATTTTCTTTGAATGTGAGTTTCAAGGGCAGGGACGTTTTAATGCTAAATCTATTTTCATTGTGAGACTATATTGCTTTGTTTAGCAGATGTCTTAGTGTTTGTGTTATAAAATGTAAAAAGTTTTAAATGAAATACAAATAATCATTGTAGAAGTAAAGCAGTATGCACATTACAATGTTTATGGTAAAAGGGACAAAATAATCAAGTAATGGGACATTGGAATGACTGCAATGGGGAGAGCTGTGTATGAGGGCTCCATTTGACCATGATTTTGTGAGTGGAGAAGGGTGGTAAACTCAGACAGCCCCATGCGGCACAAACTCTAGCTACACCACTGATCAGAAGGCCATGGAGAATGTCTTTTGGAGGTCCTAGCAAACTGTAATATTCTTTTGCTAAGATTAGAATATTGCCTAACATTAAATGCCCTACTTTTTCCACAAAACCCACATACTGTAAGTTACCAAAAACAAAATCCTAAGGTTCATCATCTTCTCCATTCCCAGTGAATATCATTGCTACATGTTTCAAATAACAGGTTACCATTTTTTACAGAGCCTGGGGCCATATGTCTGTTCTTCAGTTTGAGTTTGAAAGTTAGTATCCCACAATTCCACTGGAGTGGGCAGGGTTACACAATTATTTATGCAAATTTAATGTTAATCAGCATACAGATTTGTACCCATTTTTCATGGGCCTTTGTCCAGATTTTTAATGATTCCAGGTTGAGAGGTATGGATGAAAGGGGCAAGCTGATCCAAGGAATCTCCAAGATTTTTCTGCTTTCCATTTCCAAGTTGTCCAAGAGATTTTCTTTGTCTTCTTCCATTTTTGTCAGGAAACAATAAACCGTCTCAGCAGAATTCAGGTAAACAGATGTTTAAGAAGGAATGGCAAGGGAGCTCCAAAAAGAAGTCTGTATCCTCCCAAACCAAGGACAGTCCAATATGTTGGAATGACTGTTCAGGAGACCTTGTGACCCACTCCCACCCTAGCTCCCGTTTTCTTCCAGAAAGTCTTAATCTCAGTTTTTCTCTTTGACAACAGATTGCTTCACAGAAACTGGTGCTGAATTTCATTCATTAAGGTTACAGATAGCACTGGGAGAAAATTCTTCCTTTGTAAATCATAGTTTCCAAGGAGACATTCTTTGTCATCCAGATCAGACTGTTTTTGTCCCCACATGTTCTTTATCATATGCTGCCCCAAGGACTGATAAAACCACTTCCTCCTTCCCACGCATGTAAGGGTTTTTATTCAAGAATGTTCCTAGTGCCAAAGAATGAAAATGCTTGGAGACTAGTTCTGGGTCTTTCTTTTTTAAACCTGTTTGTGCTAGTGCCGTAATTCAAAATGATGTCCTCTGATCTCTTTTTCCTCTTGAGTTTTCTGGTAACACTAGCCTTATAAGATGTTTTTAATCACATCTCTATAAATCCAGACTTCAGATGTTTCTTAAGGTTTTGTACATCTGGGTTCATAGGTTCATACTAGGCTATCTGCCCTAGGGCATTTATAAGCCTAGCCAGTGTGTGTTTGGCTTTCGCCACCCATTTTAAATTAATTTTGCTATGCCCTTTTTCGAGGTTAGTATACTGTGCCTCTGTCCAACAGTGACACAGAAGTGATACCCGGGGTAAACCCGGGGTGACATTATTAGTTCTCTAGCTTAACCTTTGGACTATCCATTGTACTAAGGGTGTTCACAAATTGTCTAGCTCCAGTTATAGCTCATTGCAGGCTACATGGTATCCACATTTTCCCATGTTTAGATGACTTGCTTATCTTTGCAGAGTCAAAGTTTCAAGAATCTCTTTTTGGGTGAGAGATATCTTACACAAGCTCAGATTCAAAGAGAGAATCTCTTTTTGGATGAGAGATCTCTTACACAAGCTCAGATTCAGAGAGAGAATCTCTTTTTGGGTGAGAGATCTCTTACACAAGCTCAGATTCAAAGAGAACAGTCAAAAGTCTTTCTTGACTCCCTCACATAGGTTGTTTAACTGCAATGTCTGCAAGAAACCACAGTTCAAAGAGCTTTTCATCCATAAGGAAAAATAGATCCTTATTTACATCTGTTGCTGAGGTTTTCCACTCAGACATCTGTCACTGTGAGTAAATACCTCAGGAATGTGGATCGTATGGTATCTATGATTCTCACAATACCCCTGGCAAGACTTCACATGAGAAAGATATAGTGGTATCTGAAATCTCTTGTGTCCCAGTGTCAACATGCTTTATCTTTTCAAGTCCCATTCCTGGGGTTTGTCAGAAGAGAAATCTTTTGGTGGAGACAACAGATATCCTTAAATCCAGGTCTCCCTTTCTTCTTCCGTCCTCCAAAGCAGTGAGTCATCATAGATGCTCCAGACTTTGCTGGGGAAGCAGTTTCAGAAAGGATAAAGGTGCAGGGGTTGTGGAACATTAAGGACAGATGCACATAAATATCTAGGAGATGATTGTCATGATCAATCCACTTGACTCTGAACCATCTTTGGCCCCAGGATCACTTCAGAGTGGTTTCAAACAATGCAAACCAAGAACCGCTACAAAAATTACAAAACCAGAGACTGAAAAGTAGCACAACCACAGAGGAGAACAGTACTATGTATTTATTAATGGATTAAATGCTTTCATCTAACAATAATGTTGGACTTCTTCATTGTGAAGAACTGTAGTCAGACGTAGTGTACATAGTACTGTTTCCCCAGTGGTTGTGCTACTTTTCAGTCTCTGGCTTTGTGCTTTCAAACAATACCAGTCATGTACTACATCAACGGCAAGAGAGAACCAGGTCTTACCCTGTTTTCAGACTAGCCATGTTAGCTTGGATATGGCTTAACAACACAGTCTCACTCTACAGGCATCATACATTGTCAGAGCAAAATTGCTTGACAGCAAGCTGAGCAGGTCAGTGCAGACCCTCACAAAAGGAAAATAGATCAGGGGTCTTCCAACATTTGATCCATTTGTGGGGACTCCCTCTAGTAGATCTTGTTGCCTCCTGTTTGAACAATCAACTGGCAAGGTTCTGTTCCAGGGCACACTGCAAGAAAGCCTGGAACACAGATGCTTTTTCTTTTCTTTGGACAGGAAAGTCCTTGTATGCTTTTCTACCTTTTGCACTAATGTCCATGGTACTGTTGCACTTTTAACTAATGGGATTTCCTGCAGTGGAATCCCTTGGTGGCCCAACTAACAGAGAATTTTCATCTTCTCCTGAAGTCATCAGATGCCTTGACTTATGTCAAGACATTTGGGTATAAAGGGAGTTGGCCAGCATCATAACCTCAGTTCCTTCTTGCTGTTGGAGTGCGAAGCAGAGTGCTAGTCAGTGCATCAGTCTGTCCACACCAGGGAAAGTAGACACAAAGCTAAGTATCCCATTGGAAAGCTTATCTTGTGGTTCTTGACTAATGTCATAGAAAATTAATGACAATCAATGCTGTGGCAAGCTGATACCACACTGGGACTTGAACTCATTTTGTGCAACTTGTTTGGCCCCAGAACATGCTGTACCTAACTGTTGGATTTGTGCTTGCTTTAACAGTAGAACAATCAAGCATAGGGTGCATTACTGAGTCGCTAGAGCTTTCATGTACTATGTCTGCCGGGTGAGCTAAGGTTGATTTTTCCTAGGTGTAAGAATGAAAAGCACCCAAAACTTAGGGTATTGGGTGACACTCATTTGCCGATTACCAATCTACTTAGGCTCATTCTCATCAAAGAAGGTGGGACACCTTGCAGACCTCTCTGACAACTGCAGTTGTTGTGAAACAGGCCTTTATCAAGACCCATTCAAAGTCCAATATGTAGCTGGGTATGTCTACTTCCACACAAACTGAAGGACTTAGCTTGATGGTTGGTTCCAGAGCTGCTTCACAGGTTCTGGCTTCCGACGACTGCTGTCAAACTAACAAAGGGATGTCCAGTTTCTCGTCATCAAGATATCACCTCAGTTCGCCATCCTTTGGGATTTGACTGCCTGCCCGCATCCCTGCCCTAGTGAGGATGTTGCCCTTGGGTCCAAGCCTAAGGTCTCACACAAAAAGGCTGCATCCAGCTTGCCCCAGCTGAGGCCTACTGGCTACCACTCCCAAACTCAGGCCTTTCAACAGGGCCTAGTTAGGTTGGCTGAGGATTTGATCACCATAGTCTGATCCAGATGCCTCTTTTTTTTCCCAGATTCTGCCCCTGAATCTTGTCCTGCTAAAAGAAAAAGGGATATTTTCCCCAGGAGTTGCCTGATTCTTTTAACAATTAGGATGATAATGATGAATTCACCTTTGAGGAAGGTTTATCTATTGCTCCCTATGTGGATTCTGATTCTAATGAGAATCTTGCATCAGCCTCCCTCACCCCCACCCCCAGGGCATTTCCTTTGGGGATGCCCTACATGCCTTAAGGAAACACTTTAAATTGGAAGCACAGGGCTATGCACAATCCAAGAAGAGGGTTAGGAAATTTTTAAAACTCCCTGACCATAAACCTTTTGCCATTCCTCCAGTCTTAAAGGTGGTGGATGATGTCTTACTGGATTCTTCCTTGCTGCCAGATTCCCACCCCCCTGCTCCTTGGAAACCTGATAAACTTTACAGGGTTCTGGATTCCCACAGACACCTTTTCAAGAACTCTGCAGCAATTCCTGAAATGGTGACTCAGTGCCCCAAGGGAGGTAAAGCGAGTACTTCCAAAAATCCCTTGCCAACTGACAAAGCAGCGCTTTGGATAGTTTTGGAAAGAAAGTCTACACATCTGCTACCCTAGTCATGAGGGCTCTGAATTGCCCACTTCATATGGTGAAGTATCAGGAAGCCATTTTAGATCAGATGAAGCAAGAACTGGTGAGGATCAAAAATAAGGCTCTCTCCTAATGAGCTGCTAGACTTAAGCAGTTCTTGCTCTGAAGTAGCTAAGCATGCCTTGCACTGCAGCTGTGATGCTCTGGAAGCTTCCAGCAGGGCAGCAACAACATGATCCATCATTAGAAGACATGCCTGGCTGAGAGAACAGTTCCTCCCTGCACATGTGAATTCCAGTCTCTTGGAAGCTCCTTTGGACAAAGATTTCCTTTTTGCCCCCCAAGGCTGAATCCTTACTTAAGAAGATGTAGAATAAGACCATGCAAATGGTGAAGGACTTTCTTCAGGTTCAATATCTTCACTGCAACTGCAGTTACCTTACCAAACACTGTTCCCTTCTGGCCGCCTAGTCTAAGCCTAGACGTAGGCGACTTCAAAGGGAAAGGAGTCAAAGGCAACACCAGTGACAGAGACAGTGGTAGTCAAATTCCAGTAGGCCTCTGGGATCCTGCCAACAGGGACCCAGCAGGAAGCAATCATAACTCTTCCATGATGCTCCCACCCCTCACTCCCTCCTTTACCCCTCTCAGACTAGGAGGATGACTGTCCTTCTTAAAGAATTGGATTGTCATTACCAGAGATAAATGGGCACTGAAAATCATTCTAAGAGGTTAAAAACTCCAGTTCAAACAGCCTCTAATTTGATCAGGTTTCCCAGATATTCCCCCAACCTAGAAACAGAGGCCTTAAAGCAAATACAGCTCTTATGCTCCCAAGGCTCTGTGGAACCTATTAACAAACACATCACAAGGAAAAGGATTTTACTCAAGGCTTTTCCTAGTTCCCAGAAAAGAGGGTACCTGGAGGCTGATTCTGGTCCTGTCAAGGAAAAACAGATTCTTGCAGGTACAAAAATTCAACATTCTATCCCTTCTAAAATTGCTACCCATGATCTCACCCAACACTTACACTGTAATCTTAGATCTAAAGGCTGCATAACTCCACATCCCTATAGAAAAATCTCACAGGAGGTTCTTAAGTTTCAGAGCAGGTGTGAGGCATTATCATTTCTGTGCTGTGCCCTTTGGCTTGTCTACTGAACCCATGGTTTTCACAAAATGCCTAGCCTGGTGATAATCTTCTACAAGCCAAAAGACATTCAGATTTAATCCTACTTAGATGACTGCCTCATTCAAGCAACAGATCTAGAAAAACTCAAAGCGGATCTGTTACACTGAACAGATCCTGGCTTCACTGGTATTCACCATCAGTATCCAAAGGTCTCAGACCAGCCCCACAAACAGGATTGTGTTTTTGGGAGCTTTGCTGGACTCGTCACTTGAGAAAGCCTTCCTTCCCCCAGACAAGGTTACCATCATAGCTGTGTACTTCCAAAAGCTCCTCCTCAGGAAATACCTCACAGCCAGAGTTCCTCAGAGCTTTGGGTTACATGGCCTGTTACATCCTCATGATCCACCTGGACAGACTACATATGAGGAAGCTGCAGTGGTACCTCAAAAATGTTTGGTGCCAACATTTTCTATCCATCAACTTCAGGGTGAAGCTTCTCCCTTGTCTCAGGAAAGTGTTAGCCTAATGGGCCCAAGCATGCTCCCTTAACCTGGGCGTTCTCTTTAGGTTTATCCTTCAGGACCAAACTCTGACTTTAGATGCCTTGGAAATAGCTTGGAGTAGCCTACTACAACAACTTGTAGACTCAGGATAGATGGGGACTCCCAATTCATGAACAAACACATCAACCTAAAAGAACTTTTGGCAGTTCAAAATGGTCTGATTGCCTTCAGAGATGAATGGAAACC
This sequence comes from Protopterus annectens, assembly GCF_019279795.1. Classification (NCBI taxonomy): domain Eukaryota; kingdom Metazoa; phylum Chordata; order Ceratodontiformes; family Protopteridae; genus Protopterus; species Protopterus annectens. The sequence continues at coordinate 218,829,230 of NC_056745.1, forward strand.
AGGAGTACTCCTAGTAAAGACAGACAGTACCACAGTTATGTGGTACATAAACAAGCAGGGGTGACTTGCTCTTACCCTCTGTCACCTAGATATGAACCTTTGAGAAACAGCAAACTCTCTAGGTCTGCACCTCATGGCACAATACCTACCAGGCAAAATGAGTCAACTGGCAGATCACCTAAACAGGAGCCTGTGAGACCCTCATGATTAGCAACTGCATCGGGAAGATTTTCTCAGTCTAACCAAAGAATGGGGTGTGCCAGAGATGGACCTTTTTGCCATCAAAGAAAAAGCTCACTTGAAAAAGTTTTGCTCAAGGTCAACCTGAAAGACAGATGCCTTCTCCTTACCTTGAACAGGTCAATTCCTGTAATACCCTTGCTCCCCAGGGTACTGCTGAAGATGAGGAAGGGCAAAGAGTCATTCTTATAGCCCCAGACTGGCCAGGGCAGCACTGGTATCCTCTAATGCTCAGCTTAACCAAGAAGGAGTCATGTTTGCATCCCCAATGAGTGGACCTATTAACAAAGAACAAGGGCACCATCATACACCCCAACCTGAACACACTCAGATTGACACTTGGATGATACCTTGACCCCCTGGAGGGGGGCACACCAGGACAAGCAAATCCTGGGCATTCTAAAAGAAACCAGGAGGCCTGGCACAAGAAACTCTTACTCTACAAAATGGAAGAGATTCACTATGTGGTTCAGACAAAAGGGACAGTGCCATCTTCAAGCTGAGATGTCTCTGATCCTTTCATACTCACCAGGACTTTTTGACAAAGGACTTTCTTATTCCTCTGTTAAAATGTGTGCTTTAGTATTTTCAGCTTATCTGCCTACTCAAACCTCCCTCTCTTCTCTCATCCTGTCATGAAACCGTTCCTGAGAGGGGTTACCTACATGAGACCCCATAGGAAATCTCCTGTTCTCCAATGGGATCTGTTTTATTTTGAAGATCACCTTCCCACATTTTGAGCCAGCTGGCTCTGCAGACATCAGATTCCTGACCTAAAAGACAGCATTACTGATAGCTGTTACTTCAGCTAAGAGAGTTTCAGACCTTCACTCCTTTGATTGTGTGGAACCTTTCATCACTTTCCACCCCGACAGAGTCTGTCTTAGGAACTACCCTGCCTTTATGCCTAAAGTAGTTACAGAGATCTCTCTAAACCAGACCATCCACCTGCCTACCTTCTTTCTTAACCCTCAAAATAAGGGAGAAATCTGACCATCTTTTTATGGCCATTGCCTGTAGCTTTGAGGAGAAATACAAAAAAACAGTGCACCAGGGTGACACACAATAGCATTTAATAGTACAAAAATAAAAAACTGAACAGAGGTAAGCGCTTTCACAACAGTAGTTGCTTCATCAGACGTCCAGTTTCTAAACAATCTCCAAATGGATCTCCCACTGTATCTTGTTTTCGTACACCCATCATGGAAAAAAGTCTCCAGACCCTCTGAGGTCACACTCCACTAGGGCTACTGCTACATCTACTGCCTTTCTTAAAGGGGTGGCCAGTAAGGACATTTTGGAAGCTGCTACTTGATCCTCTGTGTATACATTCACCAAACATTATCACCTTCCACCTTTCAAGTCCAGAGTGGGGTTTGCTACTGCCATCTTGCAGGAAATCCTTTCCTCTATGTAAACTTTGTGTCCACCCTCCTTTCAGCTTTGGGATTCATCCCATCAGTTATGACTGCAATAGTGATACACAAAGAACATAGTATAGTTGTGTGCACTTAGTAAAAGTTGATATTTAAGTGTATTCACTGTTGCAGTATTCTTTCCCTCCCTCCCTCTTTCCCCATGGGATTGGGGTGATTGTTCTGTCTACTTGCAGGTTGTTCCCTCCTTCTCTGTACTTACTCTGGAGTTTCTGAGCTTATGCCCTTGAACATAGAGTGCTGTTAGGAGAGATCCTACTTGTTGGGGCAAGAAAGTACTGAGAGTATGGCACTGGCTTGACTCCCTTTATACCCAGATGTCTTGACAAGGTGTCTGCTGGCTTCAGGAGGAGGAGGAGAAAATTCTGTGGTAGTTGGGCTGGCTAAGAGCTTCCATGGGAGGAGATCCTATCAGTTATGAGTGCAACAGTGAATACATTTGGGCATCTACATTATGGTAAGTGTACCGCAAGCTTCCTCACAGACTGGATCTAGTTGCACAAGAGCAGGGTTGTTTGATGCACTCTGACATCAAGCAACTTCAATTGACGGCCTGGATGATAGCGTCTTAATTTCTTTTAGACACCTGTTTACTGGTGACACGCAGCAGGTACCAATGGGGGCAAGAAAGCCTGCTACTAGAAAATCATATATTAACAAATGGAAAAGGTTTTCCAGTTGTTGCCAACAACAAAACCATCACCCATTCAAGGCTAGTTGTTCTCTGTTTTTACAATATTTGTGGGAGTTACTATCCTTTGGCCATTCTTATTCCTCTGTCAGGGTTCATTTATTGGCCATTTCAGCATGCACCACCCATAGAACCTCCTCTTTCAAGACAGTCTCATGTCAAAATGTTCTTTAAAGGGGTTTTTGCTTAAGAAGCAGCCAAGTGAACCTCTGGCCCCTCCTTGAGATTTTAATTTTGTGTTAGAGAAACTAACACTTGCTCTAGTTGAACCAGTTACTCTGGTTGTCTTGCGCTTCTTAACATGGGAAACAGTTTTATTGATTGCTCTGATCTCTGTAAGAAGGGTATCTGAGTTGCAAGCTCTTATGGCAAGTCAATCCTACCTGTTTTCCTTAGGGACAGGGTTTATTTGAGTACTAATCCTTCAGTTATGCCTAAAGTGGTATCCAAGTTTATTATAGGTCAAACTATCCATTTCTCCATTTTCTTTACTGAATCTAAAAACGAGGGAGAAAGGATGTCCACAGGGTACTATCTTAACAGAACTGTATCTCTCAGATCTTCAGATCAGTTGTTTATTTCTTGTGAAGGTAAAAAGGGACAACATGTGTCTCACCATAGCAAATATACTCCAGGCAAGGTCATGGCCCTTTATACCATGGCTTTGACTTCATCTATGGTGTTTTGTAAAGGGATGGATTCCAGAAGCTGCAACTGGGTCCTCTGTACATACTTTTTAAAAGCAGTATAAGCTTGACTCCTCCTTAGGTCCAGATCAGGCTTTGAGAAGACCATTCTCTGGACTCTTCTCCTTCCACCTCCATAATGTAGTTATCCTGTATAGCTAAGGCTACAACAGCAGTAATCAGTATGATGAAAATAGTACAGTTGTGTAAGTGGAACTTACCATAGCAGTAAATGTTTGAATGATCACTGCTGTGGTAGCTGCTCCCTCCCTCCCCCTTATTTTTTATGTGTATTTTATGCCGTTGTGTGGATATTTAGGTTTTGTTGTGCCTAGTGTAGTCTTTTTATAGATCCCTCTTTCTGATGACAGCAGAACTCTGAATGGCTTTGTGCCCAAACATGTTTTAGTCAGCTCAGCTCAAGCTGCTTGACTCACTTTGGGTGAGTGTAAGGTACCCTGAAACTTTAGAAGCTGGCCAGCCATTCTGTCCTTGGCAGAAGGTAATGCATATAGCTAAGGATACTAAAGCAGTTGGCTGGATTAAGGTTCTTGGCTTTATCCAGTAACAAGTTTTAAAAGAATACAGCAGAAAGTGTCCAAAGTAGCTCTGATATCACCTATTTATTGGAGGTCGCAGTACAAACAGGAAAACACTCAAAACATAAACACCCAAGCGTCCTGATGCAGCAGATGCAAAATAAAAGGACCCGTACTCTTCAATTAATATACCATTCCCAATTTCAAACCACCAATTACAGTACTGGTCTACTTGGAGCGTTATAGAAGCACTGTGATTGGTGGTTTGAAATTGGGAATGGTATATTAATTGAAGAGTTTGGGTTCTTTTGTTTTGCATCTGATGAAGTCTACATTGATGAAAATGCATCAAGATGATTGGGCGTTAATGTTCTGAATGTTTTTCTAGTTTGTACTGCGACTTGCAATAATTTGGTGATATTGGAGCTACTTTGGGCACTTTGTGCTGTTATTTCTGGTTCCTTTTTACAGCACTAGCTTCGTATTTTGAAGTTTTAAAAGATAACTAAAAAATAACATTGAACATAAAGCTGTGTTCTAGCAAATAAATAAATACACAATTGTAGAAACAAATCTGTATCTGGTTTTCATGTCTCCATAGAGACAATCTGATAAAGAATAATAAAAACAGAATACTTCTTTCTTTCATTGGCTAGGAGATCATGTTTTCTGAAAGCATTCAAGTGTTTTCTCATTCTGGGAGAGCAATAAAAATAAGCCAAAACCAGACATTAGTTAGAAGAAGTACAGGTTGCACCATGTGTCTTAGCTGTCTCTCATTTTGGGACATTTATTCCTGTTCGGAAGGTAAAACTTAAATATTCAAAGATGGACATAGTTTTGTGCATTAATATTAAGTTATTACTTTTTTGGGGTGTATTTTTTTTTGGAGGGCTTTCAATAAAACAAAACATTTTGTAAGATGTGACATAGGCTTAAATGGATGTGACAAGAAACTACTGTATAAAAGGTGAACGTGCCAAACATTAATGTATGTAAGTAACCCAAAAGCTGGAACTAGATACTTAAAAAAGGTGTGGGAATAATAACTTTTCAACATAATGACCCTTACGATACTATCTTTAAATGTTAATGGTCTCACAGATGTATACAAAAAAGAAACATTTAGAGTACAAATAGTTATTCTACAGGACAAACTTTTGGAAAGAACTGAACATGTGAATTTGGTAAAGAAAGGTTTTTATTGCGTTTATTCAACAGAATACCTGGGACAAAAGAAAGAGGCATACTTATATTAATTGCAAGATGAACTCCAGTAGTGATAGAAGAAGATAAAAAAGATAATGGTAGCTACATAGTACTAACGGTCTCCTGGCAAGAGAGGAGGATTACACTGGCATGTATTTATGTTCCACCTAAAACTGCTAAAATAGAGCTTAAACAAATTGTGAGAAATAATCAGTTTTCAGCAGGGAATATTACTTATAGGTGGGGGACTAGAATTTAATTTGCAGCAGGGAAGATGTGTCTGGGGGGCCCAGAAGAGAAAATATAAAAAGGTGGGTAGATTTTTGAAGAAACATATGAAACTATTTGGCATGGAAGATGTGAGTTCAGTAGTAGGAGTTTAGAGTGAATTTAGATATTATTCTCCAAGATACAAAAACTGGGCCAGGCTAGATAGAACTTCACAGGAACATGTGCATTTAATTGAAAGTTTTGATATGCATCCAATAACTATTTCAGATCACACACCAGTAATGATGAAAATAAAAATGCAGGGTAATGAAATAAAAATGAGACACTGGATCTTTCCCACCTATCTTTTTAAAAGAAATGACTTTAAGGAATGGGTAGTAGAAATTATTCAGGAGGTATTAGAGAAGACAGAAATTTCTTCTGAAAGCATAGCTAGGGATTGGAATAAAATTAAAGAGGAGTTTAAAAATAGGGTGGAAATTAAAGAAAGACAGATATGGTTAAGAAGGAACAAGAATTATTTAGAGGGACTGATAAATATTAAAGTATTGCAGAGTAGGGGAATCTCCCAGAACAAGAAAAGGAGCAACTGCAGAATGCTAAGCAGAAAATAAAGGATTACCTCGATAATATGAGTTTAGAAATGTTGCTGTTAAGCACTGTTTTGTGATAATGCCAGAGGACAAAAACTTTTAGTGCAACGACTCAGGTAACAGAAAGAAAGGGTAGTCACCAAGCTTAGGGAGCCGATAACAAGAGATCCTGTAGAGGTAAGAAATATTTCAGAAATTTTATGAAAAGTCTGTATAACGCAGAGAAATATGGAGATTGGGAAAAGGTAAAAATGAAAATGTTTATGGAAGAATTAAATATGCCAAAGTTAGAGGTAGATGAGGCTCAATTACTATTAGTTAGGATAGGATGTAAGAAAATATCACTGTTGTTGCCAGGTCTTAATAGAGAAAGCATTTGACAGAGTAAGCTGGGAGTTTATGAGCAGGGCAATGGAAACATTTGCATTCCCTGAGAAAATTATAAGGTTGATTAGGAAGATATATGAGAGATCGGAGGTGAAAGTTAAAGTGGGTGGGTTCCTCTCTCATAATTTCTGGTTGAGCAAAGGAAGCAGGGGTGTCCTGTTTCCCCTTTGTTATTTGCACTATATTTAGAACCATTGGCACAGAGAATGAGAGACTCAGAAATTCAAGGATACATTTGGTATGGTATCCAAGAAAAGCTTTCTGTGTTTGCAGATATTATTTTAAACCTGACAAAACCAGAAATGGAACATTTTGAGGCAGTTTCAAATCTTTTTGAAATACAAAAGTAATGAATCTAAAACAAAGGCAATAGCTGTAAATTATGTACCCGCACAGGAATTGGTTCAGGCATAGCCATATTTATGGGGACATAATAAAATGAAGTACATAGGAGTATGGATTAAAAACGATTCTGGTGTTGCAGCTAAGGATATGTGGGAAGAGACAAAACAAAAGGTAGTACAAAAACTGAGAAATTGGAAGCTCTGTTGTATGGATGTGGATAGCAAGATACAGGCAGTTAAAATGTTTTTAGTCCCTTTAGGTTTATACAGTGGTCAGGCATATTTTTTATCAAGCAGAGGAGAAGTTGTGGGTAGCAATTAATAGAGTTGAAGGATTTTATCTGGGAGGAGAAGAAGATGGCAAACATCAAGTGGGATAAGTTGATTCTTCTAGTTGAAGAAGGTGGTTTGGGTTTACATGATTTGAATGGATATTTCATACTAAGTTAAGATTCCTATACAGAGCACAAGCAGAAATGTATAATTCAGAGTGGAAACGGATGATGATGAAAAAGGGGGTTAGCTCAAGAAACAAGGAGAGACTGAGATTTTTGATGCAGATTCTTAATGAAAATAACAATAGCCATGCAGAATATTATATTTATAAAGTAGCAGAAAGTATGCTAAGAACTAAGCTAACATTTAAATGGATAGGGATGAGTACAATTAGGGATACAGACAATAATCAAGAGGGGGCTGGAATTTATTGGCGAAAACTGGTAAAAGAAGCAAGGTATTGGGAGCAGTTAGAGAGGGAAAGATAACAGAATGGGAATAGGCCAAGAATTTATTTGGACTGCAGGATAGAGATTGCCTTCCCTATCAAGGATTGATATCGGAGTATAGGCAAAGAGAAACAAACAGTGCTATCCTGAGTGAAAGACCATCACTGGTAGATTATTTAGTAGAATCTAGAACCAAAGCTGCTGTTAAAGAATGAATAATTAGTAGAGCATACAAAATATTGCATGATAACTATAGGAATCAATCGGAGGAGCTTAGAAAGGATTGGGAAGAGAGATTGGATAAGCAATTCAAAAAGAAACAATGGTGATATGTGTATGTCTCCCACATATGCAACAAAGTTTAGAAGATTTATGATCTTTGCTTGGAAGTGTTTACATAGGTATTTTTATACCACAAGTAGACTCCAAAGAATTTTTCTTCAGGTAGATAGTAAATATTGGAGGTGTGATGGGCAAGAAAGAGGTAACTGAAAATATATTTTCTGGGAGTATAATGAGATGGCAAACTTTGATTCCCTGCAGACTGCTCTGTCAGACATACTGGGTGAGCAGATTGGTGTAACTTATAAAACATTTTTTGAGCTATGATATAAAATCAGAATTGCCTAGACATGTGCCTTGCTGAGTCTAATTATAGTGGCTGCCAAAAAAGCAATTACTAGAAAATGGCAATCAAAGTCTAAACCAGTTTTAATATGAGTGACTATAGTATCAGAGATAAAACTGGAATTTGGATCTTTAGAAAATGTTAGCAGCAAATTGCATAGAAAAAATGGGAGTTGTGGGAGCAATACATGCAGAGGAGGAAAGAGATTTAAAATAAAGGCTTTGAATGAGCTACAGTGGATATAAAACATATACACACCTCTGTTAAAATGCCAGGTTTTTGTGATATAAAAAATGAGACCACAATAAATCATTTCAAAACTTTTCCCACCTTTAATGTGACCTATAACCTGTACAATTCAATTGAAAAACAAACAAATCTGTTATGGGAAAAATATAAAAAAATAAAAATCTTATGATAAGCTGGTTGCATAAATGTGCACACCCTTAAACTAATACTTTGAAGCACCTTTTGATTTAATTACAGCATTCAGTCTTCTTGGGTAAGAGTCTATCAGCATGGCACATCTTGGCTTGGCAGTATTTGCCCACTCTTCCTTGCAAAAGCACTCCAAATCTGTCAGATTGCGAGGGCATCTCTTGTGCACAGCTCTCTTCGGGTCACCCCACAGATTTTCTATTGGATTTAGGTCTGGGCTCTGGCTGGGCCATTCCAAAACTTTAATTTTCTTCTGGTGAAGCCATTCTTTTGTTGATTTGGATGTATGCTTGGGGTCATTGTCGTGTTGAAATGTGAAATTCCTCTTCATCTTCAGCTTTCTAGCAGATGCTTGAAGGTTTTGGGCCAAAAGTGACTGGTATTTGGAACTGTTCATAATTCCCTCCACCTTGACTATAGCCCCAGTTCCAGCTGAAGAAAAGTAACCTCTAAGCGTTTTACTGCCACCACCATGCTTCACCATGGGGATGGTGTTCTTTTGGTGATAAGTGTTGTTTTTGTGCCAAATGTATCTTTTGAAATTGTGGCCAGAAAGTTCAACCTTGGTCTCATCAGACCATAACCCATTTTCCCACATGCTTTTGGGAGACTTGATGTATTGTTTTGCAAATTTTAGCTGGGCCTGGATGTTTTTCTGTGAAAGAAAAAGGCTTCAGTCTTGCAACCCTACCCCATAGGCCGGACATACGGAGAATATGGGAGATTGTTGTCACATGTAGTACACAACCAGTACTTGCCAGAAATTCCTGCAGCTCCTTCAGTGTTGCTGTAGGTCTCTTGGCAGCCTCCCTGACCAGTTTTCGCCTTGTCTTTTCATCAGTTTTGGAGGGACTTCCAGTTCTTTGCAACGTCACTGTTGTCCCATATTTTCTCCACTTTTTGATGACTGTCTTCAATGTGTTCCATGGTCTATCCAATGCTGTGGAAATTGTTTTGTACGCTTCTCCTGACTGATACCTTTCAACAATGAGATCCCTTTGATGTTTTGTAAGCTCTCTTAAAACCATGGCTTTTGCTGTAGCAGGCAACTGAGTAAATGTCAGAAAAATCCTACTAGGACAGCTGAACATTATTTGGAGTTAATCAGAGTCTCTTTAATTGATGGCAGGTGTGTAGCCAAGAAGACTGAATGCTGTAATTAAAGCAAAAGGTGCTGCAACAAAATATTAGTTTAAGGGTGTCCCCACTTATGCAACCAGCTTATTGTACATTTTTTATTTTTTATATTTTCCCCCTAAGAGATTTGTTTGTTTTTCAATTGAATTGCAGAGGTTATAGGTCACATTAAAGGTGGGAAAAGTTTTGAAATTATTTATTGTGGTCTCATTTTTTAACATCACAAAAACCTGGCATTTTAACGGGGGTGTGTACACTTTTTTATATCCACTGTATGTAATGTTTGACAATAGCTGGATAGATTAGAAGTAATGTAGTTACGTCAGTATGGTTTGATTGCCTATTTCATATATGGTATTTTAATGAATGTTTCTTGTCTAAAAAATATACAGGCTACTACAGCAGTGATTATTCAAGCATCTACTCTTGTGGCAAGTTCAACTTACAGAACAGTACTTTGCCTCATGTGCTTTGATTTATTATTGTCAACAGTAGGGCAGAAAAGCTAACTATAAAACAAATATATGTTTTGATATTCATTTAAAGGTGAGCCAGCTGACCATGTCTCAGAAGAAGCAGAGGTTTGGCATGAGAGCATTTCATTACTGAGTTTAGAGAAATGTAATTAAAGGTACCAAATGTATTGCCTCTTTACATCCTTATTCTTCTTATGCTCCTTCATTGGGCTGCAGTCCTTTTTATTGCAGCTGCTTCTCCTAAAGAAAGGGTAAGCTTACAGGAGTAGCGAAAGTGACAGTATCTGTTCTATTAGTGTTTTAATGCCCATGTTCATTGACGTGTTATTGAGTATTTGGGGCATACAGTGCCTGAACCAAAGTGAATAAACAGTCTGAGCATATGATGCATTCAGATGTGTTGTACTACTATTACTATTTATAAAGGATTATTTCACATTTTGCTAATTGGCACAGTCTTTTCCCTGTAGAGTTATAAGAAATGTTGTCGCACTCTGATCCAGCTTCTGATTGGCTGATAACATTCTAATATTATAATTAATATGGCTGATTAAAATAATCTGTGTTGCAATTAAAATGTGTTAACTGGATTGGTGGGTCTTGGTACCCTTTTCATCTAGGATCAGGGGTGTGTGTGTGTGTGTGTGTGTGTGTGTGTGTGTGTGTGTGTGTGCTTACCACACTGTTTTACAAAACTTAATATTTATTGTATAAATTGATAAAGGAAAACATTGTCAGGTATCTTGTTGCTCTATCTGGAGTTCAGAGTTAAGATGCCAGGTAGTTTTAGTTTTTATTTGTGTTTGCAGACAGAAAGTGTGTGAGTTAGAATTATATGGGTAAAGTATTGTCACTGCACTTTCTAGAGTATAATTTTATGAGCTTCATGTTGTTGAGGTGTAATGGATTCAGATATTTTACAGTAACTTCAAGTTTAATGAAGCTGTAAAAATAATCAAGCAGCTTATTCTTTTCCTGTATTGTCCTTCAGTTTGCACTTAGTAACTGGTCTGAATTAGACTGACATATAGTTTGTAGATGTTTACAGATAGTAATAATGAGAGCTAACTTTTGGTTTCCTTTCCCTAAATAGTTCTGCCACTGAAAGAGACGAATGGCTGGAAGCAATATCTAAGGCAATTGAAGAGTACACAAAGAAGAAAATCACATTTAATGCCAGTCGAAGCCTTGAGGAGGTACAATGTACAGCTTTTTTGGTGTGTGATATATATACCTGTAAATTTTGGGTCTGGTGGATGGTCTCCTTTGCACATTGCAGGACTTCTGTACAACTAGATGATACTTCTGTCCTTTCTGGCTCTGCTGAAAGACACGATTACTGCAAACTAGCCTTTTAAGGTAGTCAACTTCAGCGTTTATCAGGAATTTCTATATGTACTTTGAGAATCGTTAGGGCTACTTTCTGCATCATTTAGATAGTGTTGTTTCAGTATATAGTTCTAATGCTTCTCTTGAGTTTGTAGTATACAGCTCGCAAAGCTGCAGTTAAGCTTCTGTCACCAAGTGACAGGGTACTGCTAAGTGATTTTATTGTTTAAAATATTTTACTTTCACTAAAGTGCGTGGGTTCTTTGCTTAGGAAATAATCGCTCTCTCTTTTGAAGTGTTTAAAATATTCAACAACAACTTTATTCACAAGACTATCTGACCTGCAGTCATCATTACAGACTGTATTGACAAGTTGCAGATAGATACTGATCACGTTCTTAACTTTATTTACTAGAATGTAAATGTGCAGTTACACACACACATTTTGCCACTATGAATGATTGTTTACAAGGATGTAGAGGAGTTGAGACTTCAAAGATGGCTACACGCTAATTAACAGCTTGACTTCAGCTCCTCCAGTGTGAAAAAAAAAGAAACTGATATAAGGGCTAACAATTCTGCCAGTTTAAGTAAAATCCAGTAGCTGGCTAGTAAATGCACTGCCTGGATGCCAGCAAAGAAGAAACTTGGAGAGCGTGAAAGAAAATTAACTAGAAAAGGTGAAGAGAAAACTCTGAATGGGAAGAATCCTGTAGCTGTTAAGCAAAAAAGCAGTTCATGCTCCAGCTTTGGTACAAGGGATGACTTCCAGTAATTTAGAGGAAAAATTAATGAAATGTGCTCAGAGCTGATTAAAATAAATGAAACACTGAAGGATTATATCAACTCAGATAAAAGGATGGAAAGATGGAAGAAACTTTAATCAGCTATCAGATGAACTGACGAAACTACAAAAAAAAAAGTCAGAGGTTAAAATGAAGAAAACTCTGGTTGAGTACGAGACTGTTTAATGAGAGCTATTTGAAAAATGATAGAGGACAGAGCACACAGAGAAAACCTGAGATTTTCTGCTCTGCCACAGAAACTGGAAGAAACAAACTGTATTAACTTAATGAAATCACAAATTAACAAATGGACTAATTATTCCATAGCAGGATTCATTAATGGAAAGGGCACATTGTGTATGCTCCAAACCTGGCGATGAGAAACCTGCCAAGACGTTTATTAGTAAAAATGCAATCATACTAGCAGAAAGAGATGATCCTGACAAAACTGTGGCAGAAGGGTAAAGTATTAAAATTGGAGACAGTAGAATAGTTGTGGAAAGTGAATATTCACTGTGTACCAGGTAGAAGAGAAGCAAATTTATACCAAAAAGAAGCAAATGATGAGAGGCAGGTATGAGATTGATACAGTATCCAGCTGTTTTCAGAATATATTTTTTCCTGGCGGATCAAGTCATTTTTGATGCAGAACAGGCTAAGGAGGAATTACAAATGTTTGTCCAACAAAAATTGAGCCATCAAACAGAAGGGGAATCTACTTCTCATCCTTTTGATAATAAAGGCCATAGAGAGACTTTCCCAGTGAAACCTTTTCCAGTCATCCAAAAGAACTTGCTAGAAAGGCAGAAAAAAGTCACAGCAGTTGACTAGAAGAATCAGAACTATCTTGGACTTGATCCAGAGTCTGGGGTTGGGAGGGAGCTGGAGATGAACATGAAGAAGACCAGCAACACTGAAATTAATAAATGTGGGACTGTAGAACATCAATCACATTTCTGAAGTATAGCTTTACGAGAAAAATTGGCTGACAAAGATTGGAATTCTGTTAAACTTGTGGGAGGACTGAAAATCATATTACCCCACTTTGTTAATGCTTGAAAGGACACTAAAGTGAAAAAAAGTAACTAATTAAAACCATGTTTTGTTAACTAGATTTGTATAAAATTTTTCATGATATAAATTGCATGTTTATAGTAAAGCATTTTCAGTAATTGTTGCATGTTATAATGATAATAAGGTAAAAAAAGTACTTTTTTATTTATAGTTTTAAGAAATGTATACATTAAAGTGTGAACAATGAGGAAAAAAGACTGGACAAAAACTTGTTTAAGTTAATAAGTTGTAATCGTGGGCTATTGGGGTGGGGATGGAGGTGTAAAAGTGCACTGATTATAACATGTAGAGTTGAGATGTTTTCTCTTAATTTTGCATAGGAGAATGTTTGGCTTAATCTAACATGTTTTTGTGCATCAGTATGAGCATGTGGGCTTTAAAAATGACAAAACACTGTCAATGTAATGAAAAGTTTTCCTTTAAGAAGTAAATGTTCAATTTGAGTTGAGGCTTCTGCAGCTGACGGCAGTTGTACATTATGTTCTTACATTTCCATGGAGATAAGCTAATTACAGATGCGGGTAGTAAACTTTGAGAGTTGTGGCCATTGTTTGCTGAGGGGATCATAAAATTAAAAGGTACAAGGGCAGGCAGCTCAGCAAAAAATTAAGTTTGAAATTACTGGAAGTGAGTAAAGCAGTAGCAGCTTTCCTGGTACCTAAATACTTCAGTGTATTTACTAGAACAGTGCATTATTTAGTTTTATTTAAAGATAGCCAGTGCACCTTTTCTTAAGGCTAAAAGTTAATGTTTCATGAAAGCATACAAGTTATTTTCACATTTGGGAGAGGAACAAATAAAAGACAAGCACAGACAGCAATTAGTGTAAGTAGGCAGACAAAGTTGTACTGTGTACTTTTAGCATGGATATAGTTAATTTTAGGTTAGCTAACCTCTTATCGTAATGGCTACACTATCCGTATTATTTTGGAACATGAAGGGCCTCACAGGTATAGACAAAAAGCTAGGAGTTTTACATTATATTAATAAATGTAGAGTTTAAATAAGAATGCTGTATGAGACACATTTGGGAAGAAGTGAGCATGTGAATTTGATAAGGAAAGGATTTCAGAACAGAAATTCAGCAGCATCCCAAGGACACATGAAACTGAGATTATGTACTTATTGCTAGAGGAGCTCCAAGTAATAGATAATAGTACATTTGTGGTAGTAAGTGGTTACTGGCAAGGGAGTAGGATTATGCTAGCATGTATTTACATTCCACCTTAAACTGTTATGGAGTGTAAGAAAATTTTGGGAGAAATCAGCTTTCAGCAGGGAATATTATTTATCAGTGGGGACTGGAACTTGATTTGCAACAGTGAAGATGTATCTGGGGAATCTAGAATGGAAAATTTAACAAAATGGGTTAGATTTCTGAAAAAATTTATGAAAATCTTTGCTATGGAGGATGTGAATTCAGCAGCTGAAACTATGTGAGAATTTATGTATTATTCACCAAGGTATAGTAACTGGGCTAGACTAGACAGAAATTGTATTTCACAGGAACATGTGCTTTTAACTGAAAGCTTCAACACACATTCAGTAACTGGTTTCAGATCACAAGACAATAACAACTAAGACAAAAATGCAGGGCAGTGAAGTAAAAATGCAACACTGGTGCTCCTCCATCTACCTGTTAAAGAGGAATTTAAGGAATGGGTAGTGGAAATTATTCAAGAGTTATTAGGGAATATAGAAATTTCTTCAGAAGTTATAGCTAGTGATTGGGATAAAGTGAAAGTGGAGTTTATAAATAGGGTGCAAATAAAAGAAAAAGAGATATGGTTAAGGCACTGCATGAATTATTTACAGGCATTGACAAAGGTTAAAGTATTTCAGAATAAAGGGAATCTCACAAAACAAGAACAGGTGCAACTGCAGACTGCGTAAGAGACAATAAGTGAGTACTGGATAATATGCTTGAGTTTAGAAAGATTGCTGTTAGCCAGTTTTTTTATGATTAACTCCAGGGTACAAAAACTTTTAGCACAATGACTTAGGCAACAGAAAGTAGAAAGGGTTGTTGCCAAACATAGGGAGATAACAAGAAAAATATCTAGAAATGTCATAGAGGTATTAGACATATCTTGGAAATTTTAAGAAAATTTGTATAAAGCAGGTAAATGTAGAAATCAATAAAGAACTCAAATGAAAATATTTATGGAAGACTTGCACATGCCAGGGTTAGAGGTAGATGAGGCTTGGCAGTTAACAGGATAGAAGGAGACGAGATAAAAAAATGGTGACTTGTATTCAATTTACAGGAAAGTCTCCAGGAATAGATGGTATTCCTGTACAAGTTTAGAAATGAAGAGAGAAGATAGTAATAAAGATCTGGAAGGTTTTGTTTAACAGCATTTTAAAAGGAGGGGAAGCATCAACATCTTGGAAGAAAGCTGTGGTTGATGTAATACCTAAAGATGGCAAAGTTCTTGCAGACCTAGCTCCATATAGGTACATTTCAATTTTAAACTCTGATTATAAAGTGCTTGTCTATAATAGTTAAATGAATTGGCAAAGGTGTTGCCAAAATTTATAGATATGGGTCAGTGGTTCTGTGGGGGGGAGGCATTATTTGACAACGTTAATATAACAATGATCCAGAGAAAAGTTGAATGTAAGAAAATACCTCTGTTGGAGGGTCTTGATGAAGAAAAAGAATTCCACAGTGTAAGCTGGGATTTTATGAGTAGGACCATGGAAGCATTTCATTTTCTGATACAGAAATAAGGTTAGTTAAGAGGGTATATGAGGGATTGGAGGAAAAAGTGTGAGGGTTTTTCCCTGACAAGTTGTGTTTGAACAGAGGAACAAAGCAGGGATGTCTTCTTTCTCCTTTGCTGTTTGCTTTATAGAAAATAAGGGACCCAGAAATTCAAGGATATAATTGTTATAATAATAAAAGATGGTTTTATCTGCAACAATATTTGTACCTGATAAAGACAGAAAAGGACATCTCAGATGTTCATCGTGTTTCACTGTTGTAGTCATTACTTTTGGGTTATCCTGCTGGCAGGCTACCCTCAGTCGGCCAGAATTCCAAAGTCTAGGTCCGGCGTCGGTTGCTGTCACCTCTTCCCTGATGTCAGTGCGCCAGGGGTATAAAAGATGCAGCCGACGCCATTTTCTTCAGTCTTTCTTGCAGCGCGGTGCCCGAAGCAAAAGAAGTTCGCAAGTGCCGTTCGGCCAACTCCTGAGATTTTCAAATCCGAATTTCAGAACCGAAGTCTTCATTAAAGCTAAGTACCCTGTTGGGGAAACTTTTTTCTTGCTCCAGACCGATGTCAGAAAAAGTTAACAATTGTATTTCTTGTGGGAAGCAAATACCCCACAAGGATTTTCACTCTTACTGTATTCCTTGCCTAGGCCCTGATCACAACGTTGCTAGCTGTCAGTTTTGTGCTAGATTTAACCAATGCACTATTAAGCGTCGGTTTGATTTTGCATTTCATTAGCCAAAGATTTAATTATATAATGCCGTCGGAACAGCCGACAACCGGAGGTTACAAAAAACGCAAGGACAAGGAAAAGGATAGGCATCCAAGGTCCAAAACCGATGACGAGGCCTCTGCTAGGCCAGCCGCCGGTTCTCAGTGAGGCGCTTTCGCAGCCCCTGGTGCCCGCTACCTCATAGCCACAGGCCACTTCCGACTCTCATGTGGAGCCGACTGGGCCTCTGGACACTCAAGGTATTGGACACTCGGAAATCATTCCCTCAGATGGGTCCGGAGCCGCTGAGCAGGCATCGGCTTCTGAGGGTGTCTTCAGACCTACACAACTATATATAAAGCCATCTTCAGCTTCAAAGACTAAAGCAGCTCTAAAGACAAAGAAACAAGTACAGCATTCTCCTACTCAAACTTCCATGCCTAAAAAACAGATGCTCAAAATGGCCAAAGACCCAATTACTTTGATCAGGGCTCCCATCCCCCTCCTGATAAGAGGCCTAGGCAAGAGACAGAGTATGATTCTTCTGATCAGGTTTCTATTTCCTCTGATTCCTCTTCTGAACAGGATTACTCCATGCTTCCCTATGAGGATTCTGATGCTGAAGAATCCATTCCTTCAGCCTCTCCTCCTGAGGATTATTCTTTTGGGGAAACCCTGCATACCATGAGGTAGCATTTCCACTGGGAGAGCCAAGATTATTCTGAATCTAAGAAAAGGCTCAGATGCTTTCTACTACTTCCTCAGCATGGACCCTTTGCTATTCCACCTGTTTTAGACATTGTAGATGTATTTTCAGAGTCCGGCCTGTCCCCTGACTCTTTACCCCTTGCACCTGCTAAGCCAGACAGATACTACAGGGTTCCGGATTTTCATAAATTCCTATATAAAAATCCCACTGCTGACCCAGAAATTATATCTCAGGGTCCCAAAGGGGTTATAGCTTCCACTGCAAAAAACCCTGTCCCCTCTGATAGAGACTCTAGGGCTCTAGACAGATGGGGGGAAAAAAGTCTACACTTCTGCTACCTTGGCTGTAAGGGCTTTAAATTGTCAGTTTCATATGCTTAAATATCAGCAATATTTAATGTCATTGCTTAAACAGAAATTGTTGACAAATACTGAATGTTCAGAGAACAAGGAATTGCAGGATTTATTGCATGCAGCTGAACAAGTGGGAAAGCATACTTTGCAATGTGGATATGATTCACTGGAGGCCACTTGCAGGGCCGCTGTTACAGGTTCGGTTATTAGAAGGCATGCTTGGTTAAAGGAACAGAATCTGCCTGATCATGTTAAAGCAAAATTTTTAGATGCACCATTGCAGCATGATACTTTGTTTGGTACTAAAGCAGAAGAGGTGTTGAAAAAAATGGAGGATAAAGCAAAATCCATGTAGACAGTCAAGGATTTCTTACAGGTACAGCCACCCAGGTGTAGCAGGAACTGGCCTTCTAAAAATTGGTCCTTTCCAGTGTCAGACCACAAAGAGGCAGATATAGGCGTCCCAGAGGCAGATCTCAGCCCCAAGGCTCATACAGGCCTAAACAATGGGGTGCTCCTACCTCCAAAAACGGAGAAGACAAATCACAACCTTAACAGGAAACTGTCCCAATGACTTTCCTCTGCAAAATTCAAGCACTTTTCTTTTGGCAGCCCCCTTAGGGGGGGAAAACTAGCACTTTTCTCATCAAATTGGCAAAAGGTTACCCAAGACAAATGGGTCTTGAACATAAGTGTCCCAAGGCTACAGGTTCCATTTTCACACTCTGTCAAGGTCAAAAGGTATGCCGGACCTGCCACACAATCAATGGGCAGATGCACAAAAACAAATTACAGCCCTCATGGACATGAGGGCCATTCAGCAAGTACCACAACAAGAGCAGGGGCAAGGATTTTACTCCAGACTTTTCCTAGTACCCAGAAAGGACAGAACCTGGAGACCAATACTGGACCTGTCTATACTAAATACGTTTCTGGAATTTCAAAAATTCAAGATGTTGACTCTACAGCAGCTACTGCCCATGCTGGGAAGGCTTGGCTCGTAACTTTGGACCTAAAAGAGGCATACATGCATGTCCCAATCAGACAATTTTGCAGAAGATACCTCAGATTCATAGCTGGCTCAGTGCATTACCAATTCTCTGCACTGCCCTTTGGCTGCGCCGAGGGTCTTCACAAAATGCCTGGCACCAGTGATTGCGTTTTGCAGATAGAGAAATTCAACTATATCCCTACTTGGACGACTGCCTAATTCAAGCAGAGAACAAAGACATTCTTCTACAGCATCTGGCGTTTGTAAAAAGATTACTAACTGGCTTACGGTACACAGTAAACGAAAAGAAATCAAAACTAGTGCCCTCTCAAGAGATAATTGAAAAAATATTTAGCTATCTGCTTACTGCTTCTTACTGCTTGCTCTTGCTGTGGGATTTGAAGTCTTCTTAAGACACTCAGTCTTGCTGGCTGGATTCTGCTAAAATTCAGTCTGGTTATATTTGCATTCACAGTCTGTCGCATACAGAAACTTGCAGAATATACACTGATGAGAGAATATACTTTGCAGCACCTATCTTTAAGAGCAGTAACCAATAACTTTTATAATAAACCAAACTGGACAAACGTTGCAGCTTAAAGTACCGTTCCAACTTTACTTCTCATATAGTACAGATGATGTGAGAGATATACCATTTACCTCAGGACTTGTGTCCCTACCATACCTCTAACATAACTAGATTTAATACAGACTTTTTATACATATTTTAGTTAAACACACACCCTCTAGGTTTTGGAAAGATACTGCCTTGATGACGCAAATGCTAACACATCTGTTCTTGTCCAAATGATGATAAGTAAACTGTCTTCAAGAAAATGCCTTGTGGATTCTGTAAATGCTGATAAGTAAACTGTCTTCAAGAAAACGCCTTGTGGATTAACTTTCTTAGAAAAACATATTTTTAAACTTTCTTAGAAAAACATGTCCTGTTGTCCAGTGAAAGCAGATTACATTCTTGTCATGTCTGTAAGAAGTTCAGCTTTCTTGATGTGTGTGTAATACACTTATAAGCAAGTTCCTTATTTTTTTAAGCCACAGTCATTTAGTATGGTTGCTGATCACATATTACTAAACTCTGTTTCTGTATTTAAGCAAACTTTTTCTTTCAGCATATTTACAACATAATTAATTTTAGCCTTAAATTCATAATATCTAACAATTCCCTCTGTTTTTAAACATACTCAAAACATTTTATACTGATGTATATTTTTTTATCACATTATATAGTCTTTTGATACAACAAATCAAAATGCAATTTTACATAGTTAATACAGTGATATTAAAGTATTACTAACAAAACTGAATGTATTTAACAACTTTTTCTTTTGCAGACTATTCTGTGAAAATATTTTATCAGTTATGAGCTGTGTCTGCTTTAGTTTAACTTGATTAATTTATTCTTTTGCAATTACAGAATTTAATTTATGACTTAGAACTGTTTCATTAACTCTTTGCAACTTGTTGAATTAACTATGAGAGACAAGAACCATGTGCTACTGCAAGCATTTATAACATTGTGGTCATGTCTTTGAACTGCCCATTAACATCTTGGTAAAGTACTGAACTGGGCTTAGATAATAAATATTTGAAAGCAATTATTTTACTGGGGTAAAACCAGTGATATTACAACTTGACAAATTACTTTTAAACTTATTACAATGTATTCTGTACAGTATGTATTTACACAGACTGTTTGCTATTCATGCATTTCAATCTAGCAGCTATCCTGAACCCAATTTTTTTTAAAACATGGTTTTTCACACATATTTATTGCTAGACATTAATTTAATTTGTACTGAATTCTTCTGTATTTGTACATACGAAGACTATCATTTGTACTGAAATTTTCTACATTTGTACATACAAAGACTGTAAAGTACATTTAGTCTAATCTTACAAATTTAATAGCATTAATATTAAGCAAAATCTTGGAAAATGTTTATGTCTCTTTAGAAATATCTAGTGGAATTGACACCAAATGCATATGTCCTGTTATTTTAAACTACATACTCAGCAATTAAAAGTATTCATGCTTTTTTATACCAACATTGTTTTGCCAAAAACATATTAAAAAATAGTGACCATTCTTGCTCAATTTATACATATCTTTACTTTCTCTTGTATATCTTTAATCAGTTTTAAGCCATCTCTTGTTTTTTAAACCATCTCTTGTATAACTTTACAGTTTAACAGGTTGTAAATACAATTTAATACTAAACAATACAATAATAACCATTATGATAGCTATTAACTTGTAAAATATCTTATTCTGTAAAGTTTAATCCAGTTTACCAGTATGTCTAATGCACTAATACCTGTGTTTTCCTTCCCCCCAAAAGAGTATTGTCAAGAAGGAACTTCTGCTCTTAGCTTTATTTCAGACCCTTTTGCAACACATACTGCTCACACAGTGTGTAAAACTGATAAAGTACCCCTCCCCCTATAGTACTGCAGTATTGTTTATCTGTTTTATAATATATGTCAGCCCAACACTTTGGTTATACATTTGCTTTATTAGGTTATTAAACTGTAGACCTTTGTCTGATATGATCATCTTTTCTGTTGCTTTGCTGTCTATTTCTACTAGTAGTAGTTATTTGTACCCTCCTGTATACTTTATTTGAACTGTATGTATACTATAACCCATCTGTTGGCTATACTTGATGTAACTAAGGTTTTTTTTTTTTTTATCAGTGACATATATGCACAATTGTGATGTTTTATTATAATTACCAAATAGTGTTGCATGTGAACATTTTAACAATTATGTTTTAATAACAATAAGTTTTCAGAAAAACTCAAGCCACTTGTCTAGCAGTCTTGTTTCTTATCTTATCTTTTCAACATTTCCTGTAACTATTCATCCAGTTTAGGAAGGTCTGAGCTCACATTTTCAGTTAACCATTTTTAGCATTTTTCCTTTAATCATATATATTTTTTAACTTTTGATTTCAGTATTTTTATTTATTTAACTGTTCTGACATTCATTTTACAAAGACTGTTTGACTAATACCATCCGTGATTTTATTTCTTTTTAAAATTCAGAACTTTAACTGTTTGGTGTGGTGTTACTATACAATTATATAAAAAAAATGTAAAAAAATAAATAGATATTAGCTTAACAAACACATTTATATATTTACATTATTTATATTTGCTGTTGTCTGCCTTTTGCTTTTGTGCATTGTAAACAAATGTACTCTAGATGAAAATAACATGCATGCATGTCTGTCTTGTGACTTTAAATCATTACTCTTATTAACTATTTTTATTTAATTTTTATATACAAGAACTGTTTTGTTTACCTTTTGACTATGCTATGAGAATGTCAGTCATATGCTCTACTTTACTGTAGTACTGATAAATACATTGCTTTAATTGAATGGAAGTTTTAAACATTTGAGAATGATTTGTCAGATCCTATCATCCTACCATGTAAGCTTAACCATTTTCAAAACACAAACATATTATAAAATATATCTCTTTTGCACAGATCAGCTGTAGTTTCCTACTCTTTCCCAATGTATGAAGGAAGTCAGTCTCTGTCAGTTCAGCTAATCTATTTTCTTCATCTTGTAACTGTTGTTTAAGGGTCTCCTCATGGTCTGCCTGATATGTCTCAGGAAACTGTTCTGCTGAATCTGAAACTCCTATGCACTTTTGAAAAAATGTTTGTATAACTTGTCTAAACTTCCTGAACTCATTGTGTCTCTTTTTTAGAAGTTTACTACATTTTTTTGTAACAAAATGTACTAAGGGTTCTATCAGTAACTGATTTGACTCACATGTGGTGACAGGACATAACTGTTCAACATCTGAATATAATGGAAACACTTTAGCCTTAGTTAATTCTTTATCATGAACAGATCTGTCTTTACAGTCTATTTTTTTAGCAACATCATGTAATACTTTTTTATGACATAATACACAAAATGCAGTTTCTGTTGAATCACACAATAAACATTTGTCATATTTCACATGGTTTTCTTTGAGATACCAGTCAAATATTGTAATACATTTGCATAATGCCTTACAATCAACCTGCCCTACTAAGGTTTTACATTTACTAATATGCTGTGTATACCAACATTGCAATTTACTATCCATACTGTCTAATAATATACAAACTGTCTAAGAATATACAAACTATGTAAGAATATACAAACTGTTTAACATCATCCACACTAAATATGTGACACAGAAAAAAGTCTTACCAGTTAGCAAGAAAACAGGTGATCAGGCTGTTGTTGCTGATGGCTAGAAATTTTTCAGAGTCACTTGAGAAGCTGGGAAAGCACAACAGGCAGTGGACTGTTGGGCTAGTAGATATCCCCCTTTTTCTTTAGTGAAATTATGGCACTGCGACTGGAACTTCTGTCTCACTCCGGATGTAGACCTCTAAAAAAACTTTACTACTGCAAGCTGCATAAACTGGAATACTTCTGTTCAGAATTGACACATAGGTACAAATGTTAGTTACTGCAATTTAACTGAAGTAACCCTCTGCAGGGCTTACCATCACTCCCCCTGTGTTTGAATGCAGATTATAGGTTCAGATGCGGATTTTTAGGTTCAAATGCAGATATTAGGTTCAAATGCAGGCTAGCTTGCCATTGAAAAATTATATGGCTCTAGACACTCGACTGGCTTGCCATTGAAAAAATATTTAGATCTCTGCTTATTGCTTCTTACTGCTTGCTCTTGCTGTGGGATTTGAAGTCTTCTTAAGACACTCAGTCTTGCTGGCTGGATTCTGCTAAAATTCAAAGTCTGGTTATATTTGCATTCACAGTCTGTCGCATACAGAAACTTGCAGAATATACACTGATGAGAGAATATACTTTGCAGCACCTGTCTTTAAGAGCAGCAACTAATAACTTTTATAATAAACCAAACTGGACAAACGTTGCAGCTTAAAGTACCGTTCCAACTTTACTTCTCATATAGTACAGATGATGTGAGAGATGTACCATTTACCTCAGGACTTGTGTCCCTACCATACCTCTAACATAACTAGATTTAATACAGACTTTTTATACATATTTTAGTTAAACACACACCCTCTAGGTTTTGGAAAGATACTGCCTTGATGACGCAAATGCTAACACATCTGTTCTTGTCCAAATGATGATAAGTAAACTGTCTTCAAGAAAATGCCTTGTGGATTCTGTAAATGCTGATAAGTAAACTGTCTTCAAGAAAATGCCTTGTGGATTAACTTTCTTAGAAAAACATACTTTTAAACTTTCTTAGAAAAACATGTCCTGTTGTCCAGTGAAAGCAGATTACATTCTTGTCATGTCTGTAAGAAGTTCAGCTTTCTTGATGTGTGTGTAATACACTTATAAGCAAGTTCCTTTTTTTTTAAGCCACAGTCATTTAGTATGGTTGCTGATCACATATTACTAAACTCTGTTTCTGTATTTAAGCAAACTTTTTCTTTCAGCATATTTACAACAAAATTAATTTTAGCCTTAAATTCATAATATCTAACAATAATATTCCTGGGTGCAAGCTTAAATACAACTGCCCAGATGGCTTATCTCATGCCAGACAAACAAAAGCAACTGACTTCTTACTTCAAGAAATTGGCAACAAAACATCACCTATCTGTAAGGAAAATTCTGCAGGCCTTGGGTTTCATGGCATCCTGCATTCTACTAATTCCATATGCCAGACTGCATATGAGGAAACTACAGTGGTATCTAAAAAGTGTTTGAACTCAGTATTGCCACAGCCTGGAGACAGTAATTGCACTCATTCCCTGCCTGCAACAGGAGTTTCGATGGTGGGCAGAAGCCTGTCACCACAACAAGGGTCTGCCATTCAGTTTACCCACAGCCAGACACTGACAATGGATGCATCAGATTATGCCTGGGGAGCCCATATGGCAGGAAACTGTATTCAGGGCACATGGCCTGCAAACCAGATGCATCTTCACATCAGTCAAAAAGAGATGCTAGCTATTCAAAATGCCCTGACAGCTTTCAAGGACCTGCTTCATCCTGGACAGCTACTGATAAAATTCAGACAATACTATGGTCATGTGGTACATAAACAAGCAGGGAGGTACACATTCCTACCCCCTCTGCAGACAAGCAATGACCTTATGGGACACAACATTGGCTTTTCAAGTTCACCTGCAAGCACAATTCCTGCCAGGAAAAACAAATACTCTGGCAGATGAACTAAGCAGAAACCTCATGGTTCCCCACGAATGGAAACTGGATCCACAAGTCTTCAACATGATAATAAGGAAATGGGGATGCCCAGACATAGATCTATTTGCCTCCCCTCACAACTGCCAATTGCAGAGATTTTGCACAAGGATTTATCACAAGCAAGCATGGAAAGTGGACGCCCTATCCTTCAGCTGGAAAAATCTAACAGTATATGCCTTTCCTCCACTGCCTCTCCTTCCCAGGGTACTCCTAAAGGTCAGACGATAAGCCAAAAATGATACTGATT
Organism: Protopterus annectens; assembly: GCF_019279795.1. NCBI lineage: Eukaryota > Metazoa > Chordata > Ceratodontiformes > Protopteridae > Protopterus > Protopterus annectens. The sequence continues at coordinate 218,854,152 of NC_056745.1, forward strand.
GCACCAGACTGGCCACGCCAGCACTGGTACCCAGTCCTAAAGAGCTTGTCTCAAGGTCCAGCATGGATATTGCCTCAAACTTCTCACTTGCTGACCCAACAAAACAATCAGATCCTGCACAGTCAACTCAGGACCTTAAGTCTGGCAGCATGGCGGATAATGTAGCCATTCAAAACAGTCCTCTTTCAAAAGCTGTTATGGATGTTATCTTGGAGGCCAGGAGGCCCAGTACCAGAAAATCTTATGCAGAAAAATGGAAGAGAATCTGTGCTTGGAACCAGGAACAAGGCATTGACATGTGTGTACCAAATATCCCTCAGATTTTACAATACCTAACTGAGATGCTGAACAAAGGCCTTTCTTTCTCATTAGTTAAGATTCATGCCTCTGCCATATCAGCCCACTGCAATACGGAACCACCTATATTTTCTCATCCTTTAATTAGGCAGTACCTCAGAGGGGCCAAAAACATTAGGCCTCTAAGGAGAGCACCAACACTGGCCTGGGAACTCAATTATGTTTTGGAAAAACTACCACTGCCTCCTTTCGAGCCAGCATCAACAGCAGATATAAAATTCTTATCCTGGAAAACAGCTCTACTCCTAGCAATAACCTCTGCAAGGTGAGTCTCCGAGTTACAAGCACTCATGGCTGTGGAACCTTTTATCATTTTTCATCCAGACAGGGTTTCTCTGAGGACAAACCCTACATTTATGCCTAAGGTGGTATCTAGTGTTGCCCTCAACCAAACCATTCACTTGCCTACCTTTTATCCAAATCCACAGAACAAGGGTGAGAAAATTCTGCATTCTTTGGACATACACAGGCAGTTATGCTTCTACTTGGACAGAACTAAAACTTTCAGAAAGACTGAGCAACTTTTAGTGTCATATATGCCGCAGGATCACAAGGAAAGGCTATCTCAAAACAGACTATTTCAAAATGGATAGGCCACTGCATCTGTTTCTGCTATTTTCAACATGGCAAATCTGTGCCTAAGGGCATTAGGCGTCATTCCACCACAGCAGCAGCCACTTCAGCAGCCTTCCTCAGAGGAATACCAACCAAAGATGTCTTAGAGGCTGCAACTTGGAGTTCAGTGCACACTTTCACAAAGCACTACCACTTACCTCTTTAAGTCCAGAGCAGGCTTTGCCACTGCAGTTCTGCAGGGCCTCATAGCCTCTCCTAATCCTATTTAGCCCAGTCACCCATCCTCAGCTGTGGGATTTAACCCAAGAGTAATGACTGCAACAGTGAAACACGATGCACATAGTACAGTTGTGTACCTACCATAAATGTAGATGTTCGAGTGTATTCACTGTTGCAGTCTGGGTTACCCACCCACCATCCCCCTTCTCTTTGCTGGGACTTAACTGCACTTCTCTATCCTATACAACCTATTTGGTGTATTTGCTTGTAGATAAAGGAAATGTTATTTTTGTGCATGCATTTTTATTGGCATATTTTTCAGCCTACCAATTTGGGGGCACCTGACATCTGGGGAAAGAAAAACTGAAGAAAATGGCGTCGGCTGCATCTTTTATACCCCTGGCACACTGACGTCAGGGAAGAGGCGACAGCAACCAATGCTGGACCTAGACTTTGGAATTCTGGCCGACTGAGGGTAGCCTGCCAGCAGGATAACCCAAGAGTAATGACTGCAACAGTGAATACACTCGAACATCTACATTTATGGTAGGTACACAACTGTACTTTTTGTGGACTATTTTAATACAGTATCAGGTCTTTTTGGGATATAAAGTTAATGAAAATAAAACCAAGGCTATAGCTGTAAACTATGTCCTTACACATTTAATCGGTTCATTAATACCCATATTTATAGGGACACAATAAAATGAAGTATTTAGGAGTAGGGGGTTAAAATGGATTCTGTTATGGCAGCTAAGGATATGTGGGAAGAAACTAAACAAAGGATAATACAACAACTGATCAACTGGAAGCTCATTTATGGATATGGGTAGCAAGATACGAGCAGTTTGTCCCTTTAGTTTAATGATCAGGTAAGGCATATTTTTTTTATCAACCAGCAGAGAAGTGGACAGGAATTAATAGAGTTGAAAGAATTTATTTGGGAAGGGAAGAGGGCAAGAGTTAAATGGGATATGTTGATCCTTCCAATAGAACAAGGTGCTTTAAAAGGATTACCTTGGAGCTACACAGTTTCTCATATACATAATGCAAAGAGAAAGCTGTAATTCCAAGTGGAACGGGATGATGAAGCAGGAAGGAAATTCAAGAAATAATTGGCAAGAGAGATTTTGGATGCAGATCCTTAAGCCCTTAAGGAGAATAATAGCCATACAGAATATTGTATTCATAAAGGAGCAGAAACTGTTCTAAGAACTAAACCAACATGAGAATGGAAAAAGGAGCTTTTTCCATTAGGGATAAGTGCAGTTAGGTTTACAGAGAATAGGCAAGAGGGATCTGGAATTTACTGGAGAAAACTGACAAAGGAACAAAGGTACTGACAGCAAATAGAGAGAGAAAGTTAATAGAATGGGAAGAGGCCAAGAAGACATTTGGACTGCAGGCTAGAGAGTGCCCTCGCTATCAGGGATTGATATCAGAGTATAAGCAAAAAGAAAGGTGTAGGAGAATCCCAAGTGAAAAACCTGCTCTGTTAGTTTTTTTAGTTGAATGTAGAACAGAAGCTGCTTTTAAAAATAGATTATTAGTAGGACATATAAAATATTTCATGATACGTATAGGAGCCAGTCAGAGGAGGTTAGAAAGGATTGGGAAGATAGATTGGACAAGTAATTCACAAGGAAGCAATGGCAGGACATATTTATGGCTCCCAAGTGTTTTCATAGGTGTTTTTATAGCTGAAGCAGACTCCAAAGAATTTTCCTCAGGTGGATGCCATATGTTCGAGGTATGATGGGAAAGGAGGAGGTAACTAATATGTTATATGGAAGTGTAATGAGTTTGCTGAATTTTTAAAAATTCTCTACATAGTACTCTGTCAGAAATATTGGATGAGCAAGTGGTTGTAGCCAATGAAATTACTTTTGAGCTGGGATATAGGATATGAATTGCCTAGACATAGTAAGGCCTTGTTGAGTTTAATTCTGGTGCTTGCCAAAAAACAGTTACTAGAAAATGGAAATGTTGTCTAAAGCAACTGTATTGGAAGTATTGAATATTAAAACAGAGATAAAAGAACTGGAAGTGGGATCTTTAGAAAATGATAGGAGCTAATTACATAGAAAACCGTACATGCAGAATAACATTTTGGATGAGGAGTGAGGTTTAAGGTAAGGCAGGAATTGAGCAATGTATGTAATGTTGGATTGATAAGAGTTACACAAAAGAATACATGTGATGTATAATGTTTCTTACTGGGAACATGCTAATAATGTTTGTTTTCCTTTATGTAAATGTATGTTTGCCTATGTCTTAACTAATAATTCAAAAACAATGTTTAAAAAGGGATGTAGGTGAGTAGTGTGACATCTACACACTTTAATGTCATTTTGAGTAAAAAAGTTAGAAACTGCTTTCAGACAATTTTTTATATCTCTCAGTACTGGGGACCATTCTTTGGCAGTTTTAAATTAGATTCATTCTTCTCCATTTCAGTTAAGATATTTTTTCCCCTTGGAAATGCTGGTGTTCAAGGGTTGTTGTTTCTAGTTTGCATATGCTACAGTGTCACACTTCTCTCTGTAGAAGCTTGCCCACACCCCTCAGTCTACTTGTTCTTCGGTATGTCTTGAATCTCAGTTTTGAGTTGCTTCATTGAGGAGTTCCTATATTGAATACCTAAAGCAGCAAAACCTTTTTGTGTGTTCATGTGGCCACCAGGTAACGGCCCAGGACCTGCATTAGCATTGTCTATCTTATCTTGGAGAGAAGCATGGTGTAAAACGCTGCTGTAAATGCTAGTCATACAACCCAGCTACTTGCAGACATTGGACTGAAAGGTTACTGGATATTTTGCTACCAAAAGGATGGAGGGGGTTTAATGTTGCCATCTTGGAAACTGGTAGGAGGGTCCCCTTTACAGCTATAGGTTATTGCTGGAGCTCCATCAAAAAGTGAAAGAAATGAAAGGCAGGCCTCAGTGACATCCTCCCGGTGGTTAGTCTGTTGTTCAGACCTCCTGCTGGTCCCCATTGTGTAGTGTGCTCATTTTTTTGACTAGATTGTGTTAAGTATATTCCTCTTCCTCTTGGGTGTATAGTGAAGGGGTTTAGAAGATATGTACTCCTAGTAGTGCCCATGCCCCATTGATAGTTGGAACATGCCAATAACTGGTCTGACGCCAGGGAGCAACCCATTGAATTAGCTGGCTTTAACATGCCTACTGCTTTTTTGTTTGTTTCTTCAGGTCTGTCTTGGGCCCTGGAAGGTTGAGCAGAATCTACAGATTGTTGCAGTTCATGCTTATAACTGCAGTCATATCTGTGAAGTCTGCTGGGACTTCTTAACACAGGTGTGAGATCTTAATTTTAAGGAAGCATCAAACGTAGTTCTGCCTGTGCTGCTTTTGGCATGCTCTGCCTGGAGAACCAGCTTAATACATTGTGTGATGATCATATGCTTAAACCCTTGCATGTCATCACTACATAAATGTGTCTCTTCAGGAACTTTTGGGGTTCGGGGCCAGGGAGCTGCTTTCCTCCCTGGTTTCCTATAAGGCATCTGAAGACCTGGAAGCCATTATTTACAAAATATATATGGACTGGATTCTTCATCCCAACAACTGCCCTCTGCATGTTCCCTCTTTTGGAGAAGACTTGAGCCTCATGTAAACCAGCCTGTACTAACCTTTGGCACCCATTCCTTCCTCTTACAATTGCCATAGTGATTACCTGCAAAGTAAGGAGGAGGAGGAGGAGGTTTTGGACATTCCTTCATAGAGCCATATTATCAGTGATACCTCTTTATAACCTGGACTTGCCTACTTTCCTTACAGCAGTTCCTAAGAAAGAAAGGCCTAACCTGAATGGAGTGAAACCCTGAACAGGCATTCTTGTGTGTACTGTTTTGTGATGATCTTGGTCAGGCATAGGAGTTAGGAACCATAGCATTTAACCACCTTAATATAAATACAGAGCTCAAAACCTTGGGCAGAGTAGGTAAGACATTTTTCTCCTCTGTCACATTGGAGCTCAGAGTTCTTGACTCTGTGTATGTGTCATTTATACAGAATTCAGTTTTTCTTAGTTGACAAGGTATTAGAAAAGCTTTTCTCCTTTCTTGAGATTGAGCTTATACACAATTGTCAGGATGACATTGTCTTTCTAGATTATTTTTGTCCCCTTGCCAGTCAACATTCAAGCCTCCCATTAGAGAGTGCCCTTTCAGATCTGGGTTTTTCCACCTGGAGCCAAGGTAAAAACTATCCAAGGGGGTTTGACTTTCAGGCAGTCATGAGGGTGCTTTATGCTTTTGCCCGCATCCTGGTAATGATAACATTTTGAATGCTGAACCACACCTCTTGGGCAGGTGGAAGAGTGAACCGCAACAAATTGTTGCTCCATAATACTCTCTTCTTGTGAATGCATGCCTTCAAATGCCCACTGTGAAGGTTATCACCCATCACTGGCTTGGTGAGGCTAATGTCCACTTCCAAACTGCCCTGCCGCATCACTACATCTCTCCTGAGGGAAGAGTGGTAGTGTGGCAGCTGGCTTCTTGCCAGCACTGTCACACACCTAAGCAGTTAACATAAGGGCCACTTATGCTGTAGGTGGGGCTTTAACTTTATGCACCATTGATTGCTGGCTGATGATCTTAAAAAGGAAATCAGAGAGTCTATTCAATCTTAATCAACAGTCATTGCAAGAAGGACTTATCCTGGTGGATGGAATTCGAGGAAATTCTTTTAGGCCGTCCCTTTGTTCCACCTCAACCCAAGCCCATAGTGACCATGGATGCTTCCCAGATGGAGTGGGGGGGCATTTTCTAGGAAGAACGGGCCAAGGCACTTTGTCTGTGATAGAGGCCAATCTGCATATCAGTGTTCTGAAACTGAGGGCAGTGCTCTTAGCATTGCAAGCCTTCCAATCTCTCCTCCCTCTAGGAATGATTGCAGTTCAGTCAGACAACATGTCAGTAGTTTTGTACATCAGCAAACAGGGCGGAACCAAATCTTACCTCCTATGTCAAGAAGCTCTCAGAGTATGGCAATGGACGATATCCTCCAACCGCTTTCTAGTACCAACAAACATTCCTGGGAGCTAGAATGTGATAGCGGTAAACTGAGCCAGATGCATTCTCCTGCCCAGAGTGACGAAGATTTTCCATCGCTGGGGCCAGCCTTGCTGTGACTTCTTTGCATCACCCCTAAACAAGTGCAGCAGCTACTTTTCCCTAATTCCCCTGCAGGGGGAGTCCCCGAGAGATGCTCTTTTTCACAACTGGCCCTCAGGACTACTCTATGCCTTTCACCTTTTCCCACTGATTCTTCTCTTCTTAAAGAAAGCCAGCAGGTTGAGAAGCAAGGTGATCTTCATTGCGCCTTTCTGGCCTCGACAAATCTGGTTCCCCTTCCTGTGGCCTCATCTAATTCACCATCCATGATGGATTCTGGACCCAGTTCCGGATCTTCTGTCTCATCCACAAGACTGGTACACCCCAATCTTCAGAACCTCAAGCTTACAGCTTGGCTTCTCCAATTCCATTAGTCGCCAGGCAGAAAAATGTATCTTCCCCAGTCCAAATAATTCTACTGACTTCCCATAGACCTTCCACCAGGAAAACTGTACCTGAGCAAGTGGAAATATTTTCTGTGCAGGTGTACACTATTGGTCTTTAACCCCCTTTCTGCACCGGTTGAAAACAATTTGGAGTTTCTTGCTTTGCTTTTTATCAAGCAGCTTCTGCTTCCACTATTAAGGTCCAGCTAGCTGCTATTTCCAGTTTTCACAGTGGCTTCGAAGACCATTCACTGATTTCACATAGATTATGTAAAGTGTTTATGAAAGGGGTTTTGCAATTGAAACCTCCTTTTAAAGACCCTCTGGCTCTTTGGGATCTGACTTTGGTTTTGCAGTCCTTATTGCATCCTCCTTTGAACTGATGGCTACATGTCACTTAAAGTTTCTTTCATGGAAAACTGTTTTTCTGATAGCCATTACTTCCGCCAGAAGAATTTCTGAGATACAAGCATCATATTCAGAACTCCCTTATGTGTTTTTTCTTCAGGATGGGGTTTCACTAAGAACCAAACCATCCTTTTCCCCAAGGTGGTCTTGGAGAGAAATATTAATTAAACCATTGACTTGCCCATTTTTTCCTAACTTTTTAAACAAAGGTGAATATTGCTTACATTTGCTGGATGTTCACAATTACTTTTCTACCTCAGCAGAACTAAAGAAGCTAGAAAGTCGGACCAGCTATATGTAGCTTTCTCTGGTCCATCTTTGGGAAAATCTGTTTCAAAAGTTACCATGTTAAAATGGCTAAGAGACTGTATTTCTTTCATATACAGTAAAAAGAATCTCAAGTTACCAGCGTCAGTGAAAGTGCACTCCACTAGATCAATAACCACATCTGCGGTTTTCCATTCCAAGGCTTCCATGGATGATGTATGCGCAGCAGCAACCTGGGCTACTCCACATATCTTTATTCCTCATTACAAATTGGATATGGTCTCCAGGGGAAGAGAATCTTTTGGCTCTATGATTCTCAGGAATACCCTTCCATAAGGTCACCCAGAACCTAAAGTAACTGGGGACTCCGTCCAAAAGGTAAAGGATAAATGAAGATTGACAACATCAGATTAAGAAGTTTTGTACTTATAACTTTCCATCTGTGTTGTTGAACTTCATTTATCCTTTACACCACACCCTCCTTCCCCCTCCTATGGACTTCTGGAGGCTCAGACTCTTGTCCTGGTAACTTTGTCAGGTTTGATCTTGGATATGATCTCTTTACAGATTTCTTTGTCTTGCTCTGTAGCTGCAAACTCAATCTGAGGTAATATGAAGAGGGGTGTTGTGGGTAAAGTCTTAGCTTGAGAGTTTTTGGCTGGCGCGAGCTATGTAATGGCCAAGCCAGTTCCGACAGTTGGAACCATAACCCAGAGGTAAAGGATAAATGAAGATCGACAACACAGATGGAACATTAAGGTGAGTACATAACTTCTTTTTTCTCCATTGACATGTTGGCTTAGTTCATAGAATGCCGTCTGTAGCTTTAAGAATGTAATAATCTGTATGCTTTTTGTTGTTCTTTTTAAGGATCTGCATCCTAAATCTCACCCTCTCCACATTTCTTGGACTTACCCCTGCTTCATCATCACCCCTTTCTACTTTTATTTATAATCCTCTGCTTGTGTTATATTTATGAGTCCTTATCTTCCATCATTTTGTTCACTAAAGCTTTTAATTCCCCTACTTCTGACATAGTCTGGGATTGTCAGCATCTAATGACAACCTTCTTCAGTAATAATGTTTTCCATAATAAACATGCATTGTGTATTGGAAACTCCTTTCCCAAGGAATGTTTAATTTGCTCCAAAAGATGGTTAGTATCTCTAACGTAAGATTCTAGTCATACCACAAATTTCAGAAGTCCATTTACCACAATTCCTGCCCTACAAGTCACGTTTTTATCAGATGAAACAATAGGATGCCCAAGGGAGTTACCCAAGCCCTTGTGCATCTTGGAAACATTGTGGAAGTGTGGTTCATAGGATTTTTATATGCAAGTGGTCAACATCCTGTTGTGTTAGACTAATGTGTATAAGTATTCTGGTATTAAGCGACTCGTACAAATCCTAATTGTAATGCATTCTAGGGGAAGTCATTATTTACAAATATGTGAAATTAAATTATTACATATGTCTATATGTTTCTACCAAAAATAACTATGGTGACTGTTATCAGCAGTCCAGTTAGTATAATATTTTACTTATATAAATTTCTTTAAAGCATCCATTGTTCTTAAAAAAAAAAAAAAAAAAAAAGTAAATAAGTAAGAAAACAAAACATCCCTTGTTCCCGCTACTTACATTCATAAAAATCAGTTGAATCAAGAATGGTACTATAATAGTAGTAGTATACTTAGTCTCAAGTCAGTGTTTCTTGTGAACTTTTTCCATTATTACCAGTTCTGGAAGTAAGTCCTTTGCAGTATCCCATTCACTGTGCAGTTTCTTAGATTTATATTTCAGGCCTTTGCAGAGCACTAAGCATAAAACAGGTGAAATGGCAAAATCAGAAAGATTAACATTAGGTAAATCGGTCAGTGGCCCAAGTGCACAGTTGTTCTCAACAAAAGGCTTTGTCATTAAGATGAAACAGTACAGACAGTTTAACTTTTGCTTGACAGAGGAATCAAAAGGTGGTGTTGCTCATCATATTTGAGGTACTGATGTTCATCATTGTTCTTGACTGTCCCCTCTTCTCAAGATGATTTTGTAGTCTTTCAGATAAAGACCTCCTCCTTCCCTATGATGTTCCAAATTCTTTTCTGATATTTTTTCAAACTTTTGCATATTTGTTGCAAAAAAAAATCACATATACATATGTATCAGTCTTCTAGCTAATGTATTCAGAAAATAATGGTATTGTTACTATCATGCAATCAAAACCAACAGCCAACTCCTAGAGGAGTATTCTTCACCATTGAAGTCACCAGACTGATTTTCATCTATTTTCATCCTTTCAGGTGGAATTTTAGGTTTGTTGTTTTTCTAGACTGCCTTTTTATTAAAAGCATTGAATTATTTTCTCAAAAAGTAGATTTATTTTTCAAATTGTTTTGATATAGCAGAAGGCAGTCCCATAACATCCATAGTCCACAAATCGACATCAGTGTAGTATAATCACCAATGTTCCTTACGGTTGTTGTAACTGTCAAAGTGCAATATATCTACCATATTTAAAATAAGGATGTTTAAAAGAAAGCTGCAGTAACTTGATCACATGGTTCCTCAAGAAATTAATACAGTAAAGTTGTCAAATTTCCAGAAGATGATGTTTTTGGTCTGTACATTATTTTTCTATTTACATTTTGTCATGATTACTTAAGGTAAATGTAGTTCAGGGAACTATATCTTTGTATTGTTACAGGATGCAACTATGCTACAGAATTTAGTGCTTAGTTCTTAAACACTGAAGGTCCATTCATATCTCATACCAGTAGTGTCATAATGTATAGGAGACCTAGGATTATTGTTAGAGTATGCATCTAAAGTGTGACTTAGTGTGTACCCACCTATGTCAGACAGTCACACAGCTGTGAAACATGTAACATTAGGAAATTGTTTAGGATAAATATTTTATGTTAGTTCTTCATGGGTTCCAGTACATCTTCTTTTAATAACAGTACAATTCATTACCAAGTCTGTTTTGCTTTACTCGCCACTATTCCTTACAGATAGGAAGACTATATCGTTTTGGGGTACCTTCTGCTGGATATGCATCTTTCTCCCTGTAGGATTCATTGCTTAGGATTTTTCTTAAAGGTGATAAGTGGCAAAAACAGCAAAAAAGAAGGAATGTTTTATAGGAGCTCACCAAGCCATAGGATTTTTTAAACAACTTTATTAAATTCTTACATTATAGAGAAATGACATAGGTACACATATGGTAATTGAAAGGAAAATAAAACCATAGCAAGCATTTTTAATTTTCATGAATTGATTTTCTTTTCATTCTTGCCAACATTATTTAAATAGCTCAATTCCTGCCTTATCTTAAACCTCATCTCTTCTTGTAAACATTTAATTCTATTTGTATTTTCCTTCAGGTTCCTTGTATTTCCTTGTATTTTCCTCTTTCCCTTTTCTAAAAATCACAACTCTCTATATTTTATTTCCTTTATGATATTCACTACTTCAGTTGCATTTAGTTTAGATTTTGATTTCCATTTTCTAATAATTGCTTTTTTGAAAGCCAGTAGCATTAAGACGTCACCATGTCCATACCATGCAGATTATATATACCAGCTCAAACAAATCATTTCCTTAGTTGCAGTCATTTGCCTTCCCCAAAAATTTCTGACAAAGTCCTCTATACGGGAATTTTTTAAATCTGCCATGTCATTACATTACCAAAAAAAAAAAAACATGTTCCCACTTCTCTCTCTCTCATCACACTTCTAGCATTTTCTATGTACTTTAGAAAAAATTCACTGACGTCCACATAAAATTTCTATGCAAACATTGCCAAGCAAAAATCCTAAATCTCCTGGACCTTACTGCTTCCTGGGGAGCCATATAGATGTCATCCCACCCTCTTCCCAATCTTTTCTAACCTCCTCTAATTTATTCTTAATAGTTGCCATGCAGTGTTTCATATCCCCTATTGGTTATCCCTTTTTTAACAACATATTCTGTTCTAGAATCAATTAAAAACTCTTACCAGAGCTGGTCCTTTCCTAGTGCTCTCCTATCCCTTTCTCTTAGCATGTACTATTATCAAACCCTGGTAGGGAAGGCAGTCTGTAACCTGCAACCCAAACTTCTGCTTGGCATTATACCAGTGTGTGATATTTCTTTTCTGTAGATATTTGCTCCTGGTATCATGGTTTCTTTGCTACGTTTTCCAGAAACTTCCATACCCTACTAGCAATCATTCCTATTGGTAAAACCCCTTTTTCCATTCCAGTGTTGGCTTAGTTCCGAGAATGCTTTCTGCTACTTTACAAATATACAGTTCTGTTTGGTGGTTGTCCTTAAGGACATGTATCCCAAAGCCACCTCACCTTTCCACTTTGATTTATAACCTTCTGTTTAGTTGTATGCAGTTAAGGCTGACATGCATAAGACAAAGTATCGCTTCAAATCAGGTAATACTAAACAATCTTGTTCTATGGGAAGATTCAGCTTATCCCACTAAACTCTTGCCTCTTACCCCTCCTAAATAAGTTATTGACTTTTCTATTAATTATGATCCAAAACTTTTCCTCTGGGTGACAAAAATATACCTGTTTGTATATAAAGCTAAAGGACTTAGAAACATTTTCATTGCATGTATCTTACTATCTGTATCCATAATCAAGAGCTTACAACTTCTCAATTTTTGTATTGTCTTTTGTTTGTCTCGTAGATCCTCAGCTGCCATAATAGAATCCTCTTTAGTTCCTAGACCTAAATACTTCATCTTATCACATCCACGTAAATATGGGTAATTTTGAACAAATTAATGTGTCAGTACATAGTTTACTCCTGTAGCCTTTATTTTCATTTATTTTATGTTCTGAAAAAAAAAATTGAAACCATCTCAGAATATTCCACAGATTCATAGGTGGTTACTAGGCTAATGGTCCTAAGCCTAGTCTTATTTATCCTGAGTTGCCCCAGTTGTCATTGGTTAGGTGAACAAAGTTCACAGAGATAAGAGTCTGTGGTAGTTAATACTGACTGCCTTTGTCCATGAGTGATATGGGCACAACCCCCAGAGTGAACTAGTAGTCACCCATCCATTGATCCACGTTGCATCTAGAAGGAGCTCTGAAATGAGAGTTTGTTCCAGATATGTGGCAGTCTGTGGGAGTTATGTGCCTCTCCAGCATGATCTGTTCATGTCATAGGCTATATTAAGATCCCTGGAGTGAGTGACCCTTGTGCAATTTAATTTGTGAATGTTTAGCATTTCCATTAGGGCAGAGTCAGAGATTGCCCTGTGGGCCAGGCACAGGTCACCTGTTAGCTTGTAGGAGACAGAGTGCAGTGACAGGGCTTTCAGTCTTAATGTGTAAGTCTTGTTTTGAGTGCCATTTATTTTCTTTGAGAATTATCTGGGGTGTCTCCAGCCGTTGCAGGTGTCTGGTGAGATGCATGCAAAAGGGAGCATTGTACTCTGTTATTGGCCTATAGAGGGCCAAGTGTAATCGAATTGTAACATCTTTAGATAGAGATGTGATTCCCTTATTTATGAGATGTGCCACATAAAAGGCTTTCCTTACTACTGTGGAAACTTGATGGTTGAAGTTCAGATTGCTATCAACCTGTGTACCCAGGTCATGTACCACTGGGTCTATAAGTGGGTTGCTGTCTATAGTGTAACTAGCAAGGAAGCCAGTTTTTCCAAGGGGTATAATAAGGCCTTTTTTTTTTTTTTTTGCATTTATCTTTAATCCATGGCTTTGGCACCAATCATTTTTCTGCAATATGATAACATCGTTGGGGGACTCAGTGATTACACCCAATTTGCAATCATCAGTGAACTTGGTCAGCCACAGGCCATCCACATTTGCTTGGATTTCTAAGAAATCAATTGCAAACAGTAAAGGGCCCAGAACCCTGTGGTATACCACTGTTGACTAGCTTTCTACTAGAGGTGAAATCACCTACTTTGACAATACGTGTCCTGTCAGTGAGCCAGTTGGCCACCCATCTAGTGACATAAGGGTTAATTCCCAGTTGGGAGAGTAGTTTCTCTATAATACCTGAGTGGGGGATTGTGTCAAGTGCCTTGGCTAGGTCAAGTTAGGTGGTATGCACTGTCTTTCCCTCATCTAGGGCTTTGGTGACTTTCTCGAAGAAGTCAACCAGCTTTAACAAGTATGATCTACACTTAATGAATCCAAACTGGATTCGGGCTAGAATTTGGAGATTACCTATGTCCTTGTTGATAAGGTCCCTAATGATTCCTTCCATGGCCTTGCAGATGAGGCTAGTTAGGCTTATAGGTCTATAGTTCCCAGGGTCAGTCGATGTTACCCTTTTGTGCAGAGGGATTACTGTTGCTGTCTCCATTCCACCAGAAGATAGCCAGTTCTCAGGCTGTGGTTAGAGGGAAACAAGTGGGACTGTTAGGTCATGTTTTAGGTTGTTTAAAAGGATTCCTGGGATGTTATCTAGTCCCCATTGAAGTCTTGTTTTTGGTCTTGGAAATCACAGATATGAGCTGTTCTTGTGAGATAATAGGCTGAGAACAGTGGCAGGTATACTCTGGGGTATGGCTGGTGGGGACTGGGGGGTGAGGTTTGCACCAAGTCTGTCAGCTAGCAAGTTAGCTGTTTTCTCTGGTGGAGTGTGGGGGTGCCATCCACTAGCAGTTCGGCACATAGCTGGGCATTAGCTTTCAGATTTCAGACATAGTTAAAGAATGCCTTGTAATTATCCTTAGCTAGGGATGCTATTTTTGCTTCAGAATTAGCTTTGGAGGACTGTACAAGATTTCTGCTGGGCCTGTTCCCTCTTGTTCTTAGATGTTGGTTTCTTATTCTTGTTGTATAGCCTGTTTATACTAGTGGTACTCCAGGGTGGCTTGTTTTTTCGGCAAGAGCTGGTTTTCATCTGGTCAAGTACAGCCAAATCAGTACAACTGCTTAAGTGGTTATACAGAGAGCATTGGCATACACTTTGGCATAGGAGTCTGTGTTGTGTGATTGAGGGGGCTTTGAAACAACTTTTAGGATCATAAGAGATTATTAGGCTAATGGCTGTGGAGCCCTTACAATCCTAGCTAAGAGTTTATCCCAAAAAAAGAAACTTCAATCAGAACCTCTTGCCCCCGTCAATGAGGGATACAGGTGGAACCCCTGGGACAAATTTGTGTTGCCCAAATACTCGTCAAGGTTGCACTTGAAGAGGGTCAGTGGCGTACTTTGTTTGACGTGTATGGGGAGTCTATTCCAGAGACGGTGCAGCCTCTGGGAGAGACAAACCTGTCTCTCCAGCAGGTTTTGTTAATGTCACATATTTGATTTAAGCTTTTTGATCGGGTACTACGCGAGGAGGTAGACTTATGGATATGGAGCATCTGTAGTAGAGCAGGGTCTGAGATTGCCTTGTAGGTGAGAGACATATCACCTCTGAGCAGTCTGTAAGATACAGAGTAGAGTGATGGTGATTTGAGCATGTCCACATAGGACAAGTGTTGGAAGCCATGGATTCTCTTTGTGAGGTATTTCTGTGGCCTTTCTAGTTGGTGCAGGTGTTTGGAGAGGTACATACCAAATGGGGTGTTGTACTCCGTTATTGGCCTAATGAGGGAGGAGTACAGAGAGGTAATGACCTCCTTTTTTATAGCATTACTTGGTAAGAGGTAATTTGTTTTGGAAACTTTTTAAAGCTTTTTTGAGTATGATGGGGATATTGGGCATTACACTTGTCAAACGAGACTGATTTATGGTCTGATGTTATCAAGTAGGGCATCACACAGGGGGGGGGGGTGCAGTGCCTCCCTCATGTTGGTGAGTACTGTGTTGAGGACATTTGAATCCTTTGTGGGAATGCTGACTATCTGTTTCAGCGCATTTGTATTGACAAAGTCCAAAAACCTCTGGGCCAACATGTTTATGGTTGTGTATGTTTCCCAGTTGATGGAGGGATAGTTAGTCGCCCATGACCAAGGTGTTTGGCTGTATGGCAAGTGGCTGCAGTAAGTTCAGGTATGTGGTATGCTTTTCCTGGTTTGTGGTGGGGGACTTGCAGCTAGCAATGATGTGTTAGAGTGTTTTGCCTTTAGTTAATTGGACATGGAGTAGCTTGAGAGTGTCATACTGTTTGAACAGTCTTGAGGTGTACTTGTCCTTAATGAAGATGGATGCACCTCTTCCTTTGGTTCTTTCACACTCAGTTTGTGGTCTGAAGGTATGGAAGTTGTTATAACCCTGCATGGCCGGTATGCTTCCCATGGCTTTCAGCCATTTCTTGGTGACTGCAGAGACATCAACATCTTCTGAGGTGAGGAGTGCTTCCAAGGAGTGCAGTTTCCTGTTTTAGACTCCTAGCATTAAGCAGTAAAACCTTGAGTTTATCTAGAGAGGAGTTTGTTTTGACACTGCATAAAAAATAGTGACTAATGCCTTTGCCAATATCCAAAAGCCTGCAGGAGATGGTTGCAGACCATCTCTGGCAAAGCAGTGTGGCCTGTTGACCATGTCTTCCCAGGCTGTTCCACGACACAGAAATGTCTTTGTCTGGATTTATCTTGCACAAAATATCTGTGAATAAATCTAACTTTAATTACCATACCAGTTGTATCCTTGAATTTCTAAGTCCCTTTTTTGACTAATGGCTCTAAATATGAAACAAGTAAAAGGGAATGAAGACGCCCCTACCCAGTTCCTCTTCTCAAACATGACTTTGTTGGCGGTCATATATCCTCCTAATTAACCATATTGTATCATCAGGGAATGCAGTCTGCCATTGCAGTACTCATGACATCCCAAATGACTCTGTCAAATGCCTTCTGTGCATCAATACTCGCCAATAACAACAGCAGTTTCCTGTACTTTGCTTCCCTTTGGATTATCATTGTTTTATTAATATCAAATGTTTATCTACCCTCCACAAGACAACACTGATCCAAAGCTATCATTTTTGGCAACACATTTGACATTCTGACATAAACACTTTATATAACCGTGGTTTAAAATTGAAATGGGTCTATCTAAAGTTGGTCTGAAGGGTCTTTACCATCTTTGGGTAATGCAGCTTTCACATCTTCCAAGATCTGGGACTTCTTCCACATTATAAAATATTGTTAAACACAAGTTTCCATAACTTTATTACTTTCTTCCCTCCCAACTTCCACAGGGAATTCTGTGTGTTCTTTGAGGCATCCTTGTTGATTAATTATGCATCACCGCTTTTATCTCATTTCTTCCCGTCTTAACTGTTAATTGTTAAGCCTCATCTGCCTCTCCTTGGCAAAATTGTCTTCCATAAATGTTTTAATTTCTCACTTTTCTTTGTTTCCATATACTTCTGCTTTATATAAATTTTCATAAAATATTCAAAACATCTCTAAAGGATCTCTTATTGTTTTCTTATACACTCCCTAAGTTTAGCAACAACCCTTTGTACTTTTTGTTACTTAAGTTGTACTAAATGTTTTTCTGCTGTGGAGTCATTATCAAAACATGTTGCTTAACAGCAACCTTTATACTATCCCTTATTTTCTCTTCAGCTCTTCGCAGTTGCTCCTCTTAATATTCTTTGAGATTACCCTTATTCTGCATTTATTTAACCTTTGTCAGCTGCAGTAAGTAACGCCTACTATTTTTTTCACATATCTTTTTCTGTCTTGTTCTCTGCCTGACTATTGTTGATCTATGTCTGCATTTGATTTTGAACTGAAGGTTTTCATGTAAGGTTTGGTTACATCTATTTTTTTTTCTTGTATTGCATTTGTTTTGTTTTAAGTTTTTTTGTTCTTTTGGAGTTTTAAGAGGTCTTGGCTAGGGTCAGTTTAGAAAATAATTAATTTGCATAGAGTGAGTAACATTCCGCTAATTAGTGGGAGGAGCTGTGAAATAGCTTTCCTCATTTAAGTAAAAATATTTGGAGGCATCTTTATTTAGCTGAAGTGTTTGTTTGACTTGCTGTTCTCTGTCTGCATTTGATTTTTCCCACCCACCAGCTCTACCTTTGTTGTTGTTAAACTTGGTGGCTTTTGAGTTTCCCACCCCTACTATAAGCCTGCTTTGGGGCACTCCTCCAGTCCCATCTCATCAGCTCATTCTACTGAGTACTGAGAGATCAGTTGGGAAGGCCCACCCCCTTAATCTCTTAAACGTGAATGGTCTTCTGTTTTTCTCCATTTTCAATGTACTTTATTCAGCTGCTTTTACTGTATCTGTGCTCATACCTCTGAAGTGTACCTCATTACGAGGAACGTACCTCATTCGGGTCTTAAAAAGTTCATGTTCCTCAAAGTTCCACATTGAAAGACTGTCACACATTCAGTGTTAGGAATTTTTTTTTAAGTGAAATCCACTGTAAATAGAAATGAATCATATTAATTAATTAAAAGATCTTCTCTATAAGTAAAACCAGCACATTTTAACCATTCTATGACCTTCCTAGTTGAAGTTGTTAATAAGCCATTAGTGTGTTCCACATTTTGCCCATTTGTTCCACATTATGAGGGCTAGTGTTCCTCATTTTGGACATGGAAGGTTGAGAGCTATGTCTGTGCTTCTTCCTACTGTATTACTTTATTTTGCTTTTTTCTGCTTGTCCTTAGTGTTAAGTTGAATTTATTCTGTTGCATTTATCACTGCTTCTAAGTAGCCATATTAAATTTTAACTGCTATTCTAAGCCTCTTAGTTTTGATTTAAACACTTGGGCTTCAAACTAGTTATCTTGCATAAGGAAGATTTGCGGTCTACACTCTTGTGGTAGGAGAGGTAGTTTACACCCTTCTTAGCTGGGAATTTCTGGATGAAGGCTTATC
Source organism: Protopterus annectens (assembly GCF_019279795.1). Taxonomy (NCBI): domain Eukaryota; kingdom Metazoa; phylum Chordata; order Ceratodontiformes; family Protopteridae; genus Protopterus; species Protopterus annectens. Next base: position 218,872,272 of record NC_056745.1, read on the forward strand.
GTATCTGTTATTTTGAAAGTGTCTTAATTCTGGTTTAAGCACTTGAGCTCCAAACCAGTTGTTTTACATTAAGAAGATTTGTGGTCTACACTCTTGTGGGAAGAGAAGCTAGCCTCCACCCTTCTGAGGTGGGAATTGCTGGCAAAGGCTTATTGTGCCAGTTATTCTAAATGTCTTTGTTCTGGTCTGTGGTGCATTACTGTCTAGACAGATTTTTTTTTAACTCCTAGAGCATCTAGTTTGCTCATAGCTGAGTGTTCATCAAGTTGCTTGTCTTATTGACTTGTTCGATATTTTAAGTTTTCCTCGCTCCTCCCTAGTAGATCAGTGGCCATAGATATGCACTTTCCAACTCTCTGTGGTCAGTCTGGTTGAGATGGCTATTCTGAGGCATTGTAGCAACAACCAACTTATACTTAAACAGATAGTATATGCAAGAGGTGTAAATACACCAACACTGGAGGCAAAACTCTCTCATACAACCAAAACTAATCCTATACAGATTGTCAGTGACATTTGCACCACACCTACTGCACGTCAGTGACATTTGTACCACACCTACTGCACATGGTAAAGACCCTACACATAAAACCGCTTATGCTGAATCTTCCTAAAACACTAAGACCTTCTGCACAGTGCAATCAAAGAAAGAGTCGTCAGCCATGAAATAAACACTCTTTTAAAACACCACCCACAGCTACACATAGTAACACTGTATCCAATGCCGCCACTGCTAAGCCCTTAAGGCAAACCAGCACACAGCCAAATTTCCTGGTCATTGGTGATTCTATGGTGAGGCACACCAATGTCCCCATCACCAGACTGAGTAAGGACAGAGTCACAGTTAACCTGCCTTTCCAGGGCTAAGACTCATCAAGTCACACAGGCACTCAGGTCATTGAACCACAGGTACCAGTATGACTCTGCCATAGTCCATGTGGGTGTTAATGAAGTGAGACATGCTTCGTTTGACTATATGGAGTGAAACATGATCGAGCTCACTGATTGTGCCTCAGGCAGGTTTGAGCTTAGCACTGAGCAGCATACTACCTTCTCCAAGTATAACATGCTACCAACAGAAAATGATTGATTCTAATAATTGGCTTAGCTTCTGTTGTCAGTCCAGGGTGGTACAATATTTGACAGCTTGGGAGGACATGGTTAACAGACCACTTTGCTTTGCCTGGGGTGGTCTGCACTTATCCCCTCTAGGCTTTTGGATATTGGCAAAGACCTTCTCAACCCCCATAGTGCCTTTTTTAGGCAGTGCCAAACTGATAAACCTACTGACTTAACTGAACCTATGAAGGAATATCTGAAGGTGGTACTGCTCAATGCTAGAAGTCTTAACAAGAAACTCCACTCCCTGCAAGCCTTCCTCTCCCTGAAGAATGTAGACATTTATGTAGTAGCTTGGACATGGCTTAAAGTTGCTGAGAGTAACCCAGCAATGCAAGTTTGAAATGCCTTTCACACCTTTAGACCAGCTACTGCAAAGGAGAGTAAATGTAGAGGAGTGTCAGTCTATATTAAGATTAATGTCACATCGAGACTAGTTAATGTGTATGACCCAGTGGAACTCGCACATGTGCAACTCACCATAAACAGGGTGCCATAACCATATCCTTGCAACATATAGATCCCCCTTCTTGTCCCAGGAAACCCATATTACCTATCTCAGTGTACTAGACTCCCTCACCATTCAACCCAATATGGTGATGCGCAAGCCCAGCGATTCTTAACAGTTGGTCCATTCTCCTACCAGGGATGCAAGCGTCCTTGACCTTGTACTCACATACATAGGGGGCCGGTCGGTGTTCCTCGCCCAGTGTAATATCTTCACTCATCACATCTGACCATAAGTCAGTATTACTTGAAAAAAAGAATTAAATCCGAGGAGCCAGCAAAATCAAAAACCTTTAGGAACTATTCCAAGGCTAACCTGTCTCTACTAAACAACACCTTGGCTAAATTCCAAGCACCCCAAACCCAGTAAACACCATAGAATACACCGAGCTATTTACAAAAATCTCTACAGCTATATTTGTTGGTGTTGCCTTAGTGCCGAGTGCTCTTTCCTTTTTTGTTATTACTGAGTTTGTTCGTATTTCCCTGTTTGGTTCACAGCTATATTGATAGCTGTATAACGTGGGTTGTGCCCACTTGTATTAAGCATAAGACAGACTCAAAAGACAAGCCACCCTGGTTATGGTCAGATGTGATGAGTGAAGATATTACACTGGGCGAGGAACACCGACCGGCCCCCTATGTATGTGGTCAGTTGGTTATACAACTTATACAACAAAAGAAAAAAATCTTGATCAAGCATAGGAAGAACAAAGCCATGCATACTAAAATCCCCCTAGCCAATCTAAACAGGCAGCTAAGAAGATTAATATTTCAAACGCTAAATTTGAAGGAAAAAATAGCATGTCAGGCAAAGGACAACCTCAAAGCTTTCTACAGCTATGTCTGTAACCTCAGAGGAAATACAAAAAAAATACACAGAACTTATTGTAAATGTCATCACCCACACTGAACCGAGGCCATTGCCAATCTTTTGGCTGACAGGTTCAGCTCAAATCCCCCCCTACTCCCCCTGCAGTAGTCCAAAGGAAATACCACATAACACAATCCCCCCAGCCATTACTAGAAAGGTCATTATTGCACTTTCCAAGGCTAACACTTCTGCGTCAGTGGGCCCCTATAACATCCTGGGATTTTTAATAAAAAACATGAAATATGACCTCTCTGGCCCACTTGAATCACTTTTCAGCTGAAACCTTCAGTCAGGTTTTCTGCTCATGGAATGGAAGATGGCTACAGATTCCATTTCACAAAGGAAGTCCAACCACTAATCCAGGTAACAAAAGCCCATACTTTTTACCAGTGTCATATGTAAGGCCATGGAAAGAATTGTCATGGACATGATAAATTATTTATTTATTTGCATTTGTGTACCGGGATAGTCCACTGGGCCAAAGTGAACCCATTTTCAGTGAAGGCCCGAGGAGAAAAGCTCCACATAAAATACAAAGTATATATAATTACACAGTACATATAGTATAATATGGAACAAACAGTATACATATAATAAAATATAAAGTACATTCATGCAACATACTATAATTCAATACAGCACTATTCAATGGAGAATTAATTTACAGTACATTCTGTGCAACATGCAGTAATTCACTACAACACCAGTCATTGGAGAAGTTTAGTCATAGCTATTAAACAATAACATTAAATAGGATGATCATACATACTATGCAGGAGTAGCAGCTGATGATAGAAAGAGCTTGGTGTGAAATCTGCACAAGATGAAAAATAAGACTATATAGACAGAAGGTTTAAACAGTTAAACTAATTGCCAATAGGCAATGATAAGTTTAGATGAAAGTGGAACATAGGTAACTTGCAAAATCTGGACCCATCACAGTTTGGCTTTGTTAAAGGAAGGTCATGCTTATTAAATCTGGTGGACTTTTTTGAGAGGGTCACCAAAACATTGGATGAAGGTAAAAATATGCACACAGCTTACCTCGACCTGGTCAAGGCTTTTGATACAATACCTACTCAGGCATTATAGACAAGCTCACTAATTTATGTATAAATCATTTTGTTGTCCATTTTTATCCAAATATGTCTCACAGCATTGCTATTTGCATCCTACACTTAGTATAAATCAATAGCCTTTGCTTTTCGTCTTTACTTATGAGGCCATGTGTATCATTTGAAAATATGGACAGAGTAGCCATTGTGTAGAAAGCTATTACTCCTACCTGTTATACAAGGCAGTTCTTTTGAGTGCAAACTTCCAGCTTTTAGCTTACATGCAAACACCATTTAGCCGTGTAGTTGCTTCCTCTCATCTCAATTTTTCAAGACAATTGGCTTCAATGAAAACACTCAAAAAAAAATCCAAGTAAATTTTCAGACCCACATCCCATTTAACTTGGAACAAGCACACCAAGCTATGTACATTTTCATCCAATGAAATGTACCCCTCCAAATAGGAGCAGTTGCCTCAAATCAAAGGCTGTACCGACAGGCATTACCTATTCTGAAGTGCTGAAGTACATGCTGCAGTTCCCGTTGACACTAATTGCGATATTTTCTTATCTATGTTCCCCTTCCTTGTATAAAACAGCTTGCATGCATTCACTAAACATTAATCTTTAGCCCTAAGCAAAAATGGAATGGCAACATTTAAATAAATAAATTAATTAAAATGTGCACTTTTATGTCAGATGCATTAAAATATTAATGCTGCTGCTGCTGGGGGGAGCTGCTTTTATAACTTGCTCACTTCCCACAGTTTCAAACATCATTTATTTTTCACTGAACTGCTTGTTAATATATCTTTAAATATCTCCAATACCGTGCCTTGTGCAATTAATTCAGCAGCCAGTGTTCAGACCTCTGATGGTTAATTGCTTACATCTCCAGACTTCCCATCTGAAAGTTAGCTATTAAAACATGGCTATTGACTTTATAGATGTATGAAGGAATCTTTGTAAATTTCACCAAGAACACATTGTTCAGTCCTCTCATGATTAATTACTTGCATTTGCAGACTTGTGTCCCAGTGAAAGTATTTTCCAACAGGGAAACCACTGTTTATTTTCCAAGTACAAAAAGAGCTGCCATTTTCTATTTATTTCATATTTTATCCTATTTTCAAGCCTGTTTGCTTGAAAAACTACTTGTCTATAGCATGAACTAAGGATATCAGTACAGATATCCACCTCTGTAAAATGAGAAATTTTCTTAATTCTATGTATGTGAATGATACACTTTACACCCTCCCACCCCAGCAGCCCAAGATCACAACATTATATTAACTTCAATCCAGACGTTCTTACTTTGTTACATGGTAAAGTATATATACCTTACAACTAAGAAAAAGCAGTCTTGCTTTAGTATCTTTAACACATACAGTCATTGTCAAGACTCCCTACCATACATTTAAAAATTCCTGACTGCACACCATAGAAAACAGTTTCACAATATAACATGAAATTTACATCACATTTTATACAAATATTAGTAAAAACAAAAACTGTTTACTTACTGAAACACATTTCCATTCATTCAGTGTCATTCTGAACATTTACTGTTCACCCGCATGTTTAACACAGTCAGAAATATTGCAGTATTTCTCATCTGCTTCTCGCAAAGCCACAGTTAACGTCTCTTTCTATATCTAATGGGACTGACACTTTACAGTCTCTCATTTCTGTATTAATTTCACAATGTTTCTGTTCTTCCTGATTCTAACAGACTCCAAAACAAGTCTCTCTTTCTAGTCTCTAGTCCTAGGTACTCATGTTTGCTCTACTCACCTGTCTTTTCCTGTCATTCAAGCATTTTACTTTGGAACAATGGAAAATGTTTCACTGGAAAAGTCTCTGTTGACTTTGCTATTGTAAGAAGAATGAAAAGCAGACTTCCCTCTGTTTGCGAGCTCAACCCTTTTTGGCTAAACTTTTATTTCCTCTGCATGTAACCTGTTCTGTATCCAAAAACACATTTGATCCCCAGGGATCAAATATTCTGGAGAAAACTGGATATAGCTGTTTGAATCTCACATTTGCCTCTCAACATTCCCTGATTGTTGGGATAAATTTGTTTTTCTTCTGCCTGTAGTGTTCAGTGAATAATCATTTTCAAGCCGCTAACAGTATAGACTGCAAAAATGAACAGGAGCCAAAAGAGAAATGGTCAATAAATAAAACCTAAAACAAATTATGTGGAAGAGAAAAACAAGCCAAAAGTGTCTCCACACTTGAATATCAGCAAATAAATAAATATAACAAAGGTCTATAAGCACTTTCATCTTTGTAACATATAAGATTTCATCATATAATTTTTTTTAGTATTTTGTTCTGATGAAGTCCTATGTTACTAAGGTGAAAGTGCTTAACTTGTTATATTTGTTATTAAGGATCGGATATTAAAGTGTGAAGACACTTGGCTAGTTTTTTTTTCTTCCGCACAGTTTGTTTTTTAATAATCATTTTCCAAAAACATTTTACTGTGTCCAGTTTTTATTACTTTTCCCTTCTGCCACAGTTTTGTAAGAAGCAACTTTTTCTGCTGGTAAAATTGTAGCTTTCCTAGTATAGCTCTTGGTTGTCTTCTCATGGTCAGATTTGGAGCTTATCAACAATGGGCTCTGTCAGTTAAAAATCCTGCTGTGGAACACCAGTCCATTTGCTTATCCATACTTTCAAAAAGTTAATAAAGTCTGATGTTTATCATTTTAGCACTGCTGCAGTGCCCTTAGCTGTTGTATGGGTTTATATCCTGCATAGGATATAGCACCTGACCAGATTTCAGAGCTTAAGGGCACCTTCCACTTTCCAAAATTGTTAGCTTGAGCAGAGGTGAATAAGGTCAATGATATGGATATCATGCCCTTCAAAGTTTTCCTGCCATCAAAGAGTGCACCTCTTTTTGACTTTCTAGAATCAGTTGTTGGCTAATTGTTCATATATATCTTCCATGTATCCTCCCATTGTTTCTTTGTAACTTGCTTTTGCAGTCTGTCTTCCCAATCCTTTCTAACCTCCTCTGATTGATTCCTTTAGCTATCATGCAGTATTTTATATGCCCTATCAATTGTCCTTTTTAGCAGCAGCTTCTGTTCAAGATTCAACTAAAACCTCTACCAGTGCTGGTCTTTCACGTAAGAGCCCCCCCCCATTTCTTTATTTTTGTCTATACTCTGATATCAATCCTTGGTGGGGAAGGCATCTGTAGTCTACAGCACAAATGTATTCTTGGCCTCTTCCCATTATATTACCTTCCCATCTCTAATTATTTACTCCTAGTACCCTGGTTTCTTTTGACAGTTTTCTCCAGTAAATTCCAGTTCCCTGTTCTGTGCACCCCTAATTGCAGTCACCCCTATTGGCAGAATCTACCGTCTCCATTCCCATATTGGTTTAGTTTTTAGAATACTTTCTGCTACTTTATGAATATAATATTCTCTGTGGCTGTTATTCTCTTTAAGGATCTGCATCCAAAATCCCAGTCTCTCCTTATTTCTTGAGCTTCCCCAGTTTCATCTTCACCCCTTTCCACTTTGAATTATAACTTTCTGCTTGTTCTGTGTATAGGAGCATTAACCGTGTAGCTCTGAAATATCTCCTGAAATCAGGTAATCCCAAACCACCTTGTTTAGTTGGAAAGATCAGCTTATCCCACTTGACTCTTGCCCTTATTCCCTCCCAGATAAAATTCTTCAAGTCTCTATTAATTGTTATCAGGAGCTCCTTCTCCTCTGGTTAAGAAAAATATGCCTGACCTGTATATACAACTAAAGGGATTAAAAACATTTTACTGCTTCTATCTTGTTATTCATAATCATAAAACAGAGCTTCCAGTTTCTCAGTGTTTGTATTATCTTTAGTCACTTCCCACATATCCTTGGATGCCATAACATAATCCTGTTTAACCCATACTCCTAAGTACTTCATTTTATCATGTCCTTATACATATGGGTATTATTGAACCAATGTGTGTGTGAGTACATAGTTTACAGCTATTGGCTTTGTTTTATCTTCATTATTTTGTGTCCCAGAAAGACCTGAAACTGTCTTGGAATATTACACAACATTGAAATGTCCTTTTCTGGTTTTATCAGGTACAAAGTATCATCTGCAAATAAAGCCAACTTTTCTTGATTACCATAGCAATTATGTCATTCAGTTTCTTAAGTCTCTTATTTTCTTTGCCAGCAGTTTTAAATGTAATGCAAATAAAGGGGAAAGAGGGCCCATCTGTTTGGTTCATCTGTTCAGACAGAACTTATCGGAGAGGAACCCCTTCACTTTATTTTTTTGTCTCTGATCCCTCATATATCCTTCTAATTAACCTTATTATTGTGTCAGGGAATACAATTTTCTTCCATGTTTTAAACTCCTCTTTCATTGTATCCCACTTCCTAGCTATATTTTCTGAAGAAATTTCTATTTTCTTTAATAACTCCCAAATTATTTCCACTATCCATTTTTTAATTCCTCTCTGTTCAACAGATAGGAAGGTAAGCTCCAGTGTCTCACCTTTATTTCATTACCTTGCATTTTTATTTTAGTTATTATTGGTACATGATCTGAATTATTTATTGGATGCATATTAAAACTTTCAATTAAATTCACATCTTCCTCTGAAATATAATTTCTGTGTAGCCTAGCCTAGTTTTTGTACCTCAGGGAATATGTAAAGTCTCTCCAAGTTCCTCTTACTGAATTCACATCTTCCATACCAAGTATTTTCATAGATTTCTTCAAAAAAATATATTTTGTTATATTTTCCCTTCTAGACCACCCCCAATACAACCTTACTATTGCAAATCAAATTCCAGTCTTACTATAAGCAATATTGCCTGCTGAAAGCTGAATATCTCTCCCAGAATTTTTGTCGCAATTTTAGGTGGAATATAAATACATGCCAGCGTAATCCTCCTTCCTTGCCGGTAGTTCCTTACTACTACAGATCTACCATTGTAATTTTTTTCCCTCTTCTATCACTGTTGGAGCTCCTCTAGCAGTTAGTATGAGTACTTCCTTTTTCCTTTTTCCCAGGTATTTCAATGAGTAACCATCCTGAAATCCTTTCTTTATCAAATTGCTTTACTCAGTCCTTTCCAAATGACGGTATTAGAGATGTTTCAGAAATTGTATGAAAATTTATATAAAGTATACAAAATGTGGAAATCAAGAAATAGCATAAATGGAAATATTTATGGAATATTTATACCAAGGTTAGAGGTAGATGAGACTCGACATTTATTTAAGATGAGAGGAGAAGAGATAAAAGCAGTGATGCATAATTAATCTGCAGGGAAGTCTCCAGGAACAGATGGTATTCCTGTGGAAGTTAGGAGGGAAGAAAGTGATAAAAATCTGGAAGATTTTGTTTAAAAGTATTGTAAAAGGAGGCGAAGCACCATCAACTTGGTTGAAAGCTGTGGTGGTTGTAATACCAAAATTCGGTAAAAACCCAACAGACTTGACTTCATGTAGACCCACTTCAATTTTAAACCATGATTTTAAAGTGTTTATGTCTACATTAGCTAAAAGAATGACAAAGTTGTAGCCAGAATTGGTAGATATGTGGAGGGGAGGCAAACAATTTGGCAACATTAATAGAACGATGATCCAGAGAGAAGCAGAATGTAAGAAAATACCAATGTTGCTGATGGGTGTTAATGCAAAGGATGCATTCAACAGAGAAAGGTGGGATTTTGAGCAGGGCAATGAAAGCATTTGCATTCCTTGATACAATAATAAGGTTAATTAGAGGGATTAATGAAAGATTGGTGGCAATAATTAAAGAGGGAGGTTTCTTCTCTGATAGGTTGTGTCTGAACAGAAGAATCAGCTTAGCTCTCAACTGTCCAGATTTTCACAGAATGTCCAGATTTCTGACTCATATTTTTGGTCTTTTACTCATAAAACTTGTGGTTTTCTGGCAAATCAGTGAGGATTAATTTCACTAACTAGTGACAGTCATTTAAGTTTCAGAGTTGATATCCTTCAGAAAATCCATGCTAACACAAAACCTTTTTTTCTAGCAGCTTCCTAAGTTTGTACAGGCAGTATTTAACATTTGTTCCTATTTTGGGCCTTTGTCCCCCAATTATTTTTGGCTTTGTTCAGATTTGTTATGCTAAGAGGTTGACCAGACATGGTGTCCTCTTACCCCTTTGTTTTTTGTTTATTTGTAGAGCTATTGCAAAGAAAATAAGGGACTCAGAAATTCAAGGCTATAATTCATATAGTAATCAAGAAAAGTTGGCCTTACATGTAGATAATACTATTTTATACCTGATAAATCCATAAACTAGCATCTCAGTGTTGTGGAATATTTTCTGACAGTTTCAGGTCTTTTTGGGTTATAAAATTAATAAAGATAAAAACAAAGGCTGTAGCCATAAATTATGTAGCCATGCATGAATTGGTTCAGCAATACCCATATTTATGGGAAGACAATAAGCTGAAGTATTCAGGAGTATGGATTAAAAAGGCTACTGTTATAGCAGCTAAGGGTATGTGGGAAAAGACTAAACAAAATGTAATGGAAAAACTGAGAAATTGGAAGCCCTTGTTTATGGATATGGATAGTAAGATGTAAACAATGAGAATTTTTTAGTCCCTTTAGTTTTATATACATTTCAGGTATATTTTTATCAATCAGATGATAAGTTGTGGGCAATAATTAATAGAGTTGAAGGAATTTATCTGGGAGGGGAAGAGGGTAAGACTTATGTGGCATAAGTTCATCCTTTCAATGGAACCAGGTGGTTAAGAATTCTTTCTTTTGAAGGGATATTTTAGAGCTACACAATTAAGGCTCATATACATAAACTGAAGAATATAATTCAAAGTAGAAAGGGATGATGATGAAGCAGAGGGGAAATTTAAGAAGTAAGGAGAGAGAGGGATATTAGATGCAGATCCTCAAAGAGAATAATAACCATTCAGAATGTTATATTCATAAAATGTATTTTGAGAACCAAGCCAAAACAAGAATGGAGAAAGGAGATTTTCCCAATAAGGATGGCTACAAGTAGGGTACAGTGAACAGAGGGGGCTGGAATTTACTTCAGAAAACTGGAATAGAGGCAAAGGTATTGGAACCAAATAACTAGGAAAATGAAAGGTAATAGAGTAGGATAAGGCCAAGAAAATGTTTGGACTGCAAGCTTAAGACAGTCTTCCCTACCAGGGATCGAGAAAAGGAATATAGGCAAAGAAAAAGGGATAGGGGAATCCTAAATGAAAGATCTGCTCTGGTACAGTTTTTAGTTGAATCTAGAACAGAAGCTACTGTTAAAACCAGGATAATTAGTAGTACATAGAAGATATTACACAATAACTATAAAAATGAATCTGAGAAGGTTGGATGAGATTGGGAAGAGATGTGATAAATAATTTAGAAGGGAACAGTTGGGGACATATGCATGGCTCCCAGGTATGCAACAAAGTCCAGAAGGTGTAGGATTTTTGCTTAGAAGTGTTTGCATAGGTATTTTTATGGCCTAAGCAACCGTCAAAGAATTTTTCATTACGTCTGTAGCAAATGTGGGAGGTGTGATGGGAAAGAAGGAGGTAACGAGGAAAACGTATGTTGGGAGTGTAATGAATTGGCAGATTTTAAAAATTCTCTTCAGAGTATTCTGAAAGAAACACTGGGTGTGTACATAAAAAAAATAATTCTTTTGAGCTGGCACAGATATTCTGAATTGCCTAGACATAGTACGGCCTTAAGTTTAATTCTGGTGGCTAACAAAAAAACAATTTCTAGAAAATGGAAATCAAAATATAAATCAGCTGCATTTGAAGTACTGAATATTGTAACAGAGATAAAAGTATTGGAAGTGGGACCTTTAGAAAATGGATGGTGCAATTTCTTGTCTTTCCTTTGACGTAGGGGTGGTAGAAGCTGTGTGTCTCACTTATGTTTCTTATACCAAAGAAGAAAGCCTCTTGGAGCCAGTCTTTGATCTTTCTTTTCTAAATAAGTTTTTGAAAGTCCCAAAGTTCCAAGTGCTGTCCCTTCATGACATGTTACCTCTGATGCCCCCTTTAAGTTTCCTAGTAGCTCTAGATTTAAAGGATGCTTATGTCCTTGTAGATTCAGATTTCAAATGTTTATTAAGGCATTCTATGTCTAGGTTTTACTTTCAGTTCTTTGCATTACCCTTTGGGTTATCCCACTTCTCCATGTGCATTCACAAATTGTCTAGCTTCAATCACAGCACATTCCAAACTGCAAGGTATTCAAATGTTTCCATATTTTTCACTTGGGTGAGAAGTCCTCAGACTGGGATTTCAAGAAAATGTTCAAAAGTGTTGTTTGACTCCTCTCAGGATTGTTTTCTTGGGGTGTCTCCTAGATACCAGAGTTCAAAGGACTTTACTTCTACAGGAAAAAGTAGATCTATATCTTGGTGTTTTCTGAGATTCTCCATTCAGTCCAAAGCTTCAGAAAGGGAATTTCTCAGATCCTAGGATTCATGGCATCCCCAATTCTCATCATTTATCTAGACAAACTCCACATGAGAATAATTCAGTGGTACCTAAAATTTGTATGGTCTCGGTATCAACATCCTCAGACATTTTAGATTCCTGTTTTGGGGATTTGTAAAAAGGGGTTAGCTTTGGTGGTAGATCAGTTTTATCTGAACCCAGGTCTCCCATTTTCCCTTCCAGCTGTAGCACAGTATGTAAGTTTAGATGCCTCAGATTTTGCTCTGGTAGCATTGTCTCGGAGTAAAAGTGCAGGGTCTTTGGAACAACAAAGACCAACCAAAACGCATTGACATAAAATAGATTCTGTCAACTCTGTCATCTTTGGATCCCATGACCATTAAAAGACAGACAACACCACAAGTGTTGTGGTATGTAAACAAACAGGGGGAACCATACCTTATCCTCTGTGCAGACTAGCCATGGTAGCCTGAGATATAGCTTTTCACTCTAGTGGCATTTTGCATTTTGTCAGGGCAAAATGTTATGGCAGACAAGCTCAGCAGGACCAGGACAGATGCTCTTGAATGAAAACTGAATCAGTGCATCTTCCAGAGACTGATCCAGCTGTGGGGAATGCGTCAGATAGATCTATTTGCCTCCATTCACAATTAGTTTGGCAAACGTCTGCTCCAGGGCTCCATGCAAGAAGGCCTGGAAGACAGCCACATTCTGTTTCCTTGGTCAGAAATGTTCCTGTATGCTTTTCCACCCTTTCCACGGATATGCAGCACCATTCTGAAGATTCCAAGGATGATTATAATGACTCTCTTCTGGTTCTGAAAAGTGTTTCTTCCATCTTTTTGAAATTACCAAGGGCAATTACCATAATCTTCCTCACAGATTAAACCTACTCATGCAGGACAAGGAGGTGTTTGATGTATCCCAAATTAAAAAAAAAATCTTCAACTAACTTTTAGGCACCTGTTTTCTGAGGATATGCAGGAGGTATTAATGGAGGCAAGAAAACCTGCTGCTAGGAAGTCATATATTAACAAATGGAAGAGATTTTCTGGTTGGCACCAAGACAACAACCAGGGCCTTTTTATGGCTAATATTTCTGTGGCTCTACAATATTTGTATGAGTTGTATACTGGCCTTTCTTACTGCTGTAGCAAGGTTCACCTGTCGGCCATTTCAGCATGTCTATCCACGGATCCTCCCAGTTTGATGCATTCCCATGCCAAAATGTTTTTGAATGGGGTGATGTCTATCAAAAAACAAGTGGCTTCTCCATGGGATCTTAGCTTTATTTTAGAAAAATTAACTCTTGCTCCATTTGAATCTGCTCATTAGGCTAATTGAGGTTCTTAAGGTGGAAAACAGTTTTGCTGATTGCTCTAACTTCTGCAAGAAGAGTATTGAGTTGTATCTGAGTCATCCTTATCTCATGTTTTTTTTTTTTTGCAAAGATAGGATTTCCTTAAGAACTAATCCTTCCTTTGTGTGTAAAGAGGTATTTGAATTTACTTTGAACCAAGCTATCCATCTCCTTGTCTTTTTCCTAGAGCTTATAAACCAGGGAGAAAGGATCTTCCATTTTCTGGGTGCATACCTGTCAACCCTACCAAATTCCTGGCCATTTACTGGTTTTGAGGTCCAAATAATGGGGTGCCATGAATTCCCGAGTGGCCCCCTTTATTTCCAAATTTCCCGGACTTTTTGGGGGGGATTTTTTCAGCAATTTTCTGCTGACGTCATCACATGCAGAGGCATGTGTGCAATGATGTCAATTTCATGAGCAGCCTGTCGGAATTCGGCTGAGGGCTAGACGTTTAAGTTTAGAGTTAACAGTTGGCAGTAGCAGCAGGCTCCTCCAGATAAGGGACTATTTAAGAATGGAGAAACTTCTGCTGTTTTTCCATTTAAGTGTGTGCGCCAGGTTTAGTTGAATTAATGCTGACTGCCAGGTTAAGTCTGATGTCCTTCAAGGATGCATCTGCAGTCCTTACAAATGGGTTGTCCTGTCGTCAGGCAGCCCTTCGGTCGGCCGGATTCCAAAGTCTGGGTCTGGCCTCGGCTGGTGTCGCACTTCACCCGACGTCATAGCTGCAGTTCTTCGGGTATAAAGGCATCAGCCGACGCCATTTTCCTCAGTCTTTCTTGCCGTGTGGCGCCCGAAGCAGAAGCTGTTCGCAAGTGCCGGTCGGTCAGATCCAGAGATTACTACTACTGAATACTACTTCGAAGACTTCTAAAAAGCTAAGTACCCCGTTGGGGACTCTTTCTTGCCTCAGCCGATGTCAGAAAAAGTGAATAACTGTTTAACTTGTGGGAAACAAATACCTCATAAAGATTTCCACTCTTACTGCTTACCTTGTTTAGGCCCAGACCACGACGTAGCAGCTTGTTTAGCCTGTGCTTCTTTCAACCGACGAACGCTTAGGCATCGGTCGGAGTTTGCTGAACAGTTTTTCGGCTCAGATTTTGCGTACATAATGCCGTCGGATCCTCCGACTACTCAAATTGTTAAGAAACGCAAAGAAAAGGACCAACACTCGCGGTCCGCGGTTTCGGCCGAAACCACGGTAAAGCAAACCGCGAGTGTCTCGGTTTCGGCCGAAACCGAGCAAATGGTTCAATCTTCAGCCGAATCCATGACTACTACCGAGGCCCCCTCTACCCTAGTTGAATCGGCCTCTGAAGTTTTACCTACTACTGTGGTTTCACAAGATTTATCGGACACCATCCCTTTGGATGTTTCTACCCCAGCACATGGTGCTCCTAGGCCTCCTGCAGCCATGTCTATAAAGGCCTTTGCCAGGGCTAAAGCAGCCAAAACTTCTAAGTCTGTGCCTGTTAAGCCCCCCTCTCACAGGCCCAGCTCCAGTTCTCAAATGCTTACTCTGGCGGAGGATCTCATCTCTTTAATAAGGGGATCCCAATCTCACCCAGACAGGGCCTCTCAACCTCCAGAAAAGAGACCTAGAGTAGAGCCCCCTGAGCCAGTGTCCTCAGATGATTCTTCTGATGATACAGACAATACAGACCATCCAGAGGCACCCTTTTCTACTTATGAAGATTCCGATGCTGAAGAATCGATTCCTTCAGCTTCTCCACCAGAGGAGTTTTCTTTTGGGGAAACTTTACATGCCATGAGAGAGCAATTCCAATGGCAGGGGCAAGATTTCTCAGATTCAAGGAAAAGGCTTAGGACCTTTTTACACTTACCGCAACATAGGCCTTTAGCTATACCTCCAGTTCTTCCTGTTGTGGATGATGCATTTAATGATGCTTGCACTGCTCCTGATACTTTACCTCCAGCCCCTGCTAAGCCAGATAGGTTCTACAGGGTCCCGGACACTCATCACCATTTATACAAGGCTCCTTTCGCAGATCCTGAGACTATCTCCCAGGGGCCTAAGGCAGTAGCTTCAACCTCAGCTAAAATCCTCTCCCTTCTGAAAGGGAATCCAGGTCCTTAGAGAGATGGGGTAAAAAAGTATACACCTCTGCTACTCTCTCAGCTAGAGCATTGAACTGTCAGTTCCATGTGATCCAATACCAAGAGTTTATGCTTGATCAGTTAACTAAGAAACTGTCCTCGGATGATTCTTTAGATAAGAAATATGTTCTAGAAATGGTGAATAACATTCAGCAGGTTAGTAACCATTCCTTAAAATGTGGCTATGATGCACTGGAGGCTTCATTTAGATCAGCCATGACCGGCACAGTTATAAGAAGACATGCATGGTTGAAAGAACAAGTCCTGCTGGATCATGTTAAAGCAAAACTATTAGATGCTCCTATGGATAAGGTCAGTTTATTTGGTTCTCCTGCCCAACAGGTACTGAAGAAAATGGAAGAGAAGGCAAAATCTGTACAAACAGTAAAAGATTTCTTACAGGTTCAGCCCCCAAGGTTTAGCAGGAACTGGCCTTCCAAAAATTGGTCCTTTCCAGACTCCTCTAAAACTCAGAGAGGGAGGAACAGGCATACTAGAGGCAGAAATCAATCCAGAGGAGGTGCCTACAGGGGACGCCAGTGGCAAGGTAACAACCAACGAGGCACAGACACAACCACTGCCACTACAACAGGACAATCACAGTGACTTGGCTTTGACACCGCCTACCAGGGAACAAATAGCAGCACCCTTAGGCGGAAAGTTAGCATTATTTTCAAAAAACTGGCACTGTATCACAACAGACAAGTGGATTTTACAAACTATAGACCAAGGCTACAGGTTTCATTTCCACACTTTACCCGGAAAAAGAGGAATGCCAAACCTACCACCAAATCAAAAGACAGAAGCTCTAAAACAAATAGCTCAATTAGCAAGGATGAGAGCTGTGGAAAGGGTACCATCTATGGAACAAGGCAAGGGATTTTACTCCAGACTCTTCCTGGTACCAAGAAAAGAGAAAAATTGGAGGCCCATTCTCGACCTGTCCGCTTTAAACACATACATCATTGTTCCAAAATTCAAAATGCTGACCCTACAGCAACTTCTTCCCATGCTGGGCAAGGAGTTTTGGCTGGTAACTCTAGATCTCAAGGAGGCATACCTGCACGTCCCCATACGACCACATTGCAGAAGATACCTCAGATTTCTTGCAGGATCAGAGCATTATCAATTCTCAGCATTGCCCTTTGGCTTATCTACTGCACCCAGAGTGTTCACGAAATGCCTGGCATCAGTAATCGCTCACTGCAGGCTTCAGGGAATCCAAATTTATCCATACCTGGACGACTGCCTAATACAAGCGGACAACAAAAACAAGCTAACAGAAGACTTACAAAGAGTCATTTGCTTACTACAGGCCCTGGGATACACAGTCAATATAAAAAAGTCAAGACTGATACCATCCCAAACAATAACCTTCTTAGGTGCAGAATTGGACACAGTAAAACAGATGGCATTCCTAACTGCAGAAAAACAAAAACAACTTCCTGTCTATTTTTTGGCATTAACAAAGCAGAACAAATTAACAGCAAGGAAAGTACTGCAGGCCTTGGCCTTCATGGCATCCTGCATAATCCTGGTCCCCCATGCCAGACTACATATGAGAAAACTACAGTGGTACCTAAAGAATTTATGGTCTCAACACAGGCACAGCTTAGAAACCGAAATACCACTAATTCCATGCCTGAAACAAGAGTTCCTGTGGTGGGCTCGGGCATGCCAGTCAAACCCAGGTTTGCCCTTCCACAGCATTCAACCAAGCCAAACCATCACAATGGACGCCTCAGACCTCGGTTGGGGAGCCCACATGCTGGACAAGTGCATACAAGGTTTATGGACTCCAGAGCAGCTGCATCTGTACATAAATCAAAAAGAAATGCTGGCAGTACAACTAGCAATCCAGAATTTCAGACCATTCCTCCAAGAAGGCCAGTTGATAAGGACAGACAACACCACAGTCATGTGGTACATCAACAAACAGGGAGGCACTCATTCATACCCTCTATGCCGAATGGCCCTAGACCTATGGAATATGGCTCTAAGTTACAACATTCAGTTACAAGCAATTTTTGTACCAGGAAAAGAAAACATCCTAGCAGACATTTTAAGCAGAACTACCTCGGATGCTCACGAATGGATGCTACACCCGGACATTTTCAAGGCCATCACAAAGAAATGGGGACTGCCACAAATAGACCTATTCGCATCCCCACTCAATCACCAGCTCAAGAAATTCTGCACAAGGACATACCACCCACTTGCTTGGAAGGTGGACTCTCTATCCTTCAGTTGGAAAGGCCTGACAGCATATGCATTCCCACCTCTCCCTTTGATGCACAAGGTGCTATTGAAAATCAAAGAGGAACGTCCAAGGATAATTCTGATAGCTCCAGACTGGCCAAGACAACATTGGTACCCATTACTGTGGAGCATGTCTCGGGGAGAATGTGGACACTACCCTGATTTCCTTGATGTTAACCCAGAACAACTACAACATCCTGCATCCAAACCTGAAAACTCTGCAACTGACTGCCTGGAACATTACATAAGAGCAACTAACCCAGATTTATCCCAAAGGGTTAAAGACATTATACTTGAGGCCCGCAGACCTTCAACAAGAAGGAACTATGCAGGAAAATGGAAGAGGTTTCTCATTTGGAGTGCCGACAGGGGCAAAGATGTGTCAAAGGTAGACATTGCCAACATCCTGGAGTATTTGGCAGAGCTTTTCCATACAGGCCTGTCCTATTCCTCCATCAAAATACATGCATCAGCTATTTCTGCAGAATACAGCTTCGATCCACCTGTCTTTTCGCATCCTCTACTCAGGCAGTTTCTAAGAGGAATTAAGAATGTAAAACCTCCTAGGAAACCACCATTACCAGCATGGGACTTGAACTTTGTACTAGAAAAATTGACACTTCCCCCTTTCGAACCAGCAGCAACAGCAGATCTTCAACACCTATCCTGGAAAACTGCTTTCCTGCTGGCAATTACCTCAGCAAGAAGGGTTTCAGAGCTACAGGCTTTAATGGCAGTACAACCCTTCCTAATCTTCCATCAAGATAGAGTGTCCATGAGAACTAATCCTACATTTATGCCTAAGGTGGTATCCAGAGTGTCTTTAAACCAGGCAATCCACCTACCTACCTTCTTTCCCAATCCGCAGAACAAGGGGGAAAGACTGCTGCATACATTGGATGTACATAGACAGTTACGCTACTACCTGGACAGAACCAAGGGTAATAGAAAATCTGACCAGCTTCTGGTAGCATATGCAACAGGAAGGGAAGGAAAAGCAATTTCCAAACAGACAATCTCCAAGTGGATAGGAAATTGCATTAGATTCTGTTACTCCTACCATGGAAAGGAAATTCCGCAGAACATAAGACCTCACTCTACAAGGGCTACAGCCACTACCACAGCTTTCTTACGAGGAGTGGCTACCAAGGACATTATAGAGGCTGCTACTTGGACCTCCGTGCATACATTTGCCAAGCATTATAACTTACCTTTATACTCTAGATCCCGAGCAGGGTTTGCCACTGCCGTTTTGCAAGGGATCCTAACTACACCATAATTTCTTCTTCCTCCTCCCCTAGTTTAGCTATGGTATTCTACCCATTTGTAAGGACTGCAGATGCATCCTTGAAGGACATAGTACAGTTTTGTACCTACCATAAATGTAGATGTCCGAACAGGATAGCATCTGCAGTCAGGATTACCCACCCTCCTTCCCCTCTGTGGTACTCCTAGGGTATTTGCCCACCTAATATCTAGCTGGGGGGGGATCTCTTATGGTGTATTTGTTTGTATATATGTACATACTTAATTATTTTGTGTGTTTGCCTTCTACTATTTGGAAACATTGGCATTTATCCAAAAATTTTAGCTTTCCAAGAGGGCAACTGGCATCTGGGGCAAGAAACACTGAGGAAAATGGCGTCGGCTGATGCCTTTATACCCGAAGAACTGCAGCTATGACGTCGGGTGAAGTGCGACACCAGCCGAGGCCAGACCCAGACTTTGGAATCCGGCCGACCAAAGGGCTGCCTGACGACAGGACAACCCATTTGTAAGGACTGCAGATGCTATCCTGTTCGGACATCTACATTTATGGTAGGTACAAAACTGTACTTTGTGCTTGGTTCATTTGAATTTCAGTGCAAGTCCATTGTGCAGGTTCATTCAAGTGGTGTGTGTGTGTGTGTGTGTGTGTGTGTGTGTGTGTGTGTGTGTGTATGTAAAATGCCCCAGTTACAGGTGGTTAGGGTTACCCAGGCTCAAACCCTGTACCTTGGGTACAAGGGGCAAGAGCCTCAATTCTCTACCCATACCACCACTTGTGATTCAAGGAGTTAAGTCCATAGCTCTTAACTGGAATATCTGGAATTTTTGGCTTATACTTTTGGTCTGTGTTTCTCTTAAAATTTGTGATTGTCTGGCAAATCAGTGAGAACTGAATTCACTAAATAATTACCGCTGTTTAAGTTTGTCTTCCTATCTTTCAGGAAATGCATTGTAACACCAAAACATTTTATTCTAGCAGTTTTCTAAGATTATACAAGCAATCTTTAAAATGTGTCCCACTCCCTGGTTTTGTGCCTTTATCCCCCCCAAAATAAATTTTGGCTTTTTCTAGATGTTCTTTGTGTTTCACTGTTGCAGTCATTACATTTGGGTAATCTGATGGCAGGTTGCCCTCAGTCGGCCTGATTAACAAAGTCTTGGGTCCTGCGTCGGTTGCTGTCCCTTCTTCCATGACGTCAAGTCGTCAGGGATATAAAACATGCAGCTGATGCCATTACATCAGTCTTTCTTGCCGTGTGGTGCCCGAAGCAGAAGCAGTTCGCAAGTGCCGGTCGGACAACTCCTGAAATTTTCATTTTCGGGTTTCAGAACCAAAGTCTTCAACTAAAAAGCTAAGTACCCATTTGGGGAAACATTTTCTTGCTCCTTACCAATGTCAGTAAAAGTTAATAATTGCATTACTTGTGGGAAGCAAATACCTCATAAGGATTTTCATTTGTACTGTGTATTCCTTGCCTAGCCCCTGACCACAACATACCTTGCTGTCAGTTTTGTGCTAAATTTAATCAACGCACTATTAAACGTCGGTATATTTTGCTTCTAAATATTTTGGCTCACGATTTAATTATCTAGAAATGTCGTCGGTTAGCAATCCGACTACCGGAATACCTAAAAAGCTCAAAGAAAAAGACAGAGACAGGCCGTCAAGGTCCAAAACTGATGACGCTTCTCCTAAGCCAGTTGGCAGTTCGCCGGTACTCAGTGAGGCGCTTTCGCAGCCCCCGATACCCGCTACTTCTGATTCGCAGGCCTCTAATGAGACCCATTCGGAGTCCGGTATGCCGCGAGATGCTTCAGTTATGCAAGCCGCGGATGTCTCTACCTTAGATGGGTCCAGAGCCGCTGTGCAGGCACCGGCTTCTGAGGGGTGTTTTCAGGCCCACAGAATTCTATATTAGACCAACGCCATCTTCAAAACTGAGGCCAAAATCTAAATCTATGTCTAAAAAAACAACGCCTGGGCCACGTGTGCAGGCCCCTATGCCTAAAAAACAAATGATCAGAATGGCTGAAGATTTAATTACTCTGATCAGGGGTAACCAACCCCCCCCCCTTTCTAAGATGCCTAGGCAAGACATTGATTATTAATCTTCTGAACAGGATTCTATTTCTTCTGACTCTTCTAATGAACAGGATTTGTCTATACCTACTTATGAGGACTCTGATGCAGAAGATTCCATTCCTTCTGCTTCTCCCCATGAGGATTTTTCTTTTGGGGAAACTTTACATTCCTTAAGGGAACATTTCCACTGGAAAAGTCAGGATTTCTCTGAATCTAAAAAGAGACTTAGGGATTTTCTTCTTCTTCCTCAGCATAGGCTATACCTCCTGTTCTAGACATTGTTGATGATGTTTTTTTCAGAATCTAGTATGGCTCCTGATTCTCTGCCTCTGGCTCCTTGTAAGCCAGACAGGTACTACAAGGTGCCTGACTCCAACAAATTCCTTTTCAGTAATCCTATTGCAGATCCTGAAAGCATTTCTCAGGGTCCCAAGGGCATTAAGGCTTCTACTGCTAAAAATCCTACCCCTTCTGATGGAGATTCCAGGGCACTGGATAGATGGGGTAAGAAGGTTTACACTTCTGCAACCTTGGCAATCAGAACTTTAAACTGGCAATTTCATATGCTTAAATATCAGCAGCATATCATGGGACTGCTTAAACAGAAAATGATGTTAATTTCTGACTGTGTGGAAAATAAAGATTTACAGGATTTATTGCATTCAGCTGAACATCCCACATCAATAACACCATAAAATTAGTTAATAAAAAAATAGGATCCCTTTATAGAATCAAACCTTTCCTAATACCCACAGCAAGGTCCACCATTGCTAGATCTCACCTAATATCCACTCTTCTCTATGCTTCCCCCATTTACACTAATCTTTCCAAAAACAACATGAAGAAACTAGAAACATCCTATCACAACATAGCTAGATTCGCTGCTGGATCTCCTTTTCGAACTCATCACTGCTTAAACCTAAAAGAACTAGGCTGGATAGAACTTCCTAACCAAATTATACTGCAACAGATCCTAATTGCCTATAAGATTCTATATCAGCCAACCAACACACCAATACTTTCTAGCCTTATTTCTCCATATAACAACCTGAAACAACTTCGTTCTTCTAATAAACTTCTGATTAATACTACCAAACCTAACAATAATGCAGGTGACAGTTTATTTTCCAACTCTGTTGGAAAAGCATGGAATAAACTACCCTCTGATATCACTTCTTTAACCTCTTTCCAACTCTTCAAACACCAACTAAAAGTTTATCTCAATAAACACTGGCTTTGCTCCTGCACTATTCCAGACTAATGCTAACTCTTTCCTCTACCATTACCCTTAATAAAAAAAAAAAAAAAAAAAAAAATTTTTAACTAACAATTTTATATTTAATTTTTTATCCATTTTATTATGTTTTATTTCTTATGATTGTTATGTAACCTTTTATGCCTTTGTGTGAAAATGTATAACTAGTGGAGCTTTTCTCCCCGGGCCTCTACTGAAAATGGACATATATCCAGTTGGACTAGCCCGGTCAACAAATGTAAAATAAAATAAAAATAAATAAGTTGGAAAACATACTTTGCAATGTGGTTTTGATTCTTTGGAGGCCTCTTGAGGGCTGCTGTAACTAGATCTGTGCTAAGAAGGCATGCTTGGCTCAAAGAGCAAACTCTGCCTGATCATGTTAAAGCAAATTTGTTGGATGCTCCTTTACAACAGGACCGTCTCTTTGGTAATAAGGCTGAAGAAGTTTTAAAAAAGATGGAAGATAAAGCTAAATCTATGTAAACTGTGAAAGATTTCTTACAAGTGCAACCTCCAAGATTTAGTAGGCACTGGCCTACTAAGAAT
Source organism: Protopterus annectens (assembly GCF_019279795.1). Taxonomy (NCBI): domain Eukaryota; kingdom Metazoa; phylum Chordata; order Ceratodontiformes; family Protopteridae; genus Protopterus; species Protopterus annectens. Next base: position 218,895,176 of record NC_056745.1, read on the forward strand.
TGGTCCTTTCCAGTTCCTTCAAGAGCCACTCAAATCAACACATTCCAAAGGCTCCAGGTTTCAGTCGCAAGGGACTTTTATAACAAAACAATGGGGTGCCTCCTCCTCCAAATCTGGAAACAACAAGGCACCTCCTATGGTAAACAATCGCAATGACTTCCCTTTACACTTACCAAGCACTTACCTTTTAGCCACCCCTTTGTGGGGAAAACTGGCACTTCATGCAAGAAACTGGCAACTTATAACCCAGGACAAATGGGTTTTAAATATAGTATCCCAGGAATACAGATTTCATTTCCACACATTGCCAATCCCAAACGGATGGCCAGACCTGCCCCCAAATCAGTGGGCAGTGGCCCAGAAATAAGTACTGTCCCTCGGCTATTCAACCAGTACCAGAAGAGGAAAAGGGACAAGGTTTCTATTCAAGACTTTTCCTGGTACCCAGAAAAGACAAATCATGGCGTCCAGTCCTGGACTTGTCTACTCTAAACACATTTCTGGACATTCCAAAATTCAAGATGCTGACTCTTCAACAGTTAACTTCCTATGCTAGGCAAAGATGCCTGGTTAGTAACTCTAGACTTAAGAGGCTTACCTGCATATCCCAATCAGGGAATCTTGCAGAAGATACCTCCGGTTCAAAGCAGGCTACTTGCATTACCAGTTCTCTGCACTGCCCTTTGGCTTATCTACTGCGCCCAGGGTCTTCACAAAGTGTCTGGCTCCAGTAATTGCATTTTGCAGGCAAAGAAATATTCATATATATCCATACCTGGACAATTGTCTAATTCAGGCAGAAAACAAGGACATTCTTCTAAAACATCTGGCATTTGTAAAAAGGGTTATAACTTGTCTAGGGTACATCATAAATGAAAAGAAATCACAACTGGTACCCTCTCAAAAAATTACATTCCTGGGTGCAAGCTTGAATACAACTGGCCAGATGGCTTACCTTACGCCAGAAAAGCAAATTCATTTGGTAACTTATTTCAAACAGGTGGCCACAAAAACCCTGCTATCTGCAAGACAAATTCTGCAAGCCTTGGGGTTCATGGCCTGCTGCATTCTTCTAATTCCATATGCAAGACTGCATATGAGGAAACTTCAGTGGTACTTAAAAAGTTTATGGAGTTAACATTGTCACAGCCTGGAAACAATGATTCCTATCATACCTTGCCTGCAACTAGAGTTCCTATGGTGGGCAGAGGCCTGCCACCAAAACAAGGGACTGCCATTCACTCCACCCCCTGCTGCCCAAACCCTAACTACAGATGCATCAGACTATGCTTGGGGGGCTCATCTGGCAGGGAAGTGCATTCAGGGCAAATGGAGCCCAAATCAAATGCAACTTCATATCAATCAGCAAGAGATGCTAGCTGTACAGAATGCACTGACAGCCTTCAAGGACTACCTTCATCCAGGACAATTAATGATAAAGACAGACAACACCACAGTTATGTGGTACATAAACAAGCAGGGGGTACATACTCCTACCCCCTTTGCAGACTAGACATGGCATTGTGGAACACGGCCTTGACCTACCAAATACAACTACAAGCTCAATTCCTGCCAGAAAAGCTGAATTCTCTGGCAGACGAACTAAGCAGAAATCTCATGGACCCACACGAATGGAAACTGGAACCACAGATTTTTGACACGTTGACACAAATGGGGGAGTCCAGACATAGATCTTTTTGCCTCACCTCAGAACTATCAGTTGGACAAATTCTGCACAAGAATTTATCACAAAAAAGCCTGGAAAAGAGGATGCTCCATCATTCAGCTGGAAAAACCTATCAGTCTATGCTTTTCCCCCTCTGCCTCTGCTCTCCAAAGTTCTACTAAAAGTCAAACAGGACAAACCAAAAATTATTTTGATTGCTCCAGACTGGCCTCGGCAACACTGGTACCCACTCCTGTGCAATGTGTCACACCTTCCATCGTGGCACCTGCCTCAGACACCTTACTTAATGCCTGAGCAGAACAGCCAAATTTTGCACACTCCGCTCCAAACTTTTAATCTTGCAGCGTGGCTAATCACCTAAATTCACCCTTAGCATCCCTCAGCAAACCTGTGACTGATGTCATTTTGGAGGCAAGAAGGCCTAGTACTAGAAATTCTTATGCTGACAAATGGAAATGATTCTGTGCCTGGAATCAGTCACAAGGAATAAGCACAGCAGTGCCCAGTATTCCTCAGATTTTACAATACTTAACTGAGATGCTTCACAAGGGTCTGTCCTTTTCTTCCATAAAAATCCATGCCTCAGCCATTTCAGCTCATTACAACACAGAACCTTCCCTCTTCTCTCATTCTCTGCTAAAGCAGTATCTCAGAGGGGCCAAAAACTTAAGACCACCCAGGAGAGCTCCAAACCCTGCCTGGGACCTCAATTTTGTATTGGAAAAACTCACTTTCCCTCCTTTCGAGCCAGCTGCTACTGCAGACTTAAAATTTCTCTCCTGGAAAACAGCTTTCCTTTTAGCAGTCACTTCAGCTAGAAGGCTTTCTGAATTACAGGCTCTTATGGCAGTGGAGCCTTTCATTACTTTTCATGTGGACAGGGTGTCTCTCAGGACCAATCCATCCTTCATGCCTAACGTGGTATCCAGTGTGGCTCTTAATCAGACCATTCACTTGCCAACTTTCTTTCCCAATCCACAGAACAAGGGGGAGCGGATTCTGCATTCATTGGATGTACACAGACAACTTAGATTTTACTTAAACAGGACAAAATCTCTAAGAAAATCTGAACAACTACTGGTGGCATTTGCTGCAGGGGCAGAGGGAAAGGCTATTTCAAAGCAGACTATTTCCAAATGGATAAGCCATTGTATTCGTTTCTGCTATATGCACCATGGTAAAACTATCCCCAGGGGATCAGATCTCATTCCACCAGGGCTGCATCTACTTCTACAGCCTTTCTCAGAGGTGTTCCTACCAGCGACATTCTAGAAGCTGCTACCTGGCGCTCAGTTCATACATTCACCAAACATTACCATTTACCTTTCTTTAAATCCAGAGCTGGCTTTGCCACTGCTGTCTTGCAGGGCCTTATAGCTGGTCCTAATGCTGTATAAATCTATCTTCCCAACCATAGCTTTGGGAATCTACCCAAATGTAATGACTGCAACAGTGAAACATGAAGAACATAGTACAGTTGTGTACACGTACTATAAATGTAGATGTTAGAGTTTATTCACTGTTGCAGTCCTGGTTACCCTCCCTCCAACCCCCTGTTTTTCTCTTACTATACCTCTACTTTCCTTTACTATGCTAAAAAGCCTTTTTGGAGTATTTGCTTTTGTTTGGAGGTATATTTTTGTGTTTTTTAAATTACTTAAATATTTGGCTTCCCATTTGGGGGGCACCTGACATCTGGGGCAAGAAAAACTGATGTAATGGCGTTGGCTGCATGTTTTATACCCCTGACGACTTGACGTCATGGAAGAAGGGACAGCAACTGACGCAGGACCCAAGACTTTGTTAATCAGGCCGACTGAGGGCAACCTGCCAGCAGATTACCCAAATATAATGACTGCAACAGTGAATACACTTGAACATCTACATTTATGGTAAGTCTACACAACTGTACTATTTCTTGTGCTGCAAAGTTCTGCAGGGGAAGAGAAGTTTAGTGCTGTTTATGTCAAGTCTGTTTGCATTGTTAGTAGCACAACAGGTAGTATACTTGCTTTAGATGCAGAAGGCTGTAGGTTCTACTCCCACAGTATGTAGATAGATTGCTGATATTGTACTGTGTTGTACTTTTAAAGGGGGTGGATGCTGCAGTCCTGAGTATGTCCTCTTTTGTAGAGATACCGAGTAACTTGAACCCGTTGTCAGTTTGTCATCCATTCTCTATTGCAATATTACTAGCTTATCATTTTTTTAATGTAACATAGGAAATTTATTCCCCGAGGGCAACAGGCACTTATAATTTGTAGATGAAACAATGAAATATAAAGTTGTTTGCTACTTCTGCATAGATTGTGCATATTTACTGATACTGGTGGATTGTAGAGGTTTGAGTAGACTTTCATGATGGAAATGTTCTGAACTGGACAGTTTTGTTATTATTGGTTCATGCATTTTGTTTCATTGCTTACTGGAAAAATGTTCAAAACAATACATTTAAAACATGCTCTAACAAGTGTACTGTATTGTACAAGGAATATAATTTAATACAATCAAGACAGTGTATCAAAGAACACTGTATGTTTCATGTGCAAGGGGCCTATGATTTGAAAACAGCCCAAAGGTAATCTTTATCCGCCACTGGCCAGATGCATTTTCTTTGAATGTGGGTTTCAATGCCGTTTCAATGAATATGAGTTTCAAGGACAGAGAAGTTTTAATGCTAAGTCTGTTTTCATTGTGAGAATATATTGCTTTGTTAAGCAGATGTCTTGGTGCTTGTGCTATAAAATGTAAAATAAAAGTTTTAAATGAAATCCAAATAATTATTGTAGAAGTAAAGAAGTATGCATATTACAGTGTTTATGGTAAATAGGATGAAATTGCCAAGTAATGGGACATTGGAATGGCTGCAGGGGGAGAGGGCTATGTATGGGGGGGGGGTCTCCATTTGACCATGATTTTGTGAGGGGGGAAGGGTGGCAAACTCAAAGATAGCCCAGGGCGGCACAAACTCTAGCTACGCCACTGATCAGTAGGCCATGGCAAATGACTTTTGGTGGTCCTAGCAAACTATAATAATCTTTTGCTATGATTAGAATATTGCCTCCCATTAAATGCCGTACTTTTACCACAAAATCCACACACTGCAAGTCACCAAAAACTAAATCTTAAGGTTTATCATCTTCTCCCTTCCCAGTGAACGTCATTGCTGCACATTTCAAAAAAAAAAAAAAATGGTTACCATTTAGTACAGGATCTGGGGCCATATTTTGGTTGTCTGTTCTTCAGTTTGCATTTGAAAGTTAGTATCGCACAATTCCATTGGAGTGGGTGGGGTTACATAATTATGTATGCAAACTTTATGTTAATCATCATACAAATTTCTACCTATTTTTCATGGGCCTTTGTCTAGATTTTTGATGTTTCCAGGTTGAGGGGTATGTCTGGGTGTCAGCAGAACGCCTGTATTATCAGAAGAAAATCTTTCAGAAACTCTGCTCAGTTATTCATTTCTTAGGAGGGTAAAAAGAAGGGACAGCCTGTGTTTAAAGTAGACCATTCCCAAATAATTCTGTCATGCTCTTACCTTTTGTAGTCCCCAATAAGGCAATTATAGGCAGGGTCATGGCTCACTCTACCAGGGCTCTGACTTAATCTGTGCCTTTTTAGAAAGGGTTGTATTCCACAAACTAAATTCTATCACCCAGTCTAAAGCAGGCTTTACTAAGACCATTCTCCAGGGGGCTGTTTGACCCTCAGCTTTCCTCCTCTTTGGGTATGTTAGTCTACCCATATAGCTAAGGCTACTACAGCAGTGATCAAATGATGAACATAGTACAGTTGCATAAGTAAACATACCATGACAGTAGATGTTTGAATGATAACCGCTGCAGTAGCTGTTCCCTCCTTCCGTCCTCATTTTTGTGTGTGTTTTTTTTGTAAGGTGAGAACTTTCATTTTTAGTTTCCTAGCACTGACCTTTTCATGGCTCTAACTTCCTTCTCCCATCAGACATGAAAGCTCTGAAGGACTTTGTGCCCAAACCATTCTTTTTGGTTAACAGTTTGGGCATGTGGAAGGTGCCATTAAGCTATGGAAGATGGCCATCCGTTGTATCCTAAGCTGGATATAACCCATACACAGTGATTATTTGAGCATCTACTATTGTAGTAAGTTTACTTGTACTACTATACTTTCTTTTAGAATTTGATTCCAGAGATCAACAGTGGACATGCAACCTATTTCATATTCAATTAAATCCATGCCTTTTTTTTTTTATTAGTTACTAGAATTACTCCTACCTTTTCTGTACTTCCTCAGCTTAGTCCATCTGCTCAGCTTTTATTTTTATTATATTAGCCTTCTCTTTTCAATCCTTCACCATGGTCCCATTCACACTCTTCATTCTGTCTTCATAGTCCTAGAGCATTCATCCATCATTCTTTCTTCATTGACCTTGTGTATATGTTTTCCTCCATTCTACTTCGCTTACCCCTAATGAGTCTCTGAAATTAGATACAAGGTTGTCTATGTTCATCTGATTCAACATATTGGTTGCCAGATCCAATGGGACTCAACCTCAGCACCAACTTGGAAGCTTATATGGTACCAAGGCTCTGACTCATTCCTTACCCATAATTCCCCGCACTCCACTCCTTTCCCTCAAGTCTTGCTGCCTGAAGCTGTTTAGACATGTGTATGAAGGCTCTTTTTTGGATTTCAATATCCTTTTCTTTTGAGTTGCAACCCCCCCCCCCCCACACTGAGAGCATTGCTCTCTAATGTATACCTTTGTAGAATAGTTAATAGTGTGTTTTTTATAGGCTTTATAGTAAGTTATTAATAACATTAATTATTGTTATAGGATTAGTAGTTTTTGGTGTGCTATTTCTAATTGTAATTCCTGTATTTGTAGCATAAGGAGTTTTCTGTGTGCTTTCACGTTATAGCTAGTGTGTTAGGGATTGTAATAGTTATCCATAGCTCAATAGCAGAGTTCCAAAGCTTTAAAAAATGCGTTCAGTGTGGGGACAAGTTGTGCTTGCCAGATCCACACCTAAAGTGTGTTTTTACTGTTTGGGTGCTGCTCATTTAGAGGTAGACTGCCAGTCACATAAAGGCTTTAGTTCAAGGGCTTTACAAACCCGGAGGGAAAACTAATTGTTAAGCGTTTAATTCCCCACAGACAGGGGCATCCTTTTCAGTGGTATTTTTATCTGCATCACCAGTGAAGAAAGCTGACAAGGTTAAATTAAAGGATCAGCGAAAGGAGAAAGATACCTCTGAATCCAACAAAGAAACAATGAAGTCTTCTGAGGGAAAAGTTATTTCCCCAAAAAGGTCACCAGATCCAACAGTTTCAGTCAGTCTCGAGCCTAAAACAGCATGTACATTGGAGCCCAACAGCCTCTCACCACAAATCTCTCTCTCTCTTAATACCTGTTTTTCATTGGAACTGATAAGTCCATGACTGCACTCCCTGATTCTGCAGGAATAGCACTATTCCTGTCCACCTTTGGTGGCTTCATCCACTAGGTCATCCCAGAGCATTACAGAACAAGATATCAGTAGGATGATGCAGAAGTTCCTCAAGATGTAGATTCACCTTGGAGCTCTCTCTCAGTGCCATCCCCTGTGAGGATACAGAGTATCAGCCCAACTACCTGCCTGTCATTTTTCCAGTACCCGTTTGTCCCATCTTAACACCAGTTTCCTTGGTTCCTGCTTGTACTGAGGTGTCTGCATCAGTGTCAGCAGTCTGTCACTTTGACTCCAGCTACTTCCTTTCCCCTTTTGACTCTGAGGTTGTCTGTTCGAGAAAGGATTTGGAGCTGAAGCGTTAGTGCAGAGACCCGAGGGGATGGGTCAACACAGAGAGTTTTGAAACCTTTCCTACCCCTCAGTGCATAAGTGCTCAACATCTCGGATCAGAGGTCAACTTCTGGGTGGAGGCAAGTCGGTGCTGAGAAATCTGTTTCATCCTTGGATGAGACCAGGTTCTTGGAGCCGATTGCAGCTTCAGCCTTCAAGACTCTTTATAGGGCCCCTGAACTTGCCTAGGGAAAGGGCACCTTCAGATAGTTTGGTACAAATCAAACCACATCAGGATTTGGTTTCTTCTTCTTCTTCTCCTTCTTCCCATCATCCTGTTAGACAGGGATAGTCAAAACCATACGTGGTACAGCCTGTCTGCTATGTCCTCTCCCAGTCTGATTCCAAACCCTCTTATTCCCCACCAGAGTTGGTTCATAGGAAACATCTAATCAGAAGTACATAGACTCAACCCCCAGAGTCTGTCACAGAAGACACAGATTTTAGATGAAGGTGAAGGCCCCCCCCACCCCCAATCCCTTCTGAAGACATCTCCTTTGGCAAAATCCTAGAATTGATAAAGCAAAGAGGGGGGAAGGTCCTCCCAAGATCCTTCTCCTCATGAGTCTGTATTCTTGGAGACTTTTTGTTCCAACCCATCTTTGTCATGGGTGGTATCACTAATTGACCGTTTTGTTGACCTCATGGCAAAATGGGCATAGAAGGATCCTGATGTGGTGGAATCTATCCCAAAAACAGAGGATTCTGCAAATCCCTAAAGACTGAAAGCACTGGAGCAAAGATCTCCAGTAGATGCAATGGTGGTAGTAGCAGGCACAAGGAAAGAACTTTCAGAAGAAAGCTCCCCTGTTCATCCCTCTAACAGGGAGTCCAGGGCAATGGACAGATTTGGGACACAGACTTGTACCTCAGCGACCTTTGCTCTTAGATGCTGAATTACCTGGCCCATGTGGTAAGGTTTTAAAGAGAGTTAATTAAGGAACACTCTGTAAATCACTCTCTGGTAACATGCCTGTGGATGTCCAAAAGATTGCAGAGTCCCAGCTGGCCACCCTTCAATCGACTTTTAATATTACCATATGTCTGTTATCTAATGCAGCCGATGGCACTGCCGGAGCAGCAGGTACCAGCATCGCTATGTGCCGTCATGCCTGGATACGTCTTTGTGACTTTGTGGAAAGTTTCAAGATGTACTTTATTAATGCCTAGTATGATGGTTAAACACTCTTTGGAGCCAAAGTCAGACATGCTAACCAAGAGTCAGCAAGATGGTTAAAAAGATGTGGTTTCAGAAATCACAGGGTCTTTACTATGACTCTCCCAGTGATAGGCCTTCTCATTTCAGTGGATAAGGTAATGCCAGTGGATATCACTCGAGGAGCAGAGGTGGACCGCATGATTGGGGCTTTCATAGTCCCTTTTCCAACGAGCCTTTTCAGTGTCCCTGAAAGGTTGCCTGACTGCTGTACTCTGGAAGCAGCCGAGGGGTGTTTATCTCTACACCAGCAAGCCTGGTAAAACATTCCAACAGATTTTTGGGTGTTAAAGATTACATTCTGAGGTTATTGCAGTCCATTTTTCCTTCAACCTCAGAAAAAGAGAAAGATCACTGAATGGTTCCACCCACTCACCAGGAGGTAGCAGCCATATAAATATCTAAGCTGCTAGAAAAAGAGCCATCCATATGGTCCCCTGAGACCAATTAGAGTCCAAAGTCTATTCAGGATTCTTTTTAGTGCCAAAAAAGACAGAGGACCTAAGATAAATTTTGAATCTAAGTCATCTCAATCAATTTGTAAAGCAGTTGAAATTCAAGATGGTTGTGGTTCAGTCCATTCTACTTCGGTTGAGGAAGGATGATTGGATGTGTACTGTAGATCTTCAAGGACTCTTAATGTCATATAAAAGTAGAGAGATTTTTCCACTTCCAGCTGCGAGCGAATCATTATCATTTCAGAGTCCTGCCTTTCGGTCACACTACAGCCTTCAGAGTGTTCACCAAGATAACAGCAGTGGTAGCAGCACACCTGTGACTGCTAGTGATCCAAGTTTTCCCCATCTGGAAAATTCACTCCTAACTGCTACCTCAGAGCATCTTTTCAAATTCCATCTGAATGTGGTGCTCCAACTGTTACTGGATTTAAAGGTTGCAATAAACCTCCCAAAATGTCAACTACAACCTACACAACAAATATAATTTTTATTGAATGTCATTTCAATGCACCTTTGAAGATTGTCATCCTCCCACAACACAGAATCTGTTCACTCTGTGTAGTGGTGACACAAGTTCTTCTTCACCTGTACCCCCTCAGCAAGGTTTATACTCCCTGTTCTAGGACTTGTAGCCTCTTCCATTCTGATGGTTCCTGTGGCCCAATACTACATGAGAGTACTTCAGTGGACCCTAGCGGTTCATTGGTCTTGATGCAAGGATACTGCACTTAAAGTCCAGTAACCAAAAGCTCAAAAGGAGTGAAAAGAGCAGGTAAATCAGCAAGTAATGTTTAATTCACCAATGTCGCAGTACAAAAGTAAATAAAATAAAACAATAATTAAGAGCATTCATCTCACTCGGGGGCTTCATCAGAATGCCATAATAATGTTTTCACTACCTTTTACACCATCAGCATCTCTCTTGGTTAAGACAATTCGGGGTTTATTGTATTAATATTCTGTATTAATATTCTATTAATTTATTGTATTACGTTTCTTAATTGTATTAACTGTGAGAGATACCGATGGTATAAAAGGTAGTGGAAACGTCATTTTGGCATTCTGATGAAGTCCCCGAGTGGGACGAAAATGCTTAATTATTGTTTTGTTTTTGTACTGTAACACTGGTGAATTAAACATTACTTGTTGATTTGCCTGTTCTTTTCACTCTTTTTGAGCTAGTGGTTCAATGGTCCCAAAATGTTCATCCTGTACATCCCAAGATATGGATCACACAAACCTGCAAACAGTATGTGGCATGGTGGATAACATCTGTTTTGGTTGTTGAAGGATGGCACATCTAGAAACCCAAGCAGCAGTAGTAACCATGGGATATTTCTGCTAGGGTGGGCATTTCAAAAGGAGGATAATCCAAGGTACCTGCTCACAAACAGATGCCAACCTTCACATAAATGTCTTGGATGTGAGGGCACTCCTCCTAGCACTGCAGGCCTTTAGGATGCCCTCCTCATGGATGTGATCTCCATACAGACAGTCAACATGGTGGCAGTATGGTACATCAACAAACAAGGAGAAAACCCACTCTTTATCCCTTTTGTTGGGAGGTCATGAGAGTTTGGTATTGGGTAATGTCTTTCCAATGCTTTCTCCTAGAAATGCATATCTTGGGGTCAACCAGTGTGCTAGCAGACAAGTTGAGCAGGGTCATGGTAGCTCTTCATGAGTGGTCTCTCAAGTTAACCATTACAACAATGATTTTCACCCGTTGGGGCCAACCATGCTGTGACCCCTTTGCCTCCTGCCTCAACAAGTACAGCAGTTACTTTGCCCTGATCCCTCCACAAGGTCAGTCATTAAGGGATGCTGTAGTCCACAGTTGGCCTCCAGGTGTCCTTTATGCATTCCTGTCTATTTCCCTAATGTACAGATTTATTCAAAAGCCAAGACAGTGCAATGCCAAGGTGATGCTCATTGCCCTTTTTCTGGCCCAGCCAAACGTTGTTCCCCTTCCTATGGCCTGTACTTCAGCATCCCCCAGGGATGTTAGATCATTATCCAGATCTTCTGCCTTACTCATCTAGACTGCCTCTTCCGGACCAGAAGTCCGAAAACTAACTGTGTCATTTCTCCAGTTTTAACAATAGCCAAAAATGCCAGGCTCCCCACAGCAGCCATCAGAATTATTTCAGCTTCTCAGAAGCCATCTACAAATAAGACGTACCAAACCAAGTCGCAAAGATTTTCATATTAGGCTGCGTCTAAAGGAATAGATCTTTTCTCTGCCCCCATTCCATCTATTTTAGAATTTCTAGCAGATCTCTTTGATAGAGACTCTAGTTATTCTACTGTCAAAGTACAAATGGCAGCAATATTGAATTTTCACACTGGTTACAATGATTCTTCCTTGCCATCCTTAAAAGTTACTAAAACCATTCTGAGGGGAAACTTTCTTTTACGTCCACCAATCGGAGATCCAGTTCCTCCATGGGACATTACTGTCATGCTGCAAGCTTTGACTCTGAGCCTGCAGCCACTGTAGACCTTAAAGTTCTCTCCTGGTAGACAGTTTTTCTAAAAGCAATTACTTCATCTAGAATAATTTCAGAATTACAGGCACTTTCTTGTAAGACTCCTTATTTGATTTTCCACAAAGACAGAGTATCTCTCAGAACCAATCCATCCTTTTCTCCCTAAGGTGGCATCTGAAGCAAAGTTGAATCAATCCTTAGAGCTAGCAGTATTTTTTCCACAATTCTTAAACAAGGATGAATATATTTTGCATATGCTAGACATTCATCATCAATGCATGTTTTACATCCAAGAAACAATTTTGAGACTCTGATCAGTTGTTTGTTGCCTTCTGAAAACAGAGATTGGGAAAGGCGGTGTCTAAAGTGACACTTTCACAGTGGTTATCATATTGCATTTCTTTTGTCTGTAATAAGAATTTGATATTGCTATCCAATCCAAAAACTCACTCAACTAGAGCAGTAGCTACCTGAGCTGCCTTTGTAAAGAGGAGGCCCATTGAGGATATTTGTTCAGTAGCAACTTGGTCAGCATTTCATACCTTTCTCATCATAAGTTGGACATACAGTCCAGATCACATTCCTCTTTTGGTTCCACCATACTCAGGAATACTCTTCCTTGATATCACCCAGAAAGACACATTGGGAATCTTTTCCATACATTGAATCTGATGAAAATAGAAAACATTGGCTATAAAAGTTATGTACTCACCATAATAGATCCATGTTGTCTGATTTTCATCCGGTTCAACCGCCCTCCCTCTTACTCCTTACCAAATTGAAACCTATAGTTTTGATATGACTGAGTCGCATACAGTTTACACCCTGTCATTGTGCACTTTGTTGGTTGTTACTGTTTATCTTCTTTATTGGTTCCGTGAAATGTATTCTGTTTTCTGTATTAGAGAAACTGGTGTACTTACAAGGGCAAGCTCAATCTGAGGGAAAGGAGTGGTTTGCAGGGAATTATAGGTAAGGGAGAAGTCAGAGCTCTGGTATTGTAAAAGCTTCCAATTTGGTAATGCAGTCAGATCTCATCGTCATTCATACCCTTGGTTCTCATTATAAGTTATACATACAGTCTGGATCACGTTCCTCTTTTGGTTCCATGTAAATCAGACAACATGGATGTTATGGTAAGTACATAACTTTTATTTACAGTACTTCACGGTGTTACAGGATTGTCCCAAAATGGTTATTTGTATTGATGAAAATATTTCTCATTTAAAAAAATCATCTCTTCTTGCAGTAATAAATATTGACATGACTCTAGTATGCAGATATGGATGATTGGATGGGAAACCTCAAATTCACGCAGGGAGTTTCACCTGTGTCCCTCTTGGACAGGGGCAGTAGTTGTGGACTAAGCTCTATTTAATACCTTGATATTCTTGGGAACAGGGGGTTGTACTTGGCTAGACTTGTAAGGGCCTTAGGGCCATTAGCCTAGTAACCTTCTATGATTTTATAATATAGCAGCTTATATTGTCAAAGTCATCATCAGCTGTTTTAATACTAAAATCCTTAACAGTAGATGTCAGCCACTTTTCAGAGTCTCAGTGGAAATATACAGCCTTCGATCATATGAGATTACAGCAGCTAAAAAGCATTGCTCACATGTCCTCCACATTGCAAGCAAAACTAATTATATTTTGTCCTGCAGTAATAGCACCATCAGAGCACCCCCACCCCCACTATATCCATTCAGACTAACAATGATGACAAATATCTTGCAGTAACAAAATAAAATAAAATAATTGAGAGCTTCATTGTTGGAGGAACAAGTCTCTGTGACAGTCAAAAAGCAAGCACCTCTAGTACCAGGCTGTTAACCTTATTGTTCATTGGGCTGCTTTTGGACACATACTATACTCTGGGTAAATAGCAGAGTTCATGCCTAAACTTAAGTAAATCTACAATAAATCTGCTTAACTTATTTTGTAATTCTGCTCAGAGAATCCTTCATTTCAGTTTATGAATATCACTTATCTGCCTTTACTTTAGTCATAAACTGATTATCCCTTAACAATTTATGCCTATTTCTCTTCGTACATCACTTCACATGTCCACATTATTGAATGGTTTATTCCTACTAGAAACCTAAGACCAGCCTGTGGCCATTATGTAAAAAAAAAAAAACTAGAAACTGTAATTCCTTTGGAGTTGCTCTGTTTGTAAAGTTTGGTAGGCATGCCCACACCAACTTTCTCTCTCATTTAAATGCTTTAGCACTCCGAGAACATTTTAGAAAGCACATTATTCTTTATTTTGACAGTGAAAATGTGCATGTACAAAGGCATTGCTTAAATTATAGCAATGTTGTCATTGATCGTATTATTGTTCTTGTTCCGAGTTAAACCCAGATACTCATTAGTAAGCTGACACAACTTAGAGCCTGTCTTTTCATTAAATTATCTTCAGAAGTCAGATAATGTTTCAAGGAGAATCAGGCTAATAACTTGTACAAATGCTAAAGACAGGGTGTGGTGCATAATATTTTGCAAGCTGTATTGCAGAACCAGTACACAATTTACATTAAGTATGCTTATAGCTGCATTAACACTGATTTTAAAAAGCTACCAAACCACATTTGTTGAACAGGTAAGCCCGCTATCATTTGTGGAAATTCAAGAAATGCTGTCTGGCTAAGTGGCTTGTTCACAGTCTTTGTGGTTTTGTGATCGGAGACTGATGGAATCAGACTGAGGACTAAGATTAATTTCATTAGCTTGTAGTTTTTAACTGGCTGTACTCCTGTAAGTTATAGAAAAAAAATGTCTGTACTGCTTAGCTGGAGGGTTATAGTGCACTAAAGAACAACGCTCTGTGTTTCAGTTTTGCAGACAATTTGTAAATATTCTTTCGGTTTACAGGCAGAACCAGACAAGGAAGAGGCAGATTATCCTCTTGGGTCAAAGGCTCCCATCTGGATTCCAGACACTCGTGCCACCATGTGTATGATCTGCACCTGTGAATTTACTCTGACGTGGAGGAGACATCACTGCAGAGCATGTGGCAAGGTGAGTTAAATTAAGCTTTCTGTTTTTTCTGGTTGCCTTTTTTTTCTTTTTTGGAAATGTGTTGTTTCAGATTACTTTAAACTGTTCTGACTTGTCTGAAGACCTGTTATACTGCGTTCAATAGGAGACTGCCATTGGATGGTTGTGTTACTTTATGCGAAATAAAAAAATCTTCCTTGATAAGGAGTATCTGATAACTAAGAGCAAAGTGATAACTGTATATTTACAGGAGGGCACAGTTAAATACACCAGTGAAAAGTAATGACCAGATATAAGGCAACATAAATTCTCCCCACTTTTAATTGATTCCAGATACCATTTTGGGGAGTGTTATGTATTTATATATGTAGAGAGTGCAGGACAGCAAAGGTTTAACCACTGTTCTATTCCAGTACAAGCATGATGTTTTTCTTTGTCAGTCCATGTGTTGGCATGTAGAAAAAAATAGCTTATTTTTAAATGGGAGTCATATTATTGAAAACTTTTGTGTTATAAACTTCAACAGTTTTTAATGATTTGAACTGAATCTTAGGTACTTACATATTATAGCAACCATATTTTCACGCTAACGATATTCACTTGTGTTTTCCTTAAAAAAAACGGAATTAACGGTATTAAAACTAAATAATGTCTTTTCTATAATATTTTTTATTTATAGTACTATTTAAACTTGAAAACACAGAGAAAAGAACATTTTAAAATTGCTTGACCCTTTTTTTACCGCTATTTACACATGTCAGTAATGTATCTGTGTATGTGTTCCATTTCTCGTGCTATACAAAAGTTGTCAAAGCTCTAGTCAACAGATTATTGAAAAGGCATATAGTTATTAACCGTCTAAGTAGATTGCTGTAGTCATATATTTGTTAAAAATGCGATTGTGGGATTTACCTAAGACAGATAAGGAGGCAATTCAGTTATTTCAACAGTATGGAATTATACACAGTTTTAAGGAATGCATTTCAGGACATGAAATGAAATTATACTATGGAAAACAAATATTTTGGAAATGCAACTCTGCTAAATGCTACCAGCATATAGGAGTTCGGGAAGGTAACTTTTTTGAAGGAAGTAGAATTTCTTTTATAACTGCTGTTCATTTTATATACTGTTGATGTAAGCAGTTAACTAGCATTAATTTCTGTCATGAAGAATTGGATATGGCTGACAAAACAGTTATCGACTGGAGTAATTATTTAAGGGATGTATGTACCATGGAGTTGGAAAAACAAAAGATCGGACGGCCAGGGCATATAGTGGAAATCGACGAAAGTTTATTTACTTGGCGGAAAAATAACAGTGGTCGTATCCTATCTCAACAGTGGATTTTTGGATGGATCTGTAGGGAAACGAAAGAAACTTTTGTAGTAAAAGTGCCTGATAGAAGTGTCTCTACATTGTTTGACCAAATACAAAAAAACATCAAAGAAGGCAGCATTGTATACTCAGACTCCTGGAAAGCATACCAAACAAAACAACTAGGAAAAGCTGGCTTCAGCCATGACAAAGTTAATCACAGCTACAATTTTGTTGATCCGGATACTAGAGTGCATACACAACATATAGAAAGAATGTGGGGCTCAGTAAAGTGGAGAAACAAGAAACAACGAGGAACTGCACGTCACCATCTACATTCCTATCTTGTTGAATATATGTGGCGTGAAACACAACTATCAAATTCAAAAGACTGCTTTGAAGAACTATTAAAAGCCATCGCTAACAACTTTCCTCCACAGAAAAACAGAAAATCCATACCAACAAGTACCACAGCAATTAACCAACCAAGTACTTCTAAGCTCTCAATAGTAAAAAACAAAACAACACCCAGTGAACAATCCACATCTTCAGAACTATCTACACTGACAACCAATATAACAGCAACTGAAGAATCCACAATTAACAATATTAAACAGTAGAGCCCTAACAGCTATGAAAATTAATGACATTCGAATATACACTACAACGAAGAAAGAAGCAAAGCTGTAATCTGAATTTACCTATATTACATTGCATATGTACCATTCAATGAATACAGTTTAACCATTAAATACTTTTCCTCAATCACTTACCACGTCTCCATTTTCTTCTTTTTTTAATGAAAACATTTAAGTAATCCAAGAATTGAATAAACGAAAATACAGCTGAAAAATAAATCTCCACATGTGTAACACATCCAACGATAAATCCCAAACCAAAAGCTCCTTCGATTGCTCCAACAATAGCTCCAAAAGTCCTTTTCAACCAAAGTTCCAACGATAGCTCCCAAAGTCCAAAAACACCATTGAATGCCCCAATGATATATCCAAAAATCCTTTCCAAACAAACGAAGTTCCAATGATAATTTTCAAACTCCTTCGATAGCTCCAAAACGAACACCACCTTCCAACGATACCTCCAAAATGAAAAGCACCTTTAATGATCCCCAAGTCCTTCGATAACTCCCATAAGAACACCTTCCAACGATAGCTCTCAAATCTCAAAAATCCTTTGATAACTCTTATATGACCAGCACCTTCCGATGACAGCTCTCAAATGAAAAGCACCTTCAAAAGATCACGTATAAATACACGTACCAAGTTGCTACCAACGTAATGCTCAACATCTTTTCAACACACTACGCACCTGTCCAAAAATTGTACCCATAAAACATTAAAAAATCCCCCACCAGTATCCCAGCATACTTTTAAACAGGTCACCCTTCCCTATTACACTACATTTTCTAAAATTCAAACAAATGGTGGAATGTACGCTACATTGCAAAATCTGGTTGCGATAATATGCAAATACCGAATCTTAAAATAGGCTTGTTTATTTTTTTCAGATGATTCGGCATGTCTGTATAATACACACACTCGCTCCACTTCCAGTAGCATGTTTTCACATCTATAATTTGCATGGTTATAATGTAGTTCTGCTACCTAATTAGAGGTCTGATTTCTTATTTTCTAGTTGTCAGGGTAATTGTTCTTGTACAACTATAAAGGATACCAGAGAATCGGTTTTGGCAAATTGGCTCAAAGCATGCATTTGTTCATAGCTTTTGTTAAGTGAGTCTACAAAGACTATATTGACAACTTGGTCTAAAGTATTTGAAACTGTTACACTATAGTTTTAAATATTGGAAAAAGTGTACCAGCTGCACCTGTATATGTTTTGTGCAACATATCTACTTCTGCCTTGACTGACATGAAAGCCAAATGTTTCTGTGTCATGATAATACACTGCATAGTGATAAATGGCATTGGTTCTAAGACAGTACATTTAATAACATGTGAACTGCTGTTCTTACTGAGGCTGATCAGGGAGTTCATTGTGCAACAGCTGGACTTTCTGTTTTCATTAAAAAATACTGCCATCAGTGTTACAGGAATGGACAAATCTGATACTTGTTTTTGGTGAACAGTACAGTAGCAGTAGCCACAGTACTAATAGTCAGTGTTGTTATTCATTTGTGTCTGCAGTCCTTGCTAGCATAATATTAACGCATTATATACCTTCTTGTTTAAAATAAACAGTTCTGGTTTTCAGCAATGCACAGTATACAACGTGTAAGTACCAAATAGTAAAGAAGCAATAAAGGAGTAATTTGAAATAGGTTAATCAACTTTAACTCATTAATTGTACCAACTGTCTGTGCAACTGCCAGTAGGAGATCAGTGAATATTAGAGAACGCAACCATAAATAAAAATTGTCTCTCTAAATGCCAAAATCTTGATTGAAGCTAACATTCAATGTGCATCCCTATTAATTGTGAGCCTGCACAATTCCATGTCGCAGGAGTAGCAGAGGTACTGTCTTGTATGATCAAGTTCATAGGTAGGTACTAGACTATCAGCCCTAGGGCCTATACAAGCCTAGCAAAAATGGTAGCCTGTCTTTCGCCACCCAAGAAAATTATTTTCCTGTGCCGCTGTCAAACAGAGCCACAGAGGTGATCCCCAGGGTGAATTTCCTATTTTCTATCCAGTCAAGGTTTTTCTCGAGTGCTAATGAGGAACTTTGTTTGGTATAGATAGGTAGTTTGTTCCAGAGTATGGGAAGTCTCTGGGACAGGAATCTATCCCTCCAGTATGTTCTGTTTATTGTGGTGACAAGGTTTAGGTCGCTAGAGCGTGTAGCTTGGAGGGATTGGGATTTCTTTAAGTGGAGCATGTCCAACAGCTCTGGGTTTGACATAGCTTTGTATGTTAGGCAGAGATCGCCTCTGATTAGGCAATATGCGACGGAGTAAATCTGGAGTTTTTTGAGACTTTCTGTGAAGGGCATCTGTTTGAGGCCAGTAATCCTCTTAGTAAGGTATTTCTGTGGCCTTTCCAGTTGTTGTAGATGTCTTGTGCGGTACATACCGAAAGGGGCATTGTACTCTACAATGGGTCTAATGACTGAGTAGAGGGGGAACAATGACCTCTTTTTTTCCCTGGATGAGAAGCCTTTTGTGATGGTGTGCCACGTAGAAGGATTTCCTGACTACTGTGGCAATGTGATTATCAAAGTAGAGTCTACTGTCCACCTGTGTCCCAAGGTCTCTTATCACACGTTCGGTGTTAAGTAGACTACCACCAATGTGGTAGCTCATGGGTACAGAGTTTTTACCAAAGGGGATGACAGTGCACTTTTTGGCATTGAGCTTGAGGCCATGGCTTTGACACCATGCATCTGTCTCAGTGAGGCCCTTTTGTAGGATGTCCACATCGTTAGGAGTTTCGATTATGGCTCCTAGTTTGCAGTCATCTGTGAACTTTGTTAGCCAAATACCACCTGTGTTAGCCTGTACTTCAGAGAAGTAGATACCAAACAGGAGAGGACCTAGGACTGAACCTTGTGGTACTCCACTTGTCACTGGTCTGAAGTCGGATTTGGAGTCTGCTACTTTCACAGTGTGGGTTCTGTCAGTGAACCAGTTGGCAACCCATCTTGTGACATGGGGATTTATACCTAATTTAGTGAGTTTATCTATAATTCCAGAGTGGGGAGTGGTGTCAAAAGCCTTGGCGAGATCTAGATAGGCTGCGTGAACCACCTTACCCTCTTCTACGGCTTTGGTGACTGCTTCAAAGAAGTCTATCAGGTTTAGGAGACATGATCTGCCTTTTACAAACCCGAACTGGGTGGAGTCCAGAGTTTGGAGATTACCAGTGTCTTTGTTTATAAGTTTCATGAGTATACATACCATGGCCTTGCAGACCAAGCTTATCAAGCTAATGGGGCGGTAGTTCCCGGGGTCTGTGGTGGCTCCCCCTTTGTGGAGTGGGATAACTGTTGCTGTGCACCTTTCAGTGGGCACAAAGCCTGAGGGGAGGCTATGATTGAACATTGTACTTAGTGGGGTACCAGTTCATGTTGTAGTTCGTGTAGAATGCAGCCTGGAATGTTGTCAGGTCCCATGGATGCTGTGTTCTTGGCTTTGGAGAGTGCGTTTTTTACCTGTGCAGTCGTGATTACAGGAACTTTGAATTCCGGTATAGAGATAGGCCCTTTTGGGGGTGAGAGGGGGGTAAAGTTAGCAATGAACCTATCTGCCAGGATGTTGGCAACATCAGTTGGTTCTGTATATTTAGTGCCATTATGCTGCAACTCAGAGCAGATATGAGTGTTGCCATTGAGATTCTTGACTTATCTATAGAATGCTTTGTGGTTGTCTTTAGAATCAGTGGCGATTTTGTTTTTGTAACTAGCTTTGGAGGATTTTATGAGGGATCTCAGCTTCTTACTGAGGCTGATCAGGGAGTTCCTCCAATCATGGGATTTTACTCTTTTTTGCAACAGTTTCTTTCTTCTGTTGTAGAGTTTGTTTATGGCAGGGGATCACCAGATTGGCTTCCTTTTTTTGGAGGATAGCATCTTGGTTCGGTTAGGGATAGCACGATCCATGCACTCGTGTAAGTGCTTATAAAGTGCATTTGTGTAGGATTCAGCAGTTGTACCTCTATTGTCCATCTGCATTGGTGTCGTGAAGTTTGCCACTTCTGTCTTAAGAAGCATGAAGTTGGTGTTGGAGAAATATTTTTACAGTGCTTTCCCTAATGGGGGGTGGGGGCAGGATGTGGATGTTTAGGGTGATTAGCTTGTGGTCAGATCTGACCAATGAGGATTTAACCTCTGATGTGGAACACCGGTCGCCTGTGTTGGTAATAACCAGGTCTAGGATACTGCTGCCCCTGGTGGGGGTGTGGATAAGTTTATCTAAGACATTGGAATTTATGAATTCCAGAAAACGTTGAGCAAAAGATTTGGTAAATAGGTTGGTACTAGGCTATTGGCCCTAGGGCCTATACAAGCCTAGCCATAGCAATTCCCTGGATATTTATTCCCACAGTATTTGCTTCCCTGGAACCCTATCTAGCAGGGCGACTGACATGATCCTCGGGGTGAATTTCCTGTCTCCCATCCAATCGTCAAGGCTCCTTTTGAAGAAGGCCAAGGAGGCACTCTGCTTGACATGCATGGGCAGTCTATTCCAGAGTATGGGGAGTCTCTGGGTCAGGAACCTATCCCTCCAGCATGTTTAGTTCATTGTGATGACAAGGTTTAGATCCCTGGAGTGTGTGGCTCTGAGGGATTGGGATTTCCTTAAGTGGAACATGTCCAACAGCTCAGGGTTTGACATGGCCTTGTATGTTAAGCAGAGATCACATCTGAGTAGACGATATGCCACAGAGTATAGCTGGAGTTTTTTTTAGATGGTCAGCATATGGCATTTGCTTTAGGCCTGTGATTCTTTTAGTGAGGTATTTCTGCGGCCTTTCCATCTGTTGCAGATGTCTTGTGAGGTAAATACCAACTGCGCATTATACTCTATAATGGGTCTAATGATGGATGAGTACAGTGGGACAACGACCTTTTTTCTGGATGAAAATCCTTTAGTGATGAGGTGTGCCACATAGAAGGATGTCCTGACTTGTGGCAATGTGGTTATCGAAGGTGAGACCACTGCCCACCTGTGTCCCTAAGTCTCTCATCACACTTTCGATGTTTAGTACTGCCACCTGTGTGGTAATTCATGGGTACATGTTTTTTTCCAAAGGGGATAACTATACATTTCTTGGCATTAAGCTTGAGCCCATGACTCTGGCACCAAGCATCTGTTTCTGTAAGGCCCTTTTGTAGAATATCCACATAGTTTGGGGATTCAATAATGGCTTCCAGTTTGCAGTCATCTGTGAACTTTGTTAGCCAGAGTCCCTTAGTGTTGGCCTGTACTTCAGAGAAGTAGCTGCCAATCAAGAATGGTCTCATGACTGAACCCTGAGTTACTCCACTTGTTACTTGTCTGGAGCTGGATTTGGAGTCGGCTACTTTTACATTCTGGGTTCTGTCAGTAAGCCAGTTGGCAACCAATTGAGTGATGTAGGGATTTATGCCCAGCTTAGTAAGTTTATGTGATTCTAGAGTGGGGGATGGTGTTGAAGGCCTTGGCGAGGTCCAGATAGGCTGTGTGGACTGCCTTACCCTCGTCCACAGCTCTGGAGACTGATTCGAAGAAGTCAATCAGGTTCAGGAGACGAGATCTGCCCTTCACGAACCAAACTGGGTGGGGTCCAGTGTTTGAAGGTTGCCAATGTTTTTGTTTATAAGTTCCATGATAATGCGTTCCATGCCCTTGCAGATCAGGCTCGTCAGATTGATGGGACGGTAGATGTTCTTCGTATTTCACTGTTGCAGTCATTACATTTGGGTTATCTGCTTGCAGGTAGCCCTCAGTCGGCCTGATTATCAAAGTCTTGGGTCCTGCGTCGGTTGCTGTCTCATCTTCCATGACGTCAGGTAATCAGGGGTATAAAGCATGCAGCTGATGCCATTACATCAGTCTTTCTTGCCGTGCAGTGCCAGAAGCAGTTCACAAGTGCTGGTCGGCTGACTCCTGAAATTTTCTTTTTCGAGTTTCAGATATAAAGTCTTCAACTAAGAAGTACCCCATTGGGGATTCTTTTTCTTGCTCTAAACCGATGTCAGTAAAAGTTAACAACTGTATTTCTTGTGGAAAGCAAATACCTCATAAAGATTTTTATTTGTACTGCATTTCTTGCTTAGGCCCAGACCATGACGTACCTCGCTGCCGGTTTTGTGCCTTATTCAAACCTCGAAGTATCAGTTCATTTTTGCATCTAAATATTTTGGTACTCAGTTCAATTATCCAGAAATGTCTTCGGTAAGCCACCCGACTACCGACATTCTGAAAAAGCACAAAGATAAAGACAGAGACAGACTGCATAGGTCCAAAGCTGTCGACGATGCTTCTCCTAAGCTAGTTGCCAGTTTGCCGGTACTCAGTGAGGCTGCTTTCGCAGCCCCTGATACCTGTTACTTCTGATTCGCAAGCGTCTACTGAGACCCATTCGGAGTCTGATATGCCACGAGATGCTTCTTCGACTGTGGAACCTTAGGATGTCTCTACCTTCGATGGGTCCGGAGCTGCTATGCAGGCACCGGCTTCTGAGGGTGTATTCAGGCCTACTGACTTGCATATTAAACCGACACCATCTTCTTCTTCAAGGCCCAAAACTCGACCTATGCCTAGAAAACCGACGCCCAGACCACATGGTCAGGCCCCTATGCCTAAAAAACAAATGATAAGAATGGCTGAAGACCTTATTACTCTAATCAGGGGAAGCCACCCTTCTCCATCTGAGAGACCTAGAACTGATTTTCCTTCTGATCAGGATTCTGAAATTTCTGTTTTCTCTGATGACCAGGAGTTGCCCTTATCTACCTATGAGGATTCCGATGCAGAGGACTCCATTCCCTCTGCTTCCCCTCCAGAGGATTTCTCTTTTGGTGAAACTTTGCTTACACTTAGGAAGCATTTCCGCTGGGAAAGCCAGGATTACTCTGACTCCAAAAAGAGGCTTAGGGAATTCTTACTCCTCCCTCAGCACAGGCCTGTAGCTATCCCTCCTGTACTGGACATTGTAGATGATACCATCTTGGAATCTAGCCTGGCCACTGACACTTTACCTTCGGCTCCCAGAAAACCTGACCAGTATTACAGAGTTACCTGTCTCTCTCAAATTCCTCTTTAAGAATCCTACTGCGGATCTTGAGACCATTTCACAGGGACCCAAAGGCATTAAGGCTACTACTGCCAAAAATCCCTACCCCCTCTGATAGAGATTCCAGGGCCCTGGAAAGATGGGGTAAGAAGGTATACACTTCTGCAACTTTGGCCATTAGGGCCTTAAACTGCCAGTTTCATATGTTTAAGTATCAGCAGCATATTATTGGATTGCTTAAACAGAAAATTATATTGATTCCTGACTGTGCTGAAAATAAAGAATTACAGGATTTAATGCATTCTGCTGAACAAGTAGGAAAACATGCTTTGCAATGTGGTTTTGATTAATTAGAGGCATCTTGCAGGGCTGCTGTCACTGGGTCTGTACTTAGAAGGTATGCTTGGCTTAAGGAGCAATCGTTGCCAGATTATGTTAAAGCTAAATTACTGGATGCTTCCTTAAACCAAGACCCGCCTGTTTGGCAACAAAGCAGAAGAAGTACTTAAAAAGATGGAGGAAAAAGCTAAATCTATGCAAATTGTTAAAGATTTCCTGTAAGTACAGCCTCCCAGATTTAGTAGGCACAGGCCTTCTAAGAACTGGTCCTTTCCTGCCTCTTCCAGGCCATTTCAGTCCAAACCCAGAACCAGCAGACCATCCAGGCTTCAGTCTCAAGGTACTCACAGGCCTAAGAAGTGGGGGGCTCCCACTTCCAAAGCTGGAAGTAGTAGGACACCCCCTATGGTAAACTGTCACAATTACTTAACTTTAAAGCTTCCAAGCCCTGCTCAACTGATTGTTCCTTTAGGGGGAAAGATCGTCATGAATGCAAAAAAACTGGGAATTCATTACCCAAGACAAATGGGTTTTAAATATAGTTTCCCAAGGATACAGATTCCACTTCCACTCCTTACCAACCCCAAATGGTTGGCCAGACCTACCCCCAAATCAGTGGGCGGAGGCTCAAAAGCAGGTTCTCTCTCTTCTAAGCATCAGGGTTATTCAACCAGTCACAGAAGAGGAATGGGGACAAGGTTTTTACTCAAGACTTTTCCTGGTACCCAGAAAAGACCATTGCTGGCGTCCTATCCTGGATCTGTCTATCCTAAACACCTTTTTGGTAATCTCAGAATTCAAAATGCTAACTCTTCCATCAGCTGCTTCCCATGCTAGGCAAAAATGCCTGGTTGGCAACACTGGATTTGAAGGAAGCCTACCTGCACATCCCAATAAGGGAATCTTGCAGAAGATACCTACACTTCAGAGCAGGCTACATGCACTGTCAGTTCTCTGCACTGCCCTTTGGCTTATCTATTGCGCCCAGGGTATTCACAAAGTGCTTAGCTCCAGTCATTGCATTTTGCAGGCAAAGAAATATTCAAATATACCCATACCTGGACGATTGTCTAATTCAGGCAGAAAGCCAGGACATACTATTAAATCATCTGCCATTTGTAAAGACATTACTAACTTCTCTGGGGCACACCATAAATGAAAATAAATCACATCTAGTACCCTGCCATCAAATTGTATTCCTGGGAGCAAGCTTGAATACAACTTCCCAGATGGCCTACCTCATGCCAGAGAAACAAGTTCATTTGACAGCCTACTTCAAACTACTGGCCACAAAGACCCAGCTATCTGCAAGGAAAATACTGCAAGCCCTGGGGTTCATGGCCTCTTGCATTATACTAAGTCCATATGCAAGACTGCATATGAGGAAACTACAGTGGTATCTAAAAAGCCTATGGTGTCAACATTCTCAGGACCTTAGAATCAGTGATTCCTATCATTCCTTGCTTAAAGACAGAGTTCCTTTGGTGGGCAGAGGCCTGCCACCACAACAAAGGACTGCCATTCTTTCTACCCCCTGCCACCCAAACCCTAACAACAGACTCATCAGACTATGCATGGGGGGGCTCACTTGGCAGGGCAGTGCATTCAGGGCAAATGAAACCCGAGTCAAATGCACTTGCATATCAGTCAAAAAGAAATGTTAGCTGTACAGAATGCTCTGACAGCCTTCAAGGACCACATTCTTCCAGAACAATTATTGGTAAAGATGGACAACACCACTGTTATGTGGTGCATAAGCAGGGGGAACCCATTCATACCCTCTCTGCAGACTAGCCATGGCTCTGTGGAACACAGCCTTGAGCTACCGAGTGCACCTACAAGCTCAATTCCTGCCAGGCAAGCTAAATACACTGGCAGACGACCTAAGCAGAAATCTCATGGACCCACACAAATGGAACCTGGAATCAAAGATATTCAACATTTTGTGAAACAAATGGGGGAGCCCAGAGATGGACCTGTTTGCTTCCCCTCAGAACTACCAATTGGACAAATTCTGCACAAGGACTCCCCACAGACAAGCTTGGAAAGTGGATGCCCTGACCCTCACCTGGAAAAACCTATCAGTTTATTCCTTTCCCCCTCTGCCTCTCCTCTCCAAAGTGCTACTAAAGATCAAACAGGACAAGCCAAGGCCAATACTTATTGCACCAGTCTGGCCACAGCAACACTGGTGTACCCCCCTCTTGCCCAGTGTGTCACTTCTGGAACCATGGCACCTGCCTCAGACCCCTGCCCTCCTGTCCCAACAGGAGGGCCAGATTTTGCATCCACAGCTTCAATCCCTGAACCTTGCAGCCTGGCTAATTACATGATCTCTCTGTTACCATCCCTCAGTAAGCAAGTGATGGATGTCATTCGGGAGGCTAGGAGGCCTAGTACTAGAAAATCCTATGCTAAAAAATGGAAAAGATTCTGTTCCTGGAGCCAAACTTAGAGGATGGACACAGCAGCGCCCAATTTACCACACATTCTTCAGTACTTAACTGAGATGCTTCACAAGGGCGTTTCCTTTTCTTCCATCAAAATTCATGCCTCGGCCATTTCAGTCCATTACAATACAGAGCCACCCCTGTTCTCTCATGCACTGCTGAAGCAATTCCTCAGAGGGGCCAAAAACTTAAGACCACCCAGCAGAGCCCCAAATCCAGCCTGCGACCTTAACTTTGTATTGGAAAAGCTCACTCTACCTCCCTTTGAGCCAGCTGCAAATGCAGAGTTGAAATTCCTTTCTTGGAAAACAGCCTTCCTTCTAGCCATCACTTCAGCAAGAAGGGTGTCTAAATTACAGGTCCTCATGGCAGTGGAGCCTTTCATCATCTTTCATGCGGACAGGGTGTCCCTCAGGACCAATCCCTCCTTTATGCCCAAGGTGGTATCCAGTGTGGCCTTTAATCAGTCCACTTTTCTGCCAACCTTCTTTTCTAATCCACAGAACAAAGGGGGACGAATACTGCACTCCTTGGACGTGCACAGACACCTTAGATTTTACTTGGACAGGACTAAGCCTCTCAGGAAATCTGAACAGCTGCTGGTTGCACTTGCTGCAAGGGCAGAGGGGAAGGCCATTTCAAAGCAAACCATTTCTAAGTGTATAGGCCACTGCATTCATTTCTGTTATAAGCACCATGAAAAACCTACCCCACAGGAGATAAGACCACATTCCACCAGGGCTGCATCTACCTCTACAGCCTTTCTCAGAGGTGTCCCTACCAGGGACATCCTAGAAGCTGCTACCTGGAGTTCTGTACATACCTTCACCAAGCATTACCACTTGCCAATTTTTTTCAAAATCCAGAGCTGATTTTGCCACTGCAGTCTTGCAGGGCCTTATAGCTGGTCCTAATGCTATCTAATTGCCTCCTCCCTTCCTTAGCTTTGGGAATCTACCCAAATATCATGACTGCAACAGTGAAACACGAAGAACATAGTACAGTTGTGTACATTTACCATAAATGTAGATGTTCAAGTGTATTCACTGTTGCAGTCCTGGTTACCCTCCCGCCAGCCCCCTGGCTTCTATTGACTGTACCTCTATTCTTGTTAACTATGCTTAAAGCTTTCTGGTGTATTTGCTTTTTGTTGGAGGTGTAACCTTGTATATAATTGCTTCCCATTATGGGGGCACCTGACATCTGGGGCAAGAAAAACTGATGTAATGGCGTCGGCTGCATGCTCTATACCCCTGACTACCTGACGTCATGGAAGATGAGACAGCAACCGACGCAGAACCCAATACTTTGATAATCAGGCCTACTGAGGGCTACCTGCAAGCAGATAACCCAAATGTAATGACTGCAACAGTGAATACACTCAAACATCTACATTTATGGTAAGTGTACACAACTGTAATTTCCCACGATCCAAGTTGGATCCTCCCTTGTGGAATGAGATAACTGTAGCTGTGCACCACTCAGTGGGCACAAAGCCTGAGGTGAGGCTATGAATAAACATGACACTTAGGTGAGGTGCCAGTTAATTTTGTAGTTCATGTAGTACACAGCCCGGGATGTCATCCGGTCCCATGGATGCTTTGGAGAGTGCAGTTTCTACCTGTGTAGCCATGATTACTGGAATTTGGCAATCTTTTGGTATTGAGATGTGCCCTTTAGTGGGTGAAAGGGGGTGAAGTTGGCACTAAATCGATCTGCCAGGATATTGGCAATATCTTTGGGATCAGTATATTTAATGCTATTCTGTTGTAGCTCAGAGCAGATCTGAGCATTGCCATTTAGATTCTTGACATAAATATAGAATGCCTTGTGATTGTCTTTGGAATCTTTGGCAATTTTATTTTCGTAACTAGCTTTTGAGGATTTTATGAGGGATCTCAGTTTCTTACTGAGGCTGGTAAGGGAGTTTTTTGCATCCTGGGATTTTCCTCTTTTCTGCAACAGTTTCTTCCTTCTTTTGTATAGTTTGTTTATGGCAGGGGACCACCAGATTGGCTTCCTTTTTTGGAGGAGAGCATCTTGGTTCTATTTGGGATGGCACGATTCATGCACGTGTGGATGTGCTCGTGCAGTGCCTTAATGTAGGATTCAGCAGTCATACTTTCAGATCCCGACTGCATGGGTGTCATGAAGTTTGTTACTTCTGACTTGAGTAGCATGAAGTTGGCTTTGGTGAAGTTTTTTACGGAGGTTTCCTTACTGAGGGTGGGATGTGGATGTCAAGGGTGATTTGCTTATGGTCAGACCTGACCATTGAGGGGTGACCACTGGTGTGGAGCATCTATCTCCCATGTTGGTAATGACCATGTCTAGGATATTGGAGCCCTTGGTGGGACAATGAATTAGTTGATCCAGGGCGTTGGAATTTATGAATTCCAAGAACCATTGGGAAAAGGTTCTGGTACCCGAGTAGTTTTCCAAGTTAATGGCAGGGTAGTTGAAATCACCCAGTATTAGGGTGTTTGGTTGTATCTTAATATTTTCCAGTATGTTTAGAAAGGTGTAATGAGAATCTTGGGGCATGGTGGGGGATCTGTAGCAAGCTACAATTTGGATTGCAGTCTTACCTAGTGTTAGTTGCACCTGGAGAATTTCAGATGCATTGTGTTGGGCAGCTAGCCTGGAGGTGTGAATATCCTTGGTGAATATGGACACTCCTCCACCTTTAGTGTTTCGGTCTTGGTTTTGTGGCCGAAAAGTGTGGTAAGAGTTGTAGCCTGGTATTGCAGGGGTGCTCTCTGGAGCCTTGAACCAGGTATCTGCACAGGTTACTGCACATATATTGATGTTCTCCATTTTTAGGAGTGCCTCGAGAGAGTGCATTTTGAGGTTTAGACTTCTAGCATTGAGTAGCATTACCTTCAGATTTTGCATGCTTGTATCTGTTACGATGGTGGTTTTGTCCTTTGAACCTTGCCTAAAAAAGGCACTATAGGGGTGGCAAGAGATTTAGCCAGTAACCTGAATCCCAGGGGTGACAGGTGCAGACCATCTCTGGTAAAGCTTCATGGTTTGTCGATCAGGTCTTCCCGGCAGACAGATACTGGATCCCCTTTGAATGACACCAGAAGCTTAGCCAGTTGTTGAAGTCCGTCATTTTGTCCTTATATTGTGGTATCATTCTGGGAGAAGAAAGGATGCTACTCCAGGCTAGGGTTATAACTGTCTGGGCCACATGATCCGAGAGCTCTTCCATGTCTCTTTTCATGTAGTCCAGTGAGGTACGTCTCAAGTCATTCACTCCAACATGGACGATGACAGAGTCGTATTTGTACTTGTGGAGTGACTTGAGTGCATGTGTTATGTGGTGGATCCTGGCACCCGACAGGCAGCTGACTGTAATTTTCTCCTTGTTCAACCTGTTGAGTGGGACATAGTCACCAATTACTAAAGTGTTGGGTACATTGTCTTGCCTTAGGGGCTGTTGTTGGGTGGCACACTGGTGTTGTGCGTTATGTCACTTTGGTTGTGACTGGTGTTTGCATTTCAGCTTCAGAGGTCCTTGTTACTTGGGCAGGTTAATGTTAAGGGCCTCCGCATATGTGGGTTTAGTGTTGCTATGTGTGAGTGTTGATGGTGTGGGTTTTGAAGGGCTGTGTGTTGCTTGAGGTGTAGAGCAGGGGTTAACCTCATCCTCTTGACTGTCTAGCACAATCTTGGCCAGAGAGAGTTTTGCTTCCAGTTTGGCTGTGTAAGTGCATCACTTGCAGGTTGTAGTGTTGGGTGGTAGGAGGAGAGGGTTGTCTGTGTACACAAGGCAGTTGCCACATTGCCTCAGTAGGCCAGATTCACCAAGTGGACAGGAGAAATCACCGGAAGCTGACCCTTGGACATGCCTGTTTAGGTGCTTTTTTTGTAAAGTACAAGAGCTGTTTTCCCTTACCTTTGCAAGGTACTTTGCAATTATAGGCTGTTTAGTGCCTACAATTAATTTCTCCTTATTGACAAGGAGAGTTGAGTGCTTCTATCAGTTTCAGGCTTCCTAGTGCTTTCCAGCAGGATCTAGAGCAAGTGCTAGTCACAGGGGTTCAGATTTTAGTACTACTACTACTACTAAGAAACCAGCTAGTTCTAAGGGAAAATTTGAAGAGCAGACTTTCTGGCACCTAGAATAGTTTAACTGTAGCCCTGCGGTGCTGCATGATGCAAAAAATGCACAAACACGCGCGTTTTTAAGACAAAAAGTTGAAAGGAGTAGTTTTCGCAGTTAATAGTGGGGTAGTTGAAATCACCCATTATTATGGTGTTGGGTTGTACCCTAATATTTTCCAGTGTATCAAGAAATGAGGAGTGGGAATCCTGGGGCCTGGTTGGGGGATCTGTAGTAAGCTACAATTTGGATTGCGTTCTTGCTCAGAGTTAGT
Source organism: Protopterus annectens (assembly GCF_019279795.1). Classification (NCBI taxonomy): domain Eukaryota; kingdom Metazoa; phylum Chordata; order Ceratodontiformes; family Protopteridae; genus Protopterus; species Protopterus annectens. Next base: position 218,926,040 of record NC_056745.1, read on the forward strand.
TGCACTTGGATAATCTCAGATGCATTACACTGAGCAACTAGCCTGGAGGTGTGGATATCCTTAATGAATATGGACACGCCTCAGCCTTTAGTGTTTCAGTCCAGATTAGGTGGCCGAAAGGTGTGGTATGAATTATTGCCTGGTAGTGCAGGGGTGCTCTCTGGAACCTTGAACCAGGTCTCTGTCACTGCACAGATGTCGATGTTCTCCATTTTAAGGAGTGCCTCGAGTGAGTGTATTTTGAGGTTTAGACTTCTAGCATTAAGCAGCATTACCCTCAGATTTTGCTTGCTTATACCTGTTATGGTGGTGAATTTGTCATTTGAACCTTGCCTAAAAAGGCACTATAGGGGTGGAAAGAGCCGTAGCCAGTATCCTGAATCCCAAGGGCGACAGGTGCAGGCCATCTCTGGCAAAGCATTGTGGTCTGTTGAACATGTCATCCCAGGCAGACAGATACTGAATCCCCTTAGAATGACACCAAAAGCTTAGTCAATTGTTGAAGTAGATCATTTTGTCCTTGTACTGTGGTATCATCTTGGGTGATGGCAGGATGCTACTCAGGGCTAGGGTCATACCTGCCTGGGCTACAAGATCAGAGAGCTCTTCCACGTCTCTTTTCATGTAGTCCAGAGAGGTATTTCTCAGGTCATTCACACCAATATGGACAATGACAGAGTCATATTTGTACTTTTTGTGGAGTGACTTGAGTGTGTGCATTATGTGGTGGATTCTGGCAGTCGACAGGCAACTGACAGTAACTTTCTCCTTGTTTAGCCTGGTGAGTGGAACATCAGTGTGCCTGACTATAGAGTCACTTATGACTAGAGTGTTGGGTATGTTGTTATGCTTTATGGGCTGTGGTTGAGTGGCACACTTGAGTTTGTGGGCTATGTGTCATTTGGGTTGTGTTGGGAGTGGAGGTTGCATGCGTTTCTACTTTGGAGGTCTCTGTTACTTGGGCAGATTTTTATTGAGAGCCTCCGTGAATGTAGGTGTGTGTTTTGTGTTTCTGTGTGTGTGTTTTGGTGGTGTAGGTTTTGAGGGACTATGTGATGAGTGTTGTGCGGTGCAAGTATTTACCTTCTCTTTTTGACTGTCTAGTCCAGTCTTGGGTGAAGAGAGCTTTGTTTCCAGTTTGGCTATATAAGTGCATCTTTCTCAGGTTGTAGTGTTGGGTGGTAGGAGGAGAGGGTTGTCTGTGTACACGAGGCAATTGCTGCATTGCCCCAAGATGCCCAGATTCATCAGGTAGACAGGAGAAAACACCGGGAGCTGACCCTTAGACATGCCTGGATAGATGCTTATTTATTAAGTACTAAAAACAGTGTTCCTCTAGACGAGTGAGGATAGTTGAGTGTTATGGTAATTTGTAGCTTATTTAGTGCTTACGAGTTCTGAACAAGTGCTGAGCTCAAAGAAACAGATTTGAGTGCTAAAACTAAAAAAGTGGCTAGTTCTAAGGGAAAGTTTGAAGAGCAGACTTTATGGCGCTGGGAATAGTTTAACCCTAGCTAGGTGGCGATGCTTGAAGTGTATTTTTTTTATATAACAGTAACAAATGAGCAAACTGATTTAACAAATTAACCTTCTCCAAAAAAAAAGATGGCCTAGATTAGTGCTCAAGTTATACAAACAAAGCTAGATTCAGCAGGTCTGAATCAAGTCTATGCTACAGCAAACAAGGTGTAACAATTTCAGAAAGAAACAGTTCAAATAACCAGGCACAATAAGCCTTTAACCAGAAACTCCCAGCTCAGAAGGGCAGAATCTACCCTCTCCTCCCACAAGAGTGCAGACCACACCTTCTTTAACGTAAAATAACTGGCCCCGTAGCCAAGTGCTTAAACCAGAACTAATACACTTTTAGAATAACAGACAGTTTCTTGGTGAAAAGCCTGTGATAATGAGATACATACCTGCTTCATAGGTTTGGTTAAAAAAATAAATAAATAAAAACTCCAGGCCTATTGGTCACTGAGTAGCTTAATACCCTGATTTCCACAATGAATATTACTTGTGCATATGTAGTCACTGAGTTTCTTCTTGAAGGTATGGAGCGATTGGCTGAATTAACAGATGGAATGAATGAATACATGTGCTATCTAGTACACTTGATTGTTGCATGCATCAGTGTTAGATTTTACTCTCTGCAATTACAAAATCTGTTTTTTCCAGTAAGCAGTTCTGATTGTTAAGCAAGTTATGAACAGGTGTATACTGCCTAGTTAGGGGTAGTCTTACAGCTTGTGATAGATGCTCTGAAACAAGTGCCTTCAACTAACTTTGAGGGTTGTTCCTGCATAGTTTTGTGAGAAATTGTAAGGAATGCAGTGATGGAGCCTCTAATATGAAATGTTCACTGCAGCTAGTGGACTGATATTTTGCCAGACATGTAGAACTTTGCACCATTCCCCTTGGCCAATGACCAGGCTGACTTTACCCTCCCAGGAATATTAGTATGTTTTGTCAGCAGTTTTTTCTAGTTTGCAGATCTTAACTTTCTGGACCACACCATTATCTGCAAAGTAGAAGTTCTTTTTTGTTTTTTAGTAGGTATTGTAGAAAACACCATGGAAGCTGTACTGCTGCAGACAGCCTAGAATGAAAGAGGATGAGGAGCCGACCCTAGAAGAAATAACAGCAGCATTAAGGAAACTGGAGTCAGGGAAAGCAGCAGGCTCAGATGATGTCACAGCACATATGATAAAGATGTTAGGTGAATCAGGGAAGAAATAGCGACTAAGGGTACTCAGCAATATGGAAAGAAAAACACATCCCATATGAGTGAGTAATAAGCATACTAGTGCCAGGTTACAAGGAAAAATGGGGACATTCACAACTGTGGGCAGTGTAGAGGTATCAAACGCATGTCACAGTGCATGAAAGTTCTGGAGTGGGTGATTGATAAATAAATATGCATAGTAGTAGAAAGTAAGATGGGAGATAAACAGTTTCAATTCAGATCAGGATCTAGTATGACTGACCACATGTTTGCAGTGAGACAGATAGATGAGAAAAACCTAGAGATGAGGAAGGAATTCAACCTGATCGTTCATGACAAGTTCCCAAGAAAGCTGATTTGACCAGTCTTGCAATGGTTCAAAGTCCCAGAAACTGGTAGAATTAGTGCAGGCTGTGTACAAGGACTCAATAACGCAAGTATGAACAAGGTATGGACTCCAAGGGGTCCTTAGTGGGAATGGGTTGGGCATCAGGGTTCGGTTTGGCCCAGTGCTGTTCATACTGGTGATGGACTTATTAGCAAACTGATGAAAGAAGACAGATCAACAAAGTTGGTATGAAGATGATGTGGCATGAAAGGCAGACCCTAAGCAAGAACTTCAGCAAAGGATAATAAAGATACTGAAGGCACATGGGATGAGACTGAGTAGAGACAAAACATTTGTAATGGCAGCAAATGAAATCAGAAGATGCTGAGAACTGAGATAGAAGTGAATATAATGGAATATAATGGAACAAGTTAACAGCTTCAAGTACTTGGGGATTAATGGTTGAAAAGAAGTGAAATCTGAATATGGAAGTCAAAGCTAAAATCAGAGGGGCTGCAGTCGACTAGCACAGAGGGTCATGAGTGGTGTATGACAGAAGAATGCCAAAAAAGCTGAAAAGTAATGTGTACAAAACAAGACCAGTACTAGTGTATGGTACAGAAACCTAGACAGTGAAGGCAGAGCATTGATGGAAATGAAATGCCTGAGATGGGTGGTAAGATGGACAGTGTGGGACAGACAAAGAAATGAGGACATCAGAGCAGGAGCCCAAGTAGCTTCAGTTGCAGTAAAGATGAGAGATGGCAAATTATAGTGGTTCAAGTATATTTGCAGGAACGTAGAAGACAATCTGTTGAAGATGATTTGGGACAAGCATTGAGAAGATGAGAGGAATCAAGGATGCTCAGCAAAGGGATTCACTGATTTGTGTGAGAGAAGACCTGCAACAGTCAGGCATTGAATGTTGAAGGTAGGAGAGTGGCACTGAATTGAGTGAGAGAGAGCAACTGCTGACACGATACCCCAATCCCAGTGTAGAAAATGTAGAAAAAGGGGGTTGATGAAGATTGTAGGAATGGTCCCTGTAGTGTGATCATTAGATTTTATAGTATGCTGCTGGTGAACAGTGGCTGCAATTTTTCACACTTATGAAAGTGTCCGTCCAAATCTGGACAGTAGTAGGTTTGGAAATACTCATGTTCTTCCAAAAGCAGCGGTACAGAGTTCAGGGCACATTTGGTTAAGATAATAGTTAACAGCATTATCATCTACCTTGCATGTATTTACAGTACATCATTTACACTACTCTAACATTACCTACTACATATTTTAACAGCCTGTTTGTCGTTGCTGCTTTATTTTGCAGTAAGTGCATATTAGCTCATATATGAATCTGTTAAGTGCATTAATTTTTCTGTGCAAAAATCAGAACTTACTGAGCCAACCCTATGATGCAGAGATAAGGGCATCAGTTTGTACTAATGACAGCCTGTGTTCTGGAATGTACTCTTGTTGCAACTAAGCTTGGCCAAAGTTGTGAGTTGGGGATTGGTTTCCTTGCATTGACCCATATTATAGGTTCATAGGTTCATACTAGGCTTCTGTCGAGCAGTGACACTGAGGTAATCCGTGGCCTCCAGCTGCTGCAAGTGTGTCGGGGATACATTCCGAATGGGGCATTGTACTCAATCATTGGTCTGATGAGTGATGAGTAAAGGTCTAGATGAGAATCCCTTCATGGTGGGCAGGGCAATGAAGAAGGTCTTCCTAACTACTTTAGCTACATGGGTGTCGAATGACAGACTACTATCACCCTGGGTCCCCAGGTCCCTGATCTTCTTCTGTGCTCAGTGGATTGCCCACCTATTGGTAGCTAGGGAGTTATCGGTCTTCTGAGACCCTTCTGAAGATATCTGTGTGTCAGATGTTTTTCTACTATGGTGCCCAGTTTGCAGTCATCTGCAAACTTTGTGGACTGAGTGGGACACCACCACTTGTGACAGGCCCCTTGTCTGACATGGCGCCCAGCCTGACCCTGTGGGTTCTGTCCTCAGCTGGGGTTTGCACCCAAACCCATCTTGTGATGTATGGGTTGACATTTGCTGATGAGTTTTTCAATGATACCGGATGGGTATATTGAAAGGCCTTATAGCCAGATCAGGTAGGCTGTATGGGACTGCCTTTCCTCATCAATGGCTTTGGTGACTGTTTCAAAAGTATCCAAAGTCTGCAAATTCCGTTTTGGATTGCTTGGGATTGCCTTACAGTCCTGCAGGTGCTGGTAGAAGGCATTTGTAATAAGTGATTCGATTCAATGAGTACTGTTTTCCGGGCCTCCGGGGCCTTAAAGGAGACCACACTGTTGTCTTAGTGTGAAGTCGGCTTTTGAGAAGTTCTTACTGTTTTCTTTTTATTTTTTTTGTGGGGTGGGATGAGGACTCATTAGATTATTAGTTTGAGGTCTGATCTCACTCACCAGGGTACCTCGGTGTTGAAACATTGTGCTCCATGTTCGTGATGATGAGATCAAGTATAATATCTCCTCCTCCTGGGATGGTGGGCTAGTTTGTTCCATGGCATTTGAGTTTATGAATTCCAGGAACTTTTGGGCTAGTGGGCTTTGCTGAGTAGGTTTCCAGTCTATATTTAGGGTAATTGAAGTCACCTAGTATGATGGTGTTTGGTGATACATTTATCCCTCTAGTGTTTTCAGGAAGGCCATGGTTCCTGAGTTTTTGAGGAGGTGGCCTAGCCTGTGCTACAATTTGCAGAGCAGTCTTGCCTATGGTTAATTGCACCTGGGATGTCTCTCCGATCATCGTGCGTTGCCACCAGTCTTGGGCATTGATTGCCCTTTTATTAGTTTTTTTTTTTTATGTGTTCTAGGTAGTAGGTAGGGTTAATTTGCCTTGCCTCTAAAAGGCACTCTGGGGGTGGCAAGAGCCCTTTGCCATATCCGAAATCCAGTGACAGGTGTGTGCAAGCCCTTCTTAAGCAGCAAGTCCAGCATGTCCATCCCAGTCAGAGACACACTGGATCCCCTTGAATGACACCCAGTGTTTAAGCCAATTGTTAAAGCTGATCATCTTATCTCTGTATTGTGGCATCATTCTTGGTGAAGGTAGGAGGCACGCAGCTTACTGTTCTCCTTATACTCAGTCTGGTGAGCCGGGACGTGTGTCTGACTATGGAGTGGAGTCACCAATGACTAGTGTGTCTGGCATTGGCCTTAAGGGCTGTGACTGTTTGACACCTGACTGTACTGTCTATGTGTTGTGTTGCAGGTGTTGTGTTCTGTGGTGGTGGTTGTTTGGGTGTCCCTGCTGTTTTGGTAGATTTTTATAGCCCACCACCTTACTTCGCTGCTTGAAATTCATTTTTTTTTTCCTTAATTAAACATTGTATAGGAATTAGAGCCTTAATGCTTTGGTATAGTTCTGTTTGTTTGTAAAACCCAGTATATAAGACTCTGGAATGAGCTTTCTTCTAGTTAGCATGTCCTGCACAGTCAGTCGCCTAGTGTGCAGACACTAATTGAGGAAATGTACGGGAGTTTGATTGTAGTTTGTGTGTTTGCGTGTGTTGTGCGTATGAGCTCTGTGCTTAAACCTCATAGGACTTACTGTGTGAAACTGTCTCATGTCTCCTGTAATTTGTTTCTTTTAGAGTTAGTCTCCAGTTACAAAGTTTAAAGTTGGCAAGACACTGAAAAGTTGTGAACAAAGGAGTTGCAACGGTACAGCTTCAAAGGAGTAGGAGTTACTTTAGTAGAGGTGATGGATGATTGTTTGCTGCACAGGATCTAAGCTGGCCAAACAATGGACGTAATGACATTTGTGTTGTTATTGAATATAATACAGGGTCTGGGAAAGCCTTTACTTTGGTTTTGAAGCTGTAGCACTTGTTAATCTTGATTGACAGTTTGCTTAGACTAAATTGCGAGTTTGGTTTAAATATCGAAAATATTTATTACGTTGGGAGGATTAGGACAGATGGGGAGGGTAAGAGAGGGAGAGACCTTGGAGAAAATGCATCTGATGGTAGATCAACTTTTAGGGCAGGTCTCACAGCTGATGTTGGGCAGTTTGTGGCATGTAACCATGTATTCCTGTTGCCAGAGTGTACGTTGTGTACATAGCAACAGCATGTGGCACTGCTGTGAACTCAGAATGTTATAAGCAATTCTATAGGTGCATGTATTTGTTATGAGTTTCATAGTAGCAGTAGTGATATGTTTTGCTTGACAGGACCCGAGGATGTTCAGAATTTACTAGGGTGTAGAGTTGGGAAGAGTAAAAAATTAAAGCAGATAAATCACTGAATTTTTAACTTGCAGTGCATAATACCAGAAGGGATGAATTAGTAATTAGGATTATATACCGTCATTTAAAAAAATCCAGATACAATGCTTATTTAAATGCCTTCACATCAGTTAGTAGGGTCCACTGCCACACATTACTGATTAAATGTAGTAAGCGTAGTCTGCTTCACTGTGAGTGCTATAGTGAAATCATCATTTTCATTGCGGATTATTCATTCAACATGTTGACAATGCCTTCTGTTGTGTATGCTTACTGAGGTGCGGTCTCCAGAATTGCTCTCAGTGCAACTGTTGGGTTATTTCCAGCTGTATTGAAAGGTAATGGTACAGGTCAATGGTTGAACAAAAGAAACATTTTTTGCCTGTTTATAGGTCTGCTAGTTCTTTAAGTGTTGTCATGTGTCGCAAGACAGCCATCTGTACTGCCTGATTACTGTTAAAGTTCTCCTTTACCATTACCAGTACAACCATGAGAGTTTGCAATGATGCTGGCATCTTGGATTCCAGGATAGTCTGTAGTCACTGGAATAACACCTAATTGAAGAATGATTGTCATATGGTTACATTTCTTCTTTCTGGGGGAAGTGGCATGCATCATGCCAGAGTGGGTCCTATGCAGAGGCAAAAGGCACACTTGTAACCTGTTGCATAAAACGTTGTGGATGTAGATGCATCTTACATGATCTGCCCTTCACCCAGAGGAAACAAGATGCAGGTTCTTGTAGATGACACAACATTAAGAAGTGATTCCTGCTGCATTGAACCAATAGTACCTGTTGCATGCACCAGTCAGCTTTGCTGGCAGAGCTAGAAAGAGGTGTTAGGGGACATGGTAATGGTTCATAGAAAAAATGCTGTTTCAATTGCAGTCTGCACAGTGTGCACACACTGTCATCAGAATGATAATTTTGCTTTAATACATTCCTTCTTCATGACTGGAAGAACTCCAGATCTGACATGGTTAGGTTTGTCCTCCTCTACTTATTGGATTTTGCCAGTTCACAGTTGCCGCAGCACAGTGAAAACATTTCCCAGGTTTCAGCCCTTTTCCTAGTCCACTGCACACCACTATCACTCCAGAGTTTATTCACCGCTTATAACGTGCACAATCCCAGATAGCCTCAGACTTGTAATTACTGTGACAGTTTTTAAGGTGACGTTTTTACACCAGTTTTGTTCTTCGGATCATTGGGTTTCTGATTCTCTTCCTTCTGAAAGCATTTTTGTGAGATTCTTCCCTTCTTGGTTGTAATTGCTTAGCTTCCTCTTCCACACTTCACATTTGGTGCCATTTCGTATTGCTGCTTCACTTATATTTGTGTGTGTGTGTGTGTGTGTGTGTGTGTGTGTGTGTGTGTGTGTTTGTTTGTATTGTTAGGATTTCAACAGTTCTTTGGAAACAGATGACCTGTACTGTCACTGTTCAGATTATCATTGTTTTTTGAGTGAGCATGGAGAAAAAACAGTTTTAAGTGTGTACCTTTGGGGCACAAACTTCCCCTGCAGGGTTACCACTCTTTGTTGTTTATGTGGGTATTTGCCACATAGATGAAAAATGTAATATTTGTGAAAAGCTTGATAAGAGAAACCATGTAGATCTCAGCTTTCCCACATTGAGAACCAGAGATTTTCCACTTCCTGTAAGCCTCCTACCAGAGGTCAACCCCTCGCTGGTTAGATCTGATCGTAAACCAATCACTTTGGATATTCATATTCAGCCCCCACCTCCGGACAAGAAAACCACCATGAAAAACTTTTCAAAAGCAAACTTCACGTTACTTAAGACCAAGGTGGAAAGTTTCAAAGCCCCCATGCTGAAGGATAACACTGTCCAAGCTGCAAAATCCTTTACTAATGTATTCTACAGGTAGCTACAAGATTGCATGGACCGTGCCATCCCAAGCAAAACAAAGACTCACTCCTCAAAGAAAAGGAAACTAGTCTGATGGACTCTTGCCATAAACAAGCTATACAATAGAAGGAGGAAACTAGTACAGAAAAGAGTAAAATCCCAAGGAGGGAAGATATCCCTGATCAGTATCAGCAAGAAACTACGATCCCTCATAAAATCATCCAAGGCGAGCTTTGAAAGAAAAATTGCCAAGGACTCCAAAGATAACCACAAGGCATTCTTTAGCTATGTCAAAAATCTAAGTGGCAATGGTCAGATCTGCTCGGAGTTGGTGCAGAATGGCACAAAATACACTGAACCGACCGATATCGCCAACATCCTGGCAGACAGGTTCATTGCAAACTTCATCCCCCTCTCACCCCGAAAAGGGCCCCTAACCATACCAGAAGAATGTAGAGTCCCTGAAATCACAGACACTCAGGTTAAAACAGCCCTCTCCAAAGCCAAAAACACAGCATCAGTGGGACTGGACGGTGTCCCAGGCTGCATCCTACATGAGCTCAAATACAAACTAATCCCTCACCTAAACACACTGTTCAAACTCAGCCTCTCCACAGGCTACATACCCATAGAATGGCGCACAGCAATGGTTATTCTGCTTCACAAAGGTGGAGCCACAACAGACCCCGGGAACTATCGCCCTATAAGCCTGACTAGCTTGGCCTGCAAGGCTATGGAGCGCATCATCATGGAACTCATTAACAGAGACATTGGGAACCTCCAAACACTGGACCCTACCCAGTTTGGCATTGTTAAGGGCAAGTCATGCCTCTTAAACCTGGTGGACTTCTTTGAGACAGTTACCAAGGCTATAGATGAGGGAAAGATGGTACACACAGCCTACCTAGACCTCGCTAAGGCCTTCAACACCATTCCCCATTCTGGTATTATAGACAAGCTCACCAACCTGAACATAAACCCCTACATCACAAGATGGGTTGCCAACTGGCTCACAGACAGAACCCACATGGTGAGAGTTGTGGGAGCTAGGTCCAACTCTAAACCGGTTACAAGTGGCATTCATCAGGGCTCAGTCCTAGGACCCCTTCTGTTTGGCATATACTTCTCAGAGGTACAGGCAAGCACAGGAGGACTACAGCTGACCAAGTTCGCAGACTGCAAACTAGGGGCTATAATTGACGGTGACACAGACATCCTTCAAGAGGGTCTCACTGAGACAGATACCTGATGTCAAAATCATGGCCTCAAGCTAAATGCCAAAAAGTGCATAGTCATCCCCTTTGGAAAAAACAAAGTACCCACAAGCTACCACATAGGTGGTAGTCCCCTAAATATGGAAGACATAATAAGGGATCTGGGGACCAAAGTAGTGGTTAGAAAATCCTTCTACATAGCCCACCTAATCATAAAAGGGTTCGCATCCAGATCAAGAGAGGTCATTGAGCACCTCTACTCATCACTCATCAGACCCATCATAGAGTACAATGCCCCATTTGGGATGTACCTCACAAGACACCTGCAACAGCTGTAAAGACCACAGAAGTACCTCACCAAGAGGATCACTGGCCTCAAACGGATGCCTATGCAGCTAGACTGAAGAAACTCCAGTTGTACTCGGTTGCGTACCGCCTACTCAGAGGTGATCTCTGCCTGATATACAAGGCCATGTCCAACCCAGAATTGATGGACATGCTCCACCTAAAGAAAACCTTATCCCCTCGAGCCACATGCTCCAGGGATCTAAACCTCACCACAACAATAAATAGGGCGTGCTGGAGGGATAGATTCCTGTCCCAGAGACTTCCCATCCTTTGGAACAAGATCCCAATCTACATTAGGCAGAGCTCCTCAGTAACACTCTTCAAAAGAAACCTTTATGAGTGGATGGGAAACAGAAAGTTTACCTCGGGGATCACTTCAGTGGTTCTGCTGGACAGAGGCACAGGAAACTAATCTAAGGGGGTGGCGAAAGCTAACACATTCTGGCTAGGTTTATAAATGCTTTTGGACAGATAGCCTAGTACCAACCTATGAACCTAAACCAGTTTAAATTCCACAGAGAAGGTAAGCCTAAAGCTTCAGGAAGAAAGACCATTCTAGCTCTCAAAAGAATTCTTGTCTCTACCTCTTTCCTGTGAGCTTCCTTAATGAGAAGACAAGGGAGTCTTCAGTAGAATCCAGTGTGTAAAAATTGTCCATTAAGTTGTCTGAGGTACCTTTCTGAGGCCAAATGTTGAGTACTTATCAAATAAATAGTGTTGGTTTCCTTTACAGAGGTGGCTTTCTGTAAGACCTCATACTGCAGGCCCCTTTTCTACAGGTTTATTTCATCCTACCAGCTGATCATGAACATTGAGTATGGTAAGCCTTCTAGGGCCGTGCTACAGGCCTAAATGGATTTGAGGGCTCCTCCACCCCACCCTGCCCCACACAGTGTTGAACCAGAAGAGCAGGGCGTCTTTCCTAGACATCCTTCTGTCTCCTTATTAGCTGCAGTTTCACTGTTGAATCAAGACTGTCATGCTGTCTGCGATCTTCAGTGCTGACCTGGTTGAGTCCCTGCATGTCTGCCATACCAGTGACACAAATGCTGTCTCTCTTTCTCACTCTTTCAGTGTCTTGGGAGGCTGGGCTTCAAGGGCTCAGTATACTTTGAGTTTTTTTTTGGTGTGGAAATCTGAGTTCTTGGCCTTAAATGCTTTGGTGGCCAAAGATGTAGACATCAATATTGGTACTGAGACTCTCATCATAGGGGGCTGATGTCACTACTGTGCCCTTTTCAACATTAAATGCTGTCATATTTGTGGTGCCAGGATCTTACAGCGTGACTACTGCATGACTACTGTCAATGCAACCACTATGGCCACTTTTGCAGAGCCCCCATGAGCTTGTCACAGATGGTATTCTCAGGGGACCCTCTTCATGTGGCACCTATAGTGATGCAATTTTTATCACCTGTAGAGCAGAGAATGGGGTGGTCTTCTCTGATACCACTGATCAGAATCTGGCCTAGAATCCGTATTAGGTTCTTTCTTCTGGTAGTCTTCCCACCAAGGAGACTGGACAAATAAATGTGGATGAGAAGTCGTCAATGCCCCCTTGTGGAGTTTCTTTCCAGAGCAGGATTCAGACTTGTCAATGGAGGCTGCTTACACTACTGTGTCTCTCACTGAAGCCCAGCTCAGAGAATTCCTTAAAGTGATGCAGAAGAATAATTGGTCCATTGCCTCCCCATTAATCTTAGAGAAGGTCCTGTAAGAAGCCTTTTGGTCTCTTCCTCTCCTATCCTGGGAGGTCCCCCCCATAGACAAAGATGGCAACCTTCATTGCTAGAAAGACTTGGAAAGAGCAAGATTGGGATCTCTGATTCCAGTGAAACCTGTTTAAATAGTTTGACACTGCGTGAACTGGAATTGTTAGGAATATGGCTGTGTATCCTTTAGCCATGGAGGTAGTCTTGAAGATGGCTCCTACATTGCAGAGTGCCATGGTTCATTCCTCATGTAAGGAATTCAGTGAGATGGATCAATATACTCTTCTTCAACATTGTCATTTATGAGCAATTTATTAACTTGCTCAGATGCTCCACTTCCAGCATTATACAATAGACAAGATGTCTATATATTAGAGAAGGTAGTGGATTCTGAGTTGCAGAGAAATTTTAGTATTCTGCCTTCCCCTTGTCTACTCTGTGTTTAGCCTACAATGCAGTCAGTAGTGCACTGTGTGGCAGGCCCAAGAATGACTCTTCACCATCATGGCTTGCTCTACCTTGTGAAGTTTAAGGAAGACTTAAATGCATCCTTTATTAATGCACCTTATAATGGCAGCAGGTTTTTCAGGCCTCAAGTAAAAGCAAAAGCAAAACTGGAAGATATCTTGACTTACTGGAGATAAGATAGTGAAAAGGAGGTTAAGATTCTGAGTGTCTGTTGGTATCAGATTCACTTCTCATTGCCTCAATTCAAGGACACAGAAGAGAGCAAATCAGAATTGGTTCTGGCACGGCTAACAGCCTGAGCACAGTCTGTTCAGAAAGAGCCAGCATGACCATAGTTGTTGGAGGGGCTTCTGGGGAGGATACCAGCCAAATGGCAGAGGTGCAAGGACCAACCAGGAATTTTGCTTACCCCAGTCTGGTAAATCCCCGTAAGGGTTTCCTGTAAGCTTCATCCTGGAAGCAATCAAGGTCTGATTGCCCATTTATTGGCCATGAGGTCCTCCCATCACACATGATCATTGGACTCTGGGTATCATACCCAGGGGTTACTTAATTTCCCTTCCTGGCTCTCACAGCTGTTCTCACATCTTCTTCCCAATGTTCCACCCACCAGAAGAGGGTGGCAGTACTAAAGTCTGCAAACATCTACAGAGACGAGCCTTCCTGAGAGTCTCATCAAACCAGAAAAGTTCCAACTTCTCCAGATTCTTTGGTGTCACTGAAGATCAAGAACCTTAAGTTCATTTTAAACTTAAGCAGCCTAAACCGGTTTGTTCCCAGACAGAAGTTCTGAATGATCATGATGCAGTTAACTTTCTCTTGCCTATCCAAAGGGGATTGGATGTGCCCTTCAGACCTCCAAGACATATACCTTCATAACAAGTTCACCAAGGAGTCAGTGAGGTTCCTCCATTGTTGGGTAGGAGCTATTCGCTACCACTTTCAGACCCTGTCATTTGAACTCTTCTCATCTTCTAAGATGATCATAAAGTTCAGGGCAGCAGTGGCCGCATACCAAAGGTTGCAGGTTTTGAAGAACTTCCCTTTTCTGAAGGACTGGTTTGTCACCACCCTGACCACAGAAAAGCTAACACCAGCCAGAGTTTCTTTGCTCCTCCTCTTCCATTTCCTTGAAACAGTGGTTAACTCTGCAAATTCTCAGCTGGTGAGCTCTCATTGCTTAATATCAACAGGTTGTTTCTTGCATAATCAGTCTTCCTTCATAAGGAAGACCCCCTTTTTTAAAGTGATTCCGAACATTGCTCAGTCTCCCAGACTCTTACCAGTTCTATCCCTCAGGGTGGTCATATATTTTGATCCCACTTGCAAAGTGTCATGCATAAGTCATCCAGTGCATCTTGGGGACCTAGGGGAATCAATTCTGTGACCGTCTTTCCAGTCGGTTAAGAATTTCCAAGATATATCAGTGAAACATAACCTAGTGGCTTGCTAAAGCCAGTTTCTTCTTGGGCATCCCCTTTCTTCTTCTCAAAACCCTACCCCATGATCACCACAGATGCCTCTGCCGTAGCTTGGGGAAACATTTTAAGGAGTGGTCTGTCCAAGGTATTTGTTCACATTCAGAGTCCAGTCTACACTTCAGCACACTGAAGATGGAGTTGGCACTCCTCTTTTCTGCAGATCATCCAGGATATCTTTCCTTCTGGAGCAATAGCTACACACTGTGACAATGTGAAGTCTGTGTATTATATCAACAAGCAGATTGGAAGCTATTCTTACCCCCTGTGTTGGAAGGCCAAGACTTTGAGTGGGCAGTGTCTTGCAGTTGCTCTTTGTCAGCTGCCTGTATACCTGGAGAACCCATTTCTTTAGCAGACATACTTATAGGTGTCTGTTAATGCCTCATGAGGTGTCCTTCAGCTGGTGATTTGTAAAATGTCTATTCTACTGGTAGGGGAAGCTTCGTAGTAGCTTTTTTGCCAGCCTGACCAGCACCAAATGCAGCAGCTTCTTTCCCTGACTCCCCCTCAAGATCAGTAGGCCAGGCATGCCTTAGTTCAAGTGGTCTCCAGGTGTCCACTGTACTCCACCCCCCCCCATTTGCTCTGATTCCCAAGTTTCTGAAAAAAACACAGGTAAAGAAAGCTAAGGTCATTTTTAGCTCCATGCTGACCTTGACAAGTGTGGTTTTCCCAATGTCTTCATCTCTTTGAGAAGAGCTTGAGACCGCAAGAGTCATCTTTCCCAGCCATCCAACAAACCTCACCCAAATCTCCATGTCTTCAGTCGTATCACTTGGTATATCTACTTCCCACTGATGGCTAGAGATAACTGCTGTATTGACAGGGTGGTCTCTCTTCAGACGTCCAAAGGGACCTTAACTTTGTGGTGGAACAATTTTGAACTGGCTTCTGGGGCTGAAATAAAGTTCCTGTCCTGGAAGACCATTTTCTTGTGGTATTTACATTTACCAGCTGTATATCTGAGCTTTAGATCTTGTGTGTTAACTCACTATCTCTTGCTTTACATAAAAGAGTTGTATGACAAACTATAACTTATTGCTCATATTGAAGATGACTACTGAAACAAATATTAATCAGTCCAACGGTCTTCCTAAATTTTTCCCAAATCATTCCAGTAAGGGAGAATGCCTCCTTTGTTGTTTTGTCCTTTCTTTCATTGACAATTTTGGTTCTACCTTCCCTATACAATGAATCTTAGGAAAGATCCACAGCTGTTTGTTTCCTTGCTGCTTACAGATGGGGTACACAAGTTTTAAAGTGTCATTGCCTGTATGGGTATCTGACAGCATTTTATTTCCTTATCATACAAATGTGAAGTCTGTAGTAGGAGAGCCTAAAGCACACATTACAAGAGCAGCAGTCCCCACCCTTGTTTATTTACATAAACATGTCTGTTGATGTTTGCACAGCTCCTACATGAGTTTCTCTGGGTGCCATTGTGAAGCTTTACAAGCTGGATATAATCTCCACATGTCCCTCCTGTGATCACTGTTGCAGTATTACTAATGGGATATCCTTCCAGGGATAGTCATATATCTGGCCAGGATATCAAAGCTAAACTACTTCCTTTTGTGCTGTATATCCTACATGTCACTTATGTACACTAAGGTTCATATGGGCGTGAAGTACTTCAGAACTTTCTTACCCCCCCAGCCTGAACAATGAACCTGCATTTCTTGGTCAGACTGTCACACATACAACCATTATCAGTTCTGCTTGCCATGGGCAGGTAAGTATTCCCAGTGGTAAACTTCCTCCTCCCCTCCTCTTTTTGACAAAGTATTAGCTTTTTTGCATGTCAAGTAAGTGTCTTTTTTCTTTTTGCCCAGGGGGCAGTCATGACTATAGAAATTGAGATTACCAAAGAATCAAAGTGCATGCACTTGTTCAGCATTAGCCAAAAATGAAGCTGAAAAAGTCTAAATCTGATGCTTCAGCTGTTCAGTAAGGCACAACCCCTAAGCACATCAAGACAGACAAAGCAGATGGCTATCTTGCTTGTTACCTTACCTGACTGCTTTCTTTAGATTCTTCTCTGAGAGGAAATACTGGATTCCCACATTGAAATATGTCAGGATTTTGAGCCTACTTGTTATGTGCAAGCTCCTCTGCCCTCTAAGAAAATGCAGAAGACAAAACTTAATTTTCCTGTCTCAGCCATCAGAGATCCTTAGAAGGAATAGTATGAATTTTTCCATGAATTGTAAAATTGCTTTGATGTTTTTGAAGCTTCCATAGTTCTTTTCTTGTGCACCCCCTCCAGCCACTGTTTCTCCTCTGAAGAGACAGAGGAATTAAGTCATATTCAGATGGAGATTCCCTGGCTTTCTCTTCTCATATTCATTCTCCTGTTAGGTTTGAGTCTGAGGAAGGTGATACTGTTTTCTGCTTTCCCCACTAGTTCTGTTCTGAGGAGGTTTGCTTGTCTTAGGCTCCAGTCCCTTCATAATGTTCAGTTGAAACTCTTGGATGCTCCTCTGGATAGGGATTCTCTTTGATCTTTCTGCTGCTGGCATTTTTAAGAACCTTTGGGCGAGAGGTAAGATATGATGAAGGGATCTAAACAGATTTTTCTCTCTCCTGTTCCTAGATTTCAAAGGGACACCCTGTCAAGACTGTCCCTTTCTTTCATAAAGATGAAAAGGCCTGCCAAAAGGGAAGAAGATACTAAAAAAAAAAAAAATCACGATAAACCTAAACATGAATTTAACGAGTCTAAACTCCCATTTCCTGACAAACCAGCCTCCTTGTGACTATCTGCCTGTGCCTCCCACCTACCCCCCTTCCCCACACAAGTCTACGCATAACCTCTATGTCAGAGAAACTCTCCCAGTCCTTTCCAGCTTGTAAATCAGTCACCATAGACCACTGGGTTGTTTCAGTTATTCAAAGTGGTTACACAGTGTCTTGGCTTTCACTGCCTTACCAGTCAGTCATTCCTCCAGTCTTTTAAAGTCAGCTCCATTTAATTCCTCCAGTTTTAAAGGAGTTATTTCTCCAGGGCACTGTGGAACAGTTTCTTACTATAAAAGGGAACCGGTTTTCATTCAAGATATTACTTGGTCCTCAAAAAACAGGAAAAGTGGAAATCCATTAAGGATTTGTCCCATCTCAATTTGTTTTTGAGAGTCCCGCTCTATAGACTTTACTTCCATTCATTCTGTCCCAAGTCTTTTTAGCTGCCTTGGACATAAAATATGCATAGCTGCATATACTGATCCATATGGAGCACAGGAATTTTTTAAGGTTGTCTGATTTAGAATATAATTTTCACTTCTGTGCTTTGCCTTTTGTGCACTCTGCAGTGCCAAGAGATGTCCTTCCATTTCACTGTTGCAGTTTTCATTGCATTAATGATACCCTGCCAAGACCGGTCTGACATCCAGCCAGTGTACCAAAGCCTTTAGGTTGTTTGAAGGTATGCCATACATTACATGTATTCCCCTCACAAAGCATAGGGCATAAAGGTGATCTCCAGATGTACCATCCTCTTAACTACTCTGTCACCAGTCCGAACACCATCTTTTGATCTTCTCTCTGAATGCCTGTTCTGTTGCTGGTTCACCAAGCAATTGCAAGTAAGTGCTCTATTGGGGTTTTTGTTTTACTTATTTTTCTTTTATTATATTTTTTCTTGTGGGGTTTCATGTCATCCAAGAAGGGAAAATGCCAGTGTGGGAGACAGATTCCCCGTAAAGACTGCCATGAACAGTGTCTCTTTTGTCTTGGCGCTTTGCACGACCATACATCCTGTTCTATTTGTCAGGCCTTTGTTCCCAAGACTCTTCATAGTAGACTTTCTTCTTTGGTGCTTTATCTGAAAAACTAGTGTCTTAAGCTTCTAGCCAAGAACATGTTGGAGGGAACTTCTCGTTTTGAGGGACAGCTGCCTGTGAAGAAGACCAGGAAATCTAGGCTAAAATCTTCTGCTGTTCAGCCTCTGTCACACGTCTTCCAAGGCAGGTGAATACCCAAATGTTCATCCGTCTTTAACATTGGATTCCTCTTGTCATGACCAGGTTAGAGGCTGGTGGGGATCCAACCGTAAGCATGTCCGAGGAGGCAATGCAGACGTCCACTTCAGATGTGCAGGGGGAACCTGGGCTGATTATCTCCAAGGGGCCTAGGAGTGTTCCTCAAATCTTACTCAGAGAAGAAGCCCCTACTACCATTATTGAACACCATCCTGGGTCGGAACCTTCGAAATTCTATAAATTGGACATCCCATTGAAGAAAAAGCAAAAGACTAAACATATTTCTCCTGCTCCTAAGGATCCACAGAGTGAATGGCAGTCCTTCATTCAAAGCTTTAGTGCTTTGATGGCACTGAAACAACTTCAGGTAGTTTCTGTTCAAGCACCCCCCCTTGGTCCTCTACCCCCCGTTGAAAGACCCAGGGAACAGGATTCCTCTGAGGAGGAGCCAGATTCGGATGAGGAATCCCTTGCTTACTCCTTTCAGATTCCCTTTCCTTTGGACTATGGATGTGAGGAAGAGGAATCTACAAGTCTTGATACTCCCTTTTAAGAGATTCTTTTGGGGACATGATCTCTACGATGATAGGATGAGGGAGTTCTGTAAATAGGATTGTATTCAGGTTTCTGAGATACAAAAAATGTATTATAAGTTACTGCAGATGGATTCTCCAAGACCTGCTGTTTCTCCTGTCTTGGCTGCCTTGTTGTGGATGCATTTTGTAGTGCTTCTAAGGCTTCAGACTCAGCCTCCTGCCCCCCAAGAAACATGATGAAGTGCCTGAGGACTGTAAATTCTTGTACAAGTGTCCTTCTGCTGACCCCTTGGAAGTAGTTGTAGCCTCTGACAAGCTGTCTCAATTGCTTTCTACTTCTAAGTTACTGCCCTTTGATAAAGATAACAGAACCATGGAAATGCTAGGCAAGAATGTTTATACTTCTGCTACCTTGGCTTTAAGGGTAGTTAATTATCAGACTCATGTGTCCAGGTACTTGCTGGCTGTCCTTTCCCATTCTTGTCTGGTTATTTCTGATCTTCCAGATTCTGAGGGTAAAACTTCTTCCTTTTCCCTGTCAGGGACTTCCTCCCAGGTAGCTTGTCATTCCATCAAATGTAGTTATGATGCAGCAATATGGGTCAGTATTCTTGGCTTCTGCTTCAACCTTTACCTGTTGATATTAAGGCTATGTTGATGGATGCCCCTCTTGATAGTAAACACTTGTTTGGTGAAGCTGCTGCTGCTGCTTTTTGTCCCTTCAGAATAAAGGCAAGGCTTTACAGGAACTTAACACGTTTGTTTCTCCTGCACCTGTATTTCAGAGAAATTACCCCAGTAAGCCAGCTTTTGCTCATAGGCAGTCTTGCCCTCCTAAGGGTAAAAAGAGTGGCAAGCAGCCTCTTGCTGGGAAAGCTACTCAGACATCTGTGTCTCAGAAGTCTCCTTTTCCTGATAAACCTGGATCCACCTTCTGTGGATGCTCCTTTGGTTCTCTTATCTGTGTGAATTGTTCAGTGCTTGGTTGACTTATTCTTCTGTTAAGACCCACTTATCAGCTGTGTCTGTCTGGCTGCCTTCATCTCTTCCTTTACCTTCTAGATTTGAAGCTAAACAATTCCTTAAATGCATCCTTCATATTAGGCCTTCTAGGAAGCCCCGTTCCTCCACCCAGGGATCTTAATTTTGTTTTGGAAAAACTGACTCAAGTTCCTTTTGAGCCTGCAGCTTCAGTTTCCTTGCAGCATTGCTCTTGGAGGACTGTTCTTTTGTTACCCATCTGGCAGAAGTAAGGGCTATCTGAGATTCAAGCCCTTGTGGCTTGTCCTCCTTTTTTTGGTGTTTGCGTACTAATCCTTTTATGCCCAAGGTGGTGAATAAGTTGTCCTTTAATCACTCTAGTCATTTGCCGCCCTTTTCCTTTCTCCGCAATCTGCCAGTGAGAAGGTGTTGCACACTTTGGATGTACATAGACAACTCAGATTTTATTTGGGTAAGACTAAGACTGTTAGGAAATCTGATCAGCTCTTTGTTTCCTTTCATCCCAGCTCCTTGGGATTAGCTTTATCCAAGTAGACGCTCTCTTCTTGGATTCTAAACCTATTTCTTTTTTTTTTATTCCTTTCAAGTTAAGAACCTTCCTTGTTCTGTTAAGGCTCATTCTACTAGGGCTGTGGCTTCTTCTGTTGCTTTTTGTCAAGGGTTTGGATACTAACTCTTCTTGAGGCAGGAATCTAGACTTCTGTGTATATATTTACCAAGCACTACAAGTTGGAAGGAATCTCCAGAGCTAGAGCTGGTTTTGCTAGGGTCATCCTTCATGGCTTCCTAGAGGGCTCTACTGGTTCTTTCTCCTCCCCCTCTCTTCTTCCTGAGCTTTGGCACTCACCCTAATATAATGAATACTGCAGCAGTGAAGTGGAACGACATAGTACAGTTGTGTAAAATCTTACCATAACAGTAGATGCTCTTCTCTTTACTGTTGCAGTATTCAATCCCTCCCATCTCCCCCTGTTCTGTTTGTCTTGTGGATGTACTGGTTACCTCTTTATTTTCCTTGGACTGGCTTTCCTATTGGGGCTTTCAGTTCTAAGGATGGTACATCTGGACATCACCTGTGCTACACAAGGAGCATGTGTATGAGGTACAGCGTACCTTAAAGCAACCTAAAGAATTTGGTATACTGGCTGGACATCAGGCCTCCCCCTGGCAGGGATCCCTAACATAATGAATACTGCAACAGTGAAGAGAAGGACATCTACCATTGTAGTAAGATTTGACATGACTGTACTTTTTCAAGAAATGTGTAGCTCCTGTTGTTACTTTCTGCAGACTTTTTGCTCCTTTAGTCCTACAAGCAAGACGCTCTTTCTAGATCTCATCTTTACAATTAATCTAATTCTTTCTCTGAGATTCACACCAATCATCAAAAAATCCAACATGATTTCTTTCCAGGATCGGATGTT
Organism: Protopterus annectens; assembly: GCF_019279795.1. NCBI lineage: Eukaryota > Metazoa > Chordata > Ceratodontiformes > Protopteridae > Protopterus > Protopterus annectens. The sequence continues at coordinate 218,947,389 of NC_056745.1, forward strand.
TTTTGGTTGCAGGCTGAATGCCTTGTCAATGATGGCATTCCTCCCCCCAGGAAAGGGTGCCTTTCATAAAGGAATACTTTGTCTGTCCTTCTCTTAGATATGAGCTCACCAAGAGAGGTCTTGAGAGTCCTGGGATATATGGCCTTCAAAAACACTCCACAATTGTGCCCAAAAGGGAACCATGAATTCTCTTCAAACTGCAAAAAAACACAGAGCACTGCTGTAGCTGCCAATTCTTTATTTACTTCTTCTAGTACCTCGGCCTCACAGGCCTTCAAAGGAATAACGCAGTGCTATCCCAGCAGCCCTTATATATTCCATCTTCACATCAATTAACATTTTAATTGCATCAAATAATTTATTTATTCCTTAAACACTAGTAATTAAAGCTTAAAGATGTACCCCCAATACTACACATCATGAATGCATTAAATGCATTAAAACCTACAAAGGGACTTTGAGTCTAAAAATGACATTCTTTTATCACATATTTCATTTCCATTTAAACATCCTATACCATTTTTTTTACCATTTTTACTGAATGTCAAACAAGAAAAGCCATTGAACCTTCCCTGGTAAAAATTTTAATATAAGCAAACAACATAATTATCTTGTCACTAAATACTATTTCATTGACACATACTAAATATATTCAATACAATTATTCCCTCTATTGTATTTCATTTTCTTTTTCATTACATTATATTTCATCCCCAACTTTATCATCGTACACCCATTATTTACTCTTCTCACATCTTAACTACCTAAATATTAAATATAAATTCATGTGTCCAAAACAATATCCACAACTCCACCTGGCTTATCACAAACTGACACTATACTATACCACCATAAGCTAAAAATACTATCTACGTCCCCCAGTCAATATCCAAATTGGGACCCCCTAGGATATAAAGTGCCCAAATACACTATCAATTTGGTTTCTAACTTAATGAGCCTTCACTTGAATTCATCACCTACCAAACTGCGACTGTCATAGGGTTGTGCTAACACACTAAAGAAAAAACTATCCGTGTTACCCCCATGGGTGCTGCAAAAATGTTGAGCCACTGGGCTTTCCATCTTTCTATTTCTTACATCTCCCAAATGCTCCAAAATTCTCAATTTCACCTTCCTTTTGGTTTGTCCCACATACTACTTGCACTGTGTGCATCCACATCTAATGATGTAGACCACACCACATGAATCACATCTAAATTCATTCTTTATCCAAAACTTTTTCCCATTTATCCATCCATCAACATTTTTCATTTTATCACATACTTTGCATGCACCACATGGGAATGCACCCTTCCTATTTCCTTCACCACCCTCGACCCTTGGTCTCAACAACTCTCTCAGGTTGTTGAACCGACCATAGGAAAATATAACTCTATCCGGAAACAATTTCCTCACCATTTCATCCCTACAAACCTCAGGCCAAAGGTCATTAACTAACACTTTCAATATGTCAAGAGAGGGGAGAAAATTTGGTCACAAAAAACAGTGCAATAGTGAAGAGAAGGGCATCTACCGTTGTAATAAGATTTGACATGACTGTACTTTTTCAAGAAATGTGTAGCTCCTGTTGTTGCTTTCTGCAGGCGTTTTGCTCCTTTAGTCCTACAACCAAGAAGCTCCTTCTAGATGTCATCTTTGCAATGAATCTAATTCTTTCTCTGAGATTCACCCCAATCATCAAAAAACCCAATCTTATTTCTTTCCAGGATCGGATGTTTCTTGGTTGCAGGCTGAATGTCTTGTCAATGATGGCATTCCTCCCCCAGGAAAGGGTGCCTTTCATAAAGGAATACTTTCAGTCTGTCCTTCTCTTAGATATGAGCTCACCAAGAGAGGTCTTGAGAGTCCTGGGATATATGGCCTTCACCATTCTCATGATTCCTCAGGCCAAACTCCATATGAGGTGGTATCTAAATCAGTGTGGACACACTATTCCACCCACTGAACTTCCCAATCACCTCCCTGTCCCAACATTCATCAAAAGGGAGCTTCAGTGGGGTGGTCACTTGGATATCTCTCAATTTAGGGGTGCCTTTTGTAGTCCCACCACCTTGCCCAGATCTCTTTACATTTGCTTCAGATCTGGCTTCTGTGAGGCAACTATATATATATATATATATATATATATATATCTCAATCAGATAAGTGAAAGTGGTGGCTCTAGCTTTGTAATCCCTGCATCACCTCTGCTCTCTGGGCATTCTTCAGCTATTTATAGACAGCACTGTACCTATGTCATATATAAACAAGCAAGGAGGGATAAGATTTTACCATCTTGTTAGGTTGGCAGTGCTGCGTGGTTCATAGCTATACAGCACAGTCCTGTTTTTTCAAGCAGTTTGTAATCCCCAAAGATCAATTAATTGGTAGATTATTTCATTAGATCTCAGGCAAACACAAGTGGATGTTGAACAAAGAGATCTTCCTATGTATTGTCTATTAGTGGTGGTACTCCTCGGATTTTGCCTCCAATCAGAACAGACTGCTCTGGCTTTGGTTTGATCAAGGATTCCATGCCCAGGAGCTTAGAGAATGGGCATCCTGTCTTTTTTTTTTTTTGGGAAGGAAAGATTTCTTTGTCTTTTCTCCCCTTCCTCTGATTCCCAGGGTTTTCCTGAAAATCAAAAAGGACAAGCTGAGAATCTTGCTGATAACTCCCTTTTGTTGAAGACAGCATTGGTTCCCCCTTCTCCTTCATCTGGCCTAGGGCAATCACCACAAGCTGCCTCTCAAGATCAGCTTGTTCGCATAGCAAAAGGGCTGTCTAATTCATCTGAATCTCCAGACTCTGAATTTTACCCTGTGGATGATCAGATTTCTAATACTTTTTTAGGCAACAATAATCAGAGGACATGCTTACAGGTATTACAGAAGGCTAGGAAACCTGCTGCAAGAAGATCTCATAATTCTAAATACAAGAGAGTTTCTACTTGGTGCTATAAGAACAATCAGGACCCTTATCAAGTAGGTACTCCTGTTATTCTGTCTTGCTTGTGTGAGCTACTCAATTCAGGGCTGACATATTCATCTGTAAAAATGCATCTGACAGCCATTTCTGTCTGCCTTCCTTTTGATTCACCTTTGTCTTCATGTTTTGAGGTCACACAGTTTTTAAAAGGCATTCTTCACCTCTGGCCCCCTAAGAAATCCACACCTTCTCCTTTGGACCTGAAATATGTTGTTGAAAAGTTGATTTTATCTGTTTTGTATCTACCTCCACTGCTTCTCTAAAGTCTTCTACTTGGAACACAGTTCTGCCAAAAACGTTTCTGAAATACAAACTCTCATGGCCTCTCTTCCTTTTTGTTGTCTCATAAAGGTAAGGTTAAGCTGAAGACTGAGACTTCTTTAATGTGGTCAGTGAGTTGTCTTCATAGGTTCATAGGTAGGTACTAGGCTATCCCCTAGGGCATTTATAAGTCTAGCCAGAATACGTTGGCTTTCGCTTCCCTTTTAAATTAGATTTCTGAGCCTCTGTCCAGCAGGGCCATAGAAGTGATCCCAGGTGTAAATTTATGGTTTCCCATCCTCTCATCAAGATTTCTTTTGAAGAGGGTCAGTGAGGGGCTCTGCCTAACATGGATTGGGATTCTATTCCAGAGCGAGGGAAGCCTCTGGGATATGAATCTATCCCTCCAGCATGTCCTATTTATTGTTGTGCTGAGGTTTAAATCCCTGGAGCGTGTAGCTCTAAGGGATTTGTATTTCTTGAGGTAGAGCATGTCCATTAATTCTGGGTTAGACATGGCCTTGTATGTCAGGCAGAGATTGTCTCTGAGTAGGCAGTAAGCAACTGAGTAGAGCTGGAGTTTCTTTAATCGAGCTGCATAGAGCATCTGTTTGAGGCCCACGATCCTCTTGGTGAGGTACTTTTGGGGTCTCTCTAGCTGTTGCAGGTGTCGGGTCTTTGAACCAGACTGTTATCTATCTGCCTTTACCCCTCCCCTCAAAACAAGGGAGAAAGAGTTCTGCACTCTTTAGGTGTTCATATACAACTGATGGGTTACCATGATAAGACCAAGTCTAACAGAAAGGCAGAACAGCTTTTTATTTCTTTTCATGATAAAAATTGGCTTCCCCTGTTTCTAATTAAACTATTTCAAAATGGATCTCTTCCACCATTTCCTTTTGCTACTCTCTTCATTGCAATGAGCTTTCAGGTTTGGTCCAAGTGCATTTTACTAGATCGGTTCCTTTTTTCTGGTGCTTTATACAGAACTGTTCTGGAAGCTATTTGTTTCTCTGTACATACTTTAAGTAAGTATTGCAAGAGTCATGCCATTTCTAGGGCTGTAGCTGGATTTTGCTAGATTCATCTTGCAAGGAATCTTGGCCTCTAGCTTATTCCTTATTCTTTCTCCCTAGACTCTTAGAAAGCTTTGGAGTCTTTGACCATCACTTGTCTACTGTGGTGAGAAATCATTCTACTTGCAGAAGCTAATAAGTAAGAGCATGGCTTCCAGGTCCAAGTAGGTCATTGTTCCACTGAGACTGCTCTCATCAGACCAATCACTAAGTACAGCACACTCTTTGGCATGTACCTGGCCAGGCACTTGAAGCACCACAGAAGTTCCTCACATAAAGAATATAGGGAGTAAAAAAAAAACTGTATGAGGACTGTCTCAAACTGCTATTCCTTGGCTTGGTCTCTTAAGACTGCTGTGAGGTGATCTATGCTTTAGCCTATATTCTCACACTGATGGATTTTTAGCATATCTGCAAAACAAATAGCATCATAAATATACATTCTAAGGACCTAAACTTTGTATGTGACACAAACAGGACATGTTGGAGGGACAGGAATGTGTCTGAAAGATTACCTCTTCTCATCCATGTGAAGCAATACTCATCCTAACCATATCCAAACATAATTTGGACTAGTGAAGTGGTAGTCACAAATTTACCCCTGGTTTGCCCCTATATCCCTAATGGACAGGTTCAGCCTGTTAACACTTAATATGTTCAAGCCCATATTGTAACTTGCAAAATTTCTTGGGGTATTGATATAGGTCGGCAATATTATGGTAAATTTGGGGTAAGCCTGGCTAGGCTTAAAATGTGTCTTGGACTGAAAGTCCTAGTAAGTAACCAACAGTGAACATAGGAAGGACTTAGTGCAGTTGTGTAAGTACTTACCATAGCAGTAGATAGAATGATCACTGTTGTATCACTTCTTACTTCCCCCCTATTTTGTTCTGTATTTCTGTTTTGAGGTGGTTTTCTGTCCTTTTCCCATCTTTAGGTCGACATGTATTTTTTATGACCAGTTGACTTCGCTGCATTCGTTGGTTTTCAGTTCTGGAGCAAGAAAGTCATCCGTTATGTACCACATAGCCTTCGCACACTTAGGTCATGTATGGGGTGTACAATGCAAGAGGAAGACTGCTAGGCTTTGTTATCCTCGTCAGATGTATGGCTATCCCTGGTGGGATATCCCAGTAGTTAGCACTGCAGCAGTGAGTTGTGGTAAGTTCTTACACATCTGTACTTTCTCGTGCTGCATTCAGGGCTGATGTAGTCTGAGGCATTCTTTCCCGAGACCATCCATGTTGGTAATTTAAAGACTGTGTCCCATTGGTAGAGGTGGATGAACCAGACTGTCAGATTTGGAAGCTGTTTAATTACTGCATCTGTAGATCTGCATGGTCATATTTCATACTCTACATTAATTTCTGCTTTCCCCTGGCTTGAGGGAATGTGGATGTCTTTGTAGTAGTATGAGTGTTTGCCTGTACCCAGTTCAGTCTTTTCATGACCTGGAGTGGTAGTGATGTACAATGGATTACGGGAAATGGGGAGAAGTTGAAGCTTGGGAAAAAGACTGTCATTGCTGAGGTGACTGAGCTGACGCTGCAGTCATGTCAGTAGGAGTGGATAAGCCATGACCAAGCAGATCTGTTTCTGTGCTAACTACATAACTTCAGATTTTTAAGGACTACATAGAGTTTCTATAATGACATGGAATTTTTATAGGTATATATTGGGTTCAGTGTTAAAAAAAAAAATGACACAATTGAGTGGACTGATTTGAAAAGGTCAAAAGTTATGAATCATGAAATTCCTTGTTAGCTAACCAAATTCTTATTTTAAGATGCTATGACATTAGGATCAGTATATTTGAATAATGGTGGAGCTGATGGAGGTGAAAGCCTTATTGTAAGGTTTAGCAAGTTTTCTTTTTTTCCCTTTTTTGTATTAAGATGTTAGTCTTTTTTGATTGGCATTCAGTGTTGCTCTGAGTGATTCCACTGATTGCTTTAGACAAATCTAATTGTCATAATGAACAGGTGCTTTCTATTCTGTGTTATATTCTTAAATTTTTAACTTCAATATTAAATGTTATTGATAAAGGCTTTCTTATAAAGCTGTCAAAAGATTTTGTAGAACTCATGTCTGTTTCCAAAATTCCAAACACAGTAACCTGCATATTATTTATTTCTCTCCATAAATCTGTATTTGTTTTATTCCAGATTATCTGTCAGGCTTGTTCTTCAAACAGGTATCGACTTGAATATCTAAAAAATCAGCTTGCAAGGGTGTGTGATCATTGTTTTAAAGCACTGCAGACAAGAGGTAAGTGGCATTAACAAAATATAGTATATAAATGCAAAAATCAAGCCTGCTTAATTTTTTTTTTTTCGTACATACACTTTATTAATTTAGTTTGTAAAGTGTGCTGCTACTATTATTTTACTGTTTTTGTCTTAGAATGCTGTTTTTTCAGTATTTTCACACCTGGGCTCAGCTTGAATAGTTTAACATGGATCAGTGCTCTACCCAAGTCAACAAATCTAATTAACTAACTAAGATTATCTGAAGTTTTCTTGTATGAGTTCTCTTAGAATACAGAAGAAAAAATGTTTCATAACCTGCTGAACTCTTCTGTACACAGATGTTTATAGGTTTATAGGTTGATACTAGGCTGTGTCTGCCCTAGGGCATTTACAAGCCTAGCCAGAGTGTGTTTAGCTTTCGACACCCTTTTAAATGAGTTTTACTTTGCCCTTTTTAGGTTAGTTTACTGTGCCTCTGTCTAGTAGTGACACAGAAGTGATCCCTGGGGTAAATCTATGATCTTCCATCCACTCGTCAAGATTTCTCTTGAAGAGAGTCAGTGAGGGGCTCTGCCTGACTTGGACTGGGATCCTATTCCAGAGTGCTGGGAGCCTCTGGGTTATAAATCTGTCTCTCCAGCATGTCCTATTAATTTCTGTGTTGAGGTTCAAATCCCTCGAGCGCGTAGCTCTAAGGGATTTGGATTTTTTGAGGTGGAGCATGTCCATTAGCTCTGGGTTGGACATGACTTTATACGTCAGGCACAGATCGCCTCTAAGTAGGCAGTATGCAACTGAGTAGAGCTGGTGTTTCTTTAACCGAGCAGCATAGGTTATTTGTTTGAGTCCTTTGATCCGCTTGGTGAGGTACTTTTGGGGTCTTTCCAGTTGCTGCAGGTGTTGGGTAAGGTATATCCCAAATGGGGCATTGTATTCAATTATGGGCCGGATGAGTGATGAGTAAAGGGGCACAATGACCTCCCTTGATCTAGATGTGAATCCTTTCATGATAAGGTGGGTTATATAGAAGGTCTTTCTAACCACTTTGGCAACGTGGTTGTCAAAGGAGAGATTACTGTCAACTTGGGTCCCCAGGTCCCTAATTACTTCCTCTGTACTTAATGGATTACCGCCTATGTGGTAATTCATGGGCACTTTGTTTTTCCCAAAGGGGATGACTATACACTTTTTGGCATTTAGCTTTAGGCCATGGCTTTGGCACCAGTTATCCGTCTCTGTGAGACCCTTTTGGAGGATGCTTGTGTCAGCTGGAGAGTCGATTATGGCACCTAGTTTGCAGTCATCTGCGAACTTGGTCAGCCATAGTCCTCCCGTGTTGGCCTGTACCTCAGAACAATATATACTGAACAAGAGATGTCCCAGAACTGAGCCTTGTGGGATGCCACTTGTAACTGGTTTAGAGTCTGACATGGCTCCCGCAATTCTGACCATGTGGGTTCTAAACTTGAGCCAGTTTGCAACCTATCTTATGACGTAGGGGTTGATATTTAAGCCGCAGAGCTTTTTTATGATGCCAGAGTGGGGTATTGTGTCGAAGGCTTTTGCGAGGTCCAGGTAGGCTGTGTGGACTACCTTCCCTTCATCTATGGCCTTGGTGACTGTTTCAAAGAAATCAACCAGGTTCAATAGGCAGGATCTGCCCTTGACAAAGCCGAATTGGGTAAGATCCAGCGTCTGTAGGTCCCCAATGTCTTTGTTTATGAGTTCCATGATGATCCGCTCCATAGCTTTGCAGACCAGGCTAATCAGGCTTATGGGGCGGTAGTTTCCAGGGCATGTTGAGGCTCCACCTTTGTGGAGTGGGACCACTGTTGCTGTACGCCATTCCTTGGGTACATATCCTGTAGTAAGGCTGAGATTGAACAGTAACTTTATATGAAGTTCTAGCTCTTCTTGGAGCTCGTGTAGGACGCAGCCCGGGACACCGTCCGGTCCCATTGATGCTGTGTTTTTTGCTTTGGAGAGGGCAGCTCTCACCTGAGCATCTGAGATGTCAGGGAGATAACTCTCTGCTGGGAATAATTATTTGCTCTTTGGGGGGTGGGGGAGTTTGCGCTGAACCTGTCTGCCAGGATGTTGGCAATGTCTGTGGGTTCAGTGTATTTTTTGTCATTTTGGACCAACTCCGAACATATCTGGGAGTTGCCACCCAGGTTCCTAACATAACTAAAGAAGGCCTTGTGATTATCTTTAGTGTCCTGTTTGTAAGGGTGATGATAGTAACGGAGAAATTGAGTCTCACTAAGCACCAGTGAGAGTTTGGGGAGTCAAACCCAGCAATGGGGAAGTCATTGAGTCACAGTGAGAGTTTGGGGAATCAAGCCCACGTGACATTTTCAGTCTTACAATGTTTATGTAGGATCTAATGTATAAAAATAATTAGAACATATAACAAGCAGGATCTCAGTACTCAATGCCTATGTATGCTGCCTTGTGTCCCCCTTGTTTCAAAGCAAATTGTGTGGAAAAAAAATTCCCCTGAACTGCATAAAGACTCAGTCTGTGGAAGTTTAGGATTAACTTTTTAAGAGAAAAGAGAAGAAAAGTAGGTAATCTACATGTAATGCCAGTAGCTTCTCTTCAGACAGCTTTAAGAACGTGCTAACTGCCATGGTTTTGTTCTAGTCCTTTCAGTTTTTGGTGTGATGGGCAGGTTTCAGCTTGCTTTTACTTTCCAGTAACACTGATAGAAGCAGTGTATGAGAAGCTGTTCGCCATCCGAAAAGATTGCTTTTTAATATGTAGTGTTGTACCATACACTCCAGAAGGAATATAAATTCTTTAGAATGATTTAGGGTGTGCAACCAGTAGAGGAGGGGCACTCAACAGCATTAAAATATCCTTTCAGTTAATTTTTGTAGTAGTAATTGGGAAAGAAGGGCTGGTTCTAAGCTCATGAAAAGAGACATGAATATAATGATAAAGTGCATTAATGACATAATCAGGGGCAGTTGTCAAATGCATGCACATAAATGTCTACACATTACATAATGGGGAGTCATGGGATACTGTTTTAAAATATGTTGAAGAATGGCAGTAAAGGGAAAAATAATATCTCGGATGTGTGCATATATGAATCTACTTGCATAGAGGTGGCTGTGGGTTTCATGCTAAAAATATTCAAAACTATATTAGAAAAAAAAACTTAAAGCTAGATCACAAGCTGTCCAGTCTTGCTGTTATCCTTAATAACTTAAGGTCTAGTAAAGAGGAGTAAGGCTGTGAAATGCAAACCAAGTTCATTAAGAAGTTCTAGGTTTGTTTCCCTCACTCATCAGCTGCAAAATATACAGCTTTGACCAAGTACTTGTTACATGTTTTCAGGTTGCCCCTTAAAGAAAAGGCATTTACACTTAAGTCAGATTTACCTGGTCAGTGAAAACATAAAATAAAAGTAAACATGAAGATTGCCTTTACACCTCAATATAAGCTACACCTGTCCATCTGTGTCATGTAGTGTTTTTGCAACACCAATACTCTTGTGCAAAATTTTTGTCCAACCTTTCTGTATAAACTTTCCAGTGACAGTGGAAAAGTATCTGAAAGTTAGGAATGAACGCATATTGTAGTGAGTGTTAGGACTGATTTCCTTTTTCTCTACTTATTTGCATGGTTGTGATATTCTTATCACTTTGATTTTGATTATAAACTAGTGCTGATGACATGTATTCAGATAAAAAGCTGTTAACTTGTGATTGTCTAATGTCTGCAGCATATGGACAGATGTCATTTTCATGTGTTTTAGTTGCATTAAGTGTAAATGTTCATTTTACTTGAGTAAAATGTAATGAATTAATACACCTGTGGTTCATTCAGTCTGAACCCTGTCTCTATTGATCCCATCACAAAAAACAAGTAATCTCCGTGGTATCCCCGAAGTCTCAAAACAACCCACTAAAGTGTAGTAGGTCTAAAAACAAAACGGTGTAAGAAACTTCTCTGTGTGAAAGATTTTCAGTCCATACATTTCTAGTTAATCACTGTATATTAATCAGGTCAGACAATAGTAGTAGAAGTAGCGAATGTAAACTCGTCAAGTCAAAAAGTAATAATAGAAAATATATAATTCTACAGCATTACTAAGTATTCGAACGTAATCCAAGCAAGGCAGGCTGTGTACTTAATAAAGGATTTTCGACTGGAAACAGACTGCCTGCCTTGCTTGGATTACTTTTGAATACTTAGTAATGCTGTAGAATTATATATTTTCTATTATTACTTTTTGACTTGACGAGTTTATGTTCGCTACTTCTACTACTATTGTCTGATCTGATTACTATACAGTGATTAACTAGAAATATATGGACTGAAAATCTTCCACACAGAGAAGTTTCTTACACTGTTTTATTGATCCCATCACACTACTATTAAATTAATACTTAACATTCTAGCACCAGATAATCTTTTACCAGAATGTGTACATAGCACAAATTAAGCCATTGTATATGCCACAGCAGTACTCATTAACAGATCCATGTAAGAAATTTATAATCCATATTCATAAAGGAAAAACAATTTCTTATTTAAACTACAGACCAACAACCATTTTAGCTCTCTTCTCTAGGATTATTGAAAAATGTTTTCACAAAGAAATTCTAGGCCACCTGCTGCAAATCTCTTATGCTCGTACAAAAATACGAGCCATCTGACATCTGATCCTCCAACAGACCCATCTGATGTTTCCATTATCTTTAACAATTTGGGCCATTAATGCTGCTTGAGGTGAGAGCCAGGCAACCCTGGTCTAAGTGACAGCCCAGTGATCCATTCATTACTGGCCAATGTGTCTAGCCCATTCATTCCCCCTTCAGAGAGAGTTAGGTAGGTAGGAAGCAGGCCACCTTTCAGGTCTGGCAGAAGCACTCCTGCTTAGAACATCCCCATTCTCCATGTAAGCTTCTAGGAGCTCCACTAGTGCTGCCTTGGGGGAGGAAGTATGCCTGTGTTTACTTCGCCATCTAGTAGTATGTGCAGAGTGGCAGCATGTGCTTGACAAGCCTGTGCTCCATAGTACTTCCTTTAGGTGTCACCCATGTGGCAAGCCAGAGCTACCACCCTCCTCCCAAGATGGGCATGCCAGCAGCAACTTCTGACCTCCATCATGTCCTGCCAGCTATGTCAGGTGCCCGACCCACTAATTAAACTCTGGTTGCCTAAGCCAAAGTTGAGACATTATCCCTGTGTGTGACTGGATCTTGCTTGCTTTAAACAGTATTTTTCCAGCCATAGCACACTAGCTGCAGTTCTTTATTTCTTTCATAGTTCCCACTTCACAAACTAGTTCAAACTTTTGATATTGTGCTGTACCAACTGCTGCTGCTAAGCCGTCCAGACAAAGTAGATATGAGTTGTAATAAACACAGTAAAGTGCTTCAAGAGCTGTCTTAGGGAAAGGTCTCAGTGCATCTGCTTGCAGAGCAATTAAGTCTTCTCTGGCTACCCAGCTGGCTTACCTTAAGGATCCATACTTGTGCCACGGTTGTTTAATATATTTATAAATAGTATGCAGTAACAGATAAAGCCACTGTTATTCAATACACAGTGGTTCAGCTCTTGTGCTTACAACTAATACTGATTCAGATCCAAAAAATCACCATAATCCTTTAATAAATTAGAAAAAAGGTAATTACCACTTAATGCTAAATGTCAGAAAAAGAAAAAAAACATTGATTATTTTTGGTCTGACTTCCTGTATACTCAACATAAGCTTAAAAGCAATATCCATAAGTAAAACTCCTATTGTACAAACATCCTAAACTAAATTACTAGAAGAGTCATCATGGAATATAACTTGCTGGACATATTTTGTGGTAGCCAAAACTGATCTTGTACACTGTAAATCTAAACTTTAGTTAACATAACAAGTATAACTAGCAAATTATCCATATGCTGTTAGTACCAAACATACTGCATATTTCTTCAGCTCTTACTAACATTCAGAAAACCCATTTCTACAGGCTTAAAAGTCTTTTAGCAAAACTACTAAATCTGCTGCAATCCTACCAAACAAAACACAATGCTGCATATTACTGCAAAAGACTGGCTGGCTATAACTTCAACACACCCTACCATTTTTTCAGCATAACATAATTCATAATGTTGTACACAGTCCCAACAAATGTCCAACAATAGCCAACCCTTTACATAAATATAATCAATTGTGGCAACTTAATCACATTATCAAAATTAAACCGTTACTAGGGAGACGACTCCTGCTCAGTACATAGCGCTAAACTATCTATCCTCTCAGAACTGTAGTTGGAATTAAATCACAGGTTATTCTAAAAAAAAATACCTGTACTAAGTGCTGACAAAATTACTAAGATAAGATTCAAACTAATTCTACAACTACCTTACCTACACTGATACATTGACATGAGTACCTTTTTCAGGTTTGTCAGCTTGTACATACTAATGCACTTTTATCCCCTTCATACCAATTCAGTACCATAATGCAAGCTTACTGAGCTTCTCAGTGCTATGTAGATTTTGTAAGTAACAAATCTCCTGGATGAAAACTTGCTGTGTTTCATTGTCAGCTGTATGTTTTCAAATGATATATAAAAAGAAGTTATGTACCTACCATAACGTTCCATGTTAGTTGTCTTCATCTTGTCTTCTTTCTTGCTGGTTGGGATCGGAGCTGATCCTCTGCTCTGACTCGGCCATCTTCTATAGCTTGAGAGCTGTTTACTGGCTCGAGGCTATCCCTTATTCCATGATGCCTAGCGCTAGCTACCCAGATCTCGTTTGTAAAAGCTAACCCCAGACATAGCCAGAGAATCCACCTGTCCAAATAAACAGGTTGAGCATACCTGTCATACTCTCTAAGTCAGTAGAGGAAACAAACCAGAGAACACTCAGCCAGTGAAACTAGAACTCCTCTCGATCCAGTAGGACAGGGGGATGGAGGGTGGGACGCAAGAAAGAAGGTGAGATGAAGACAGCTAACATGGAACGTTATGGTAGGTACATAACTTCTTTATGTTAAGTTGTCTATCTCGCCTTCGTTCTTGCTGGTTGGGACAGCGTCCCTAGCACCTACAATCCTGGGTGGCTCATTGGAACAGACTCTTCAGAACAGTGGAACCAAAGTCAGCTGTGCTCCTGGAGACCATATCTAGCTTGTAATGAGAAATAAAGGTATGAGGACTTGCCCACGTAGCAGCTGCACAGATAGAATCCATGGGCAACCTAGAAGGCTACAGAGATGGCCAAAGCCCTAGTAGAATGACCTTTCGGTTTGATAGGCAACTCTTTGTTTCTCAATTGATAAATGAAAGTAATAATGTGAGATAACCACCTGGATAAGGTCACTTTGGAAACTGGAAGACCTTGTTTGCCCAGAGCATAGGAAAGGAATAGTTGGTCCGACTTACTTATGTCCTTCATCCTATGCAGGTAAAAACACAGTTGTCTATGAACATCTAATTAATGTAATTTGTATTCTGCCTTGTTGGTGTGGTTGGGAAAAAATACAGGTAGGTCTATAGATTGGTTTAAATTATTTTCTGAGCAGACTTTCGGAAGGAAAGAGGGATTAGTCCTCAGAGCAACCCTGTCCTTATTAAAAACTAAATATGGAGGACGGACACATAGTGCCTGAAGTTCAGAGATGCGTCTGGCTGAAGTAATAGCTACCAGAAAGAGTTTTTTCCAAGATAGAAACTTAATGGAGCAGGACACTGCAGGTTCAAAAGGGGGCAAAATTAAGGAGGTTAGTACCAAATTTAGGTCCCAAGGGGGAGGGGGATCTCTCACTGGGGGGTCTAAGGAGAGTAGTCCATCTTAGGAAAGCTTTACATAGCTTATGGGACATGATGTTTGCATTAGAGAAACCATCATGAAAGTTTGAAATGGCCACTAATTGTAGCAGAAGCGGACCCAGAATTAAAAAGTTCTGTAGGAACTCCCAAGATTTCGTGGACTGGGGCTGAAAGGGGATCTATGTTCCTAGCCTCTGCCCAACAAGAAAAACGTTTCCATTTGCTAGCATAAGTCCTTCTAGTGGCGGACTTGTACGAGGAGACAATAATTTCACGTATGGCCGGGGAAATGCTGGGAAGCCTGGCTAAGGTTGGAAGTGGAGCAACCAAGCTGTGAGCTGGAGTGTTTGGAGGGATTGATGCAGCCTGCCTGATTGATGAATCAGCAGGTCTGGAATCGGATCCAGAGTCCAGGGCTGATCGAGAAGGTAATGGTGCAGGAACGGAAACCATATCTGTCGAGGCCAGTAGGGGGCAATGAGGATCATTTTGCAACCCAACAGTATTGCTTTCTGTATGAGTTTCGGTATCGGGGGAAATGGAGGGAAGGCATAAAGAAGTCCCTGAGGCCAATCGTGGACTAGAGTCTCTGGGTGTGTGACCTGGAAGCGGAAGAAGGGAGAAGTAGTTGCTGCATTTGCTGTTGAAGGGGGTGGCAAAAAGATTGCAGCAAGGCTGTCCCCATTTGCGGAAGATGAGATCTGCAACTTCCTGATTCAGAGACCACTCGTGAGGCATGAGGATAACTCTGCTGAGCCTGTCCGCTATGATGTTGGACTTCCCAGGGATGTTCGTCACAATCAGAAAACGTTGGGAGGAAATCTCCCACTGCCACAGAGTGCTTCTCGACACAGGGGTTAGGACCTGGTTCTGCCCTGCTTGTTGATGTACCACACCACTGACATGCTGTCTGTTTGAATTGCAATGGTCCCGGAAGGAAGATAGTCTTGAAGAGCTTGCAATGCTAGGAGCACGGCTCTCATTTCTAGGACGTTTATGTGCAGATGGTACTCATGAGGTTGCCAAGTGCCTTGGACTGTCCTGCCCAGATAATGCCCCTCCCACCCTATCAGGGAGGCATCTGTGGTCACTGTGGCTACCAGAGGGGGTTGAATGAAGGGTCTGCCCTGAGTCACTAGTGGGGAGACCATCCACCAAGAAAGGTGCCTTTTGCATGCTTCTGTAATCAGGATCATGTGAGACATGGGCAGCTCTTGGAAAGACCACTGTGTGAACAGAAGCCACTGAAGGATCCATCCTCATGTGAAAGTGGGCCAGTGGGATTAGAAGAATTGCCGCTGCTTTGGAACCCAGAGTTTGAAGGACGAGTCTGACTTGGATCCTTTTGCTCTGCATCAGAATTTGCACTTGCTGGCGAATTAAAGATAACCCTGTCTGGCGGAAGCGTAGCGGACATGTTCCTTGTGTCTGTCTGCTCCTATATAGGTGATAGATTGACAGGGTAACAAGGCAGATTTTTTGAAGTTTATTGTGATGCCTAGCTGGGAGCAGATTGTGATTGTGTAGTCCCTGGCTTGCAGAAGTTGATGCCTGGTAGTAGCAGTGAGGAGCCAGTCGTCTAGATATGGAAACACCTGGAATCCTTGACGTCTCAGGTGAGCAGTGACCACTGCCATAGGTGAACACCCTGGGGGCTGTGGTGAGACCAAAGGGCAGGCCTCTGAACTGATAATGACTGGCTCCCAGCCAGAAGCGAAGGAATCTCCTGGAGCGCCTGGCCATTTTGATGTGTATGCATCCTGAAGATCTGTGGAGCACATCCAGTTGTCCTGACCCAGAAAGGGTAGAATGGACTGTAGTGTGACCATCCAAAACTTTGTTCTTTGAACAGACTTGTTTAGTCTGCTGAGATCCATTATCGGTCTCCAGTACCCTGTCTTTTTTGGTACCAAAAAGAACCTTGAGTAAGTTCCGGATCCGTGTTGGTCTGCCCGGACTTCCTGGATGACTCTTTTTTTCCTAGCAGTTTTGAAACTTCTATGACTGCTTGGTCCCTCAGATTGGGTGGAACATCTGGGAGGGATTTGCTTGATGGTAAGGGGGGGTTGAGAGAAAGGGATTTTGTAACCTCCGGATATAATTGACTGTACCCATTTGTCTTGCATAAAACTTTGCCAGGCTTTTGGGTACAGTGAAAGTCTTCCCCCGACTACCTCCAGAGATGGGCAGCCAGGCAACCCTTCAGGGATGCTGGAAGGGCTTCGCAGAGAAGGATTCTCTGCTGCCGTGGTTCTGCGGACCCCCTCTGCCATGAGGGCGGCGTCTGTTGTTGTTTCCTCCTCTGCCCCTGGAGGAAAAATCGCTACGTGTGTCAGGCGGGGCTCCCTGGGATTTTCGGAACCACATTTTACCACTCTTCTGACCCTTGGGGTATGGTCTGGAAGGAGTGGAAGAACAGACTCCCACGGCAGAGAGAATCTTGCCTTCTTGCTCACACCTAGTCAAAGTGTCTTTGACCTGTGGTCCAAAAAGAAAGGAACCATCAAAGAGGGTGTTGGTGAATGATGCTCTAAAGGGGTTCCGCAAAATTACACAGTTGCATCCATGCGTGTCTCCTAAGAGCCATGCCTGTACCTGCAGCTCTACTCGCACCATCAGCTGCATAGGAAATGAGCCTCATGGAGGAGTTGACTACAGAATTAAGGGTCGCCAGCTGGGAAGCCAGTTTAGCTTGAGCCCCTTCAGCTGATGGATCTTGAAGTGTATCTCTGAGCTCCTTAAGGAGATCCCTCTGAAGCTGGGTAAAATGGCATAAGTAATTCAGTGACCTCATAGAAAAGGTCGCTGAAGCAAACATTCACTTCCCGTATCTATCCATAGTCCTAGACTCCTTGTTAGGAGGATGGACAGACGAAGTTTCCGCTAACTCCTTTCTAGTGGCTGCTGCTACCACCATAGCATCCACAGGAGCACCTTTGGTAAGGAACTGCTTATCAAGGGGTGCAGTGATAAACTTGATAGTTCTCCTCAGGGTTGGTTCTACTGTATCCGGGGCTGACCAAGCCTTTTGAGCCAACACCGACATGAGTGGATCAAAAGGCGGAGAAACCCAGGAGGTGGAAGGTCGGGAACCAAACTCATTCAGGAATACAGACTCATCCTCAGTAGGGGCTAGGGAATTCCAGTTCCCCCTCTGCTTAAGCATTTCGAGGATGTCCAAAAAGGAAACATCTTTAGCGGGGGATCTCGGGGGACCCTTCTGAATCATCTAAGTCTGTATCCGAAGTGACAGACTCAGGGGAGTCAATGTGCTTCCTCTTGCACTTCTTACGAGGGGGCTCCTCTGAATGATCAGGGGAGGCCTTGGAAGAAGAAACACCCAATGGGGTGCCCTGGAGAGCCAGTTCCCCACGCTTGTGGTCTGGAGGAGGAGCAGACGACGTTGCAGGCACTACAGGGGATGGAGCCGGTGGGGTCGATCGTAGAGCTGACTCGGAGGCCAGCACGCTCCTCATGACATCGAAGGCGTCCCTGCCACGATGCAGAGAAGGATCCGGTTCTGAGGAAATAGGAATCCTTCTCCGCCCCGAGGGAGACTGCTCTGAGGCCAATGTAGGAGCCAAACTCACTTGCGCCGAAGCTCCGAGAGGGAGAACGGGGTCGGACAAGGATCCGATGCCATTCGGAGCCGAGGGAGCCTCGGCGCCCAGATCCCTCGACGGATGGTGCCATTGAGGGAATCGGAGCTGAAGACGGAACCGAAGGAGAAATAGTTATGGGAGCCGACGGTTCCACGACTCGAACCCCAACGAACTCTGGCTCCGAGCTCAAAGGAGTCGGATGAGGAACATCGATAGAAGTGGACGGAGCCGACACCTGTTGAGGAGGGCTGGACAAGATCTTGGCAAGTGCCTGCGACTTCACAGCAACCTACTGACCACTCTCTCCACATTGTGATCTGAGAGCCTAGAGGACCAAGAGGAGTGGGTAGATCTGTGACTGCACTCACCCTGAAGCAGGGGAGACCGAGGAGCTGAATGTATGGATTCCAAGGAAGGGGACCTTAACCTTTTGTGGCTCTGCGACAGCTCCGAAGATACTGATGGAGCCGACGGGGAGATAGTCTCATCGGTTCTGGCTGGAACCGAAGTAGCAGGTAAAGTTTGAACCAAAGATGGCTCCGAGCTGGGAGCTGACGATTTGGTCAGTTTGGGGGATTTCACAGGCTGAGTTTTGGCCGGTGAATCCTGGGGCTTTAAAAGACCCTTGAGAATAAGCTTATTCTTACGCTCCTGCAGAACTCTTGGACTAAATGCATGGCATATAGAACAAGAGTCCTGCTGGTGCACTGCGCCTAAGCAATAGACACAAGAAGTGTGCCCATCCGTCAGAGACATTTTCTGACAGCATGAGTCACACTTCTTGAATCCGGACACCTTGGATTCTTTAGACATATCCAACAAAATATCTCAAGATATACTACACTGATCTTAGCCAAAAACCTGATAAGCGAAAACAAAATACCACAACACAATATCAACAAAGGGAGAAAAAAAAACACAGTATACTACAGCTAAGCTAAAGATTTTTTTATTTATTTATTTTTTAAACTAGGAAGCCTCTAACTTAAACGGCTACCTAAAAGGGTAGAGAGAGGGGGGGAGGGGAAGAACTCTCTAAAGTAAACGAGTTCTAAAGGGGAGGAAAGGAACTACAACAACACACTAAACTAATGACAATAGAATAAGACTAAAAGTTAACTATTGACTCTTAAGAAAAAAAGCTATTTCTGAAGAAAAAAAGTCCTATAATAAACTTATACAAGCCTGAGCCAGTAAAACGACACCTCGCAGCTGAAGCGGCAAATGAGATCTGGGTAGCTAGCGCTAGGCATCATGGGATAAGGGGTAGCCTCGAGCCAGTAAACAGCTCTCAAGCTATAGAAGATGGCCGAGTCGGAGCCGAGGATCGGCTCTGATCCCAACCAGCAAAAACGAAGGCGAGATAGACAACTTAGCATTGTATATTCTAAGATGTCTGTTATTAATGTTTTCTGAGAACATACAAGCTGTTTTCACATCAGGGAAGGGAATACAATACAAGAACTGACAGCAGTTAGTGTATCTAGGAACACAGGCTGTAAAATGCATCTTAGCAGGATAACCTTAATTTAGGGTTTGGTTATGCCTATGTATGCAGCTTTCAATTTAGGGCAGTTGCTCCTATCAGGAGGATTAAGCTTCATTATTTAAAGATGTACATAGTTTTATTTGTTATAAGTTATAAAGTATGGGCATGTTCTGGAGGTGTAGTTTTGTTTGCTTGTTTAAGGGTTTTCATTAAAATAAAAAGCCTTGTAAAATGTGACATAGGTTCAAATGGCAATAACAAGCGGCAACTGTATAAAAGTTCAACCTGCCAAACTTTAGTGGGTGCATGTAACACAAAAGATGGAAATAGATGTTTTAAAAAAGCTGTCATACATAATAGATGGGAATAATAACTTCTTATTATAATGACTAAGCTATCTGTTTTATTATGGAATGTTAATGGTCTCAAAGGTTTAGACAAAAAGGAAAGAGTATTGAATTGTATAAAGAAATGCAGAGTGCAAATAGCAGTGCTACAGGAGACTCACTTGGAAAGAAATGAGTATGAGAGTTTGATAAAGAAAAGATTTCAGAAAGGCTATTCAGCAGAGTACAGGGACGAAGGAAAAGGGGAGTACGTACACTAATTGCTAGAGAGCTCCAGTAGTGATAGAAGAAGGGTAATGGTATATTTGTGGTAGTAAGGGGCTACTGGCAAGAGATGAGGAGCATTACACTGGCATGTATTTATATTCCACCTAAAGCTGATGATATGGAGCTTAAGAAAATTTTGGGAGAAATTATCCGCTTTCAGCAGGGAATGTTACTTGTAAGGGGGACTGGAATTTGATTTGCAGTGAGGATGTATTTGGTGAACCTAGAAGGGAAAATATAACAAAAGGGTGTAGATTTATGAAGACATTTATGAAAAAAATTGGTACGGAAGATGTGAATGTAGTAGTTGGAACTCTGAGAGAGTTTATATTCTTTATACAAGAAACATCTTTATTGAATTATCACTTATGACATAGGCTATGCTTTGTGTTAGGCAGAAGTTACATTTGTGTTTGAGTGGTACATTATTGTATTCTCTGCAATGATAGATAAACCAGGACGTGGACAATTTGTGTCTGGGGAACTGTGTTTTTTTATTTGTAGAGTCTATATGTCTTAGCTTTTTTAAATAAGAAACATCTCTATTGAATTATCACGTGACACAGGAGATCGTACATTTCTATAGATGAAAACAAACCATATTGACATAATCTTAGTTGCAAGCATTATACATCACAAACCATATTGACATATTTTCAGTTACAAACATTATGCATCACTTATAATCATCTATACATTGTCAGCCAAACATCACATAGTTCATTCAAATTCCTGCCATCCTTTAAACCTCATTCCTCCTCCAAAACATTATTCTGCAATGTATTTTTCCCACAATTCCAATTTTTGCTATGTAATTTGCTCCTACCTTTTCTAAAGATTCCATTTCCAGTTGTTTTATCGCTTGTTACTAAATACACTACTAGTATGGTTGGTTTAGACATTGATTTCCATTTCCTAGTAATTGCTTTTTTGGCAGCCATCAGATTTAAACTCAGCAAGGTTTACTATGTCTAGGCAATTCCAGTTCTGTATTAAAGCTCAGAAAAATAATTTCCTTAGTTAAACCAATTTCCTCACCCAGTATTTCTACAGAATTTTTAAAGTGTGCCCACTCATTATACTCCCAAAAAATATTTTCCCAATCACACCTCCAGCATTTGCAATCTACTTGAGGAAAAATTATTTGGAGTTTGCTTAGGGTGTAAAATACCTTTGCAGACACTTCCAAGTAAAAATCCTATATCTTGTACACTTTGTTGCATATTTGGGAGCCATACATATATCCTTCCAATGTTTCTTTGTGAATTGCTTATCCAGTCCCTTCCCAATCCTTTCTAATCTCATGTGATTGATTCCTAGAATTATCATGCAGTATTTTATTTATCCTTCTAATTAGCCCCATTTAACATCAACTTCTGTTCTAGATTGTATTAAAAACTCTACCAGTGTTGATTTTTCACTTAGGATCCCCCTATTATTTTCTCTTTGACTATAATCTGATATCAATCCTTGATGGGGAAAGCAATCTGTAGCCTGCAGTCTAGATGTATTCTTGGCATCTTCCCACTACCTTTCCCCTCAATTTTTTTTGCTCCCAATACCTTGGTTCCTTTGGCAATTTTATCCAGTAAATTCCATCTCCTTCTTGCCTTCTATGTCACTATACACATACCTGTTAAAAACAGACTAATTTAAGGAATGGGTAGTGGAAATTGAGAGTTATTATGTAAAATAGAAATTTCTTCACAAGTTATAGCTAGTGTGTGAGATATAACGAAAGTGGAGTTTAAGAATAGGGTAGAAATAAAACAAAAAGCGATATGGTTAAGAAGTAACATGGATTATTTCAATGGGTTAAAGTATTGTAGAATAAGAGGAAACTCACAGAACAAGAAGAGGCTTAACTGAATAGTACTAAAGAGAAAATAAAGGATTATCTGGATAATATAGATGAGTTTAGAAAGATTGCTGTGTAGTAAATGTTTCTGATAACTCCAGAGCACAAACTTTCAGCACAACTTAGGCGATGGGTTGTTGCCAAACTTAGGGAGCCTATAACCAGAGATATAATCAGAGATCCTGCAGAGGTATTGACATACTTTGGAAATTTTATGAACATTTGAGTAAAACAAAGACATGGAAATCAAGAAAGATCACAAACGGAAATATTTATGGACGACTAAAATATGCCAAGGTTAGAGGCAGATGAGGCTTAACAATTAACAGTTAAGATGGGAGGAGATGATATAAAAATTGTGACATAAATCAGTCTGCAGGAAAATCTCCAAGGGTATATGGTTTTCCTGAAGAAGTTTGAAAACTAAGCGGGAATAAATTGACAGACTTTGAAGGTTTTGTTTAAAAGTATTTTAAAAGGAGGGGAAGCACCAGCATCCTGGAAGAAAATTGTTTTGGCTGTAATACCCAAAGATAATAAGGACCAGTAGACCCAGCTTCATATAGGCCCATTTTCATTTTAAACCATAATTATAAAGTGTTTGTCTATACTAATTAAAAGCATGGCAAAAGTGCAGCCAACATTGATAGATATGGATCATTGTGGTTTTGTGGAGGAGAGGCAAACATTTGACAACATTAATGAAACAGTGATGCAGAGTGTAAGAAAATACCACTGTTGTTGGTGGGTCTTGATGCAAAGTAAGCTGGGATTTTGAGTAGGGAAATGTAAGCATTTGCATTCCCTGACACAATAAGGCTAATTAAGAGGATATGTGATGGATCAGAGGCAAAAATTAAAGTGGAATAGCTCCTTTCTGACTAGTTGTGTCTGAACAAAGGAACCAGGCATGGGAGCCCTCTTTCCACTTATTTCCTTTACATTTAGAGCCATTAGTAAACAAAATAAAGGACTCAGAAATTCAAGGATATATTTTGTATGGCTTTATTTGCAGATTATATTATTTTGTACCTGATAAAACCAGAAATATTGTTGTGGAACATCTTGAAACAGCTTTAAGTCTTTTGGGGATATAAAATTAATGAAGAATAAAGCAAAGGCTATAGCTGTAAACTATGTAACAACACTTGAATTGGTCTAACAATGACTACATTTATGGGGACATGATAAAATGAAGTTTTTCGGAGTATAGATTAAAAATAATTCTGTTCAGGCAGCTAATGATATGTAGGAATACACTGAAAAAGATAATACAAAAACTGAAAAAAAACTGGAAACTTGTTTATGAATAGCAAGATGTAAGCAGTGAAAATGTTTTTAGTCCTTTTAGTTTTATATAAAGATCAGACGTTTTGTTATTATCCAGAGGTGAAGTTATGGACAGTAATTAATAGTGTTGATGGATTTTATGTGGGGAAGGGAAAAGGGCAAGGTTCCAGTGGGATTCATCCTTCAACTAGAACAATGTGGATTAGGATTTCCTGATCTGAAGGGATATTTTGAAGCTACACAGTTAAGGCGTACATAACACAAACAGAAAGCTGCATTTCAAAGCGGAAAGGGATGATGATGAAGCAAGGGCAAAATTCAAGAAATAAGGAGGGAATGAGATTTTACATGCAAATCTTAAGGAGAAAGACATCAGCCATATATTATTATATTCCTAAAGTGGTAGAAAGTATTCTAAGAACTATGCAAACATGAGAATGATGAAAGGAGATTTTCCCAATAGGGATGACTGCAGTTTGGAGGTACAGAGAATAGGTAAGAGAGGGTTGGAACTTACTGGGGAAAATTGGCAAAGGAACCAAGGTATTGGGAACAAATAACTAGAAAAGGAAAGGTAATCGAATGGGAAGAAGCCATGCAGACATTTGAACTGCAGGCTAGAGACTACCTCCTATCGGGAATTGATATCTGAGCATAGGCAAAGAGAAGGGGATAGAGAGATCCTTGGTGAGAAATCTGCTATGTTTTTTAATTGAATCTAGAACAGAAGCTACTATTAAAAATGGATAATTAGTAGGGCATATCAAATATTGCATGGTAACTATAGGAATTAATCCGAGAAGGAAAGAAATAGCTCCCAAATATGCAGCAAAGTCTAGAAGATTTAGGATTTTTGCTTGGAAGTGTATTCCGGTTGGTGGCAAGTGTTGGAGGTCTGATAAGGAAGAAAGGGGTATCTGGAAATGTATGTTTTTGGAGTGTAATGAGTTGCAGACTTTAAAAATTCCCTACAGAGTACGGTCAGAAATACTGGGTGAGGAAATGGGTGTAACTAAGGAAATTATGTGTTTGAGATGGGTACAGGATCTGAATTGTATAGACACAGTAAGGCCATTGTCGGGTTTAATTCTGGAGGCTGCCAAAAAAGCAACTGGTAGGAAATGGAAATCTAAGTACAAACCAATTGTATTTGAAGTATTGAATATTGTAAGAAAGAGAAAAGAATGAAGTGAGATCTTTATAAAATGGATGGAGCAAATTACATAGAAAAAATGGAAATTGTGGTAACAGTACATGCAGAAAAAAATGTTTTGGAGGAGAAGTGAGATTTAAGGGAAAATTGGAATTGATCAATTTATGTAATGTTGAATTGATAAATGTACAGAAGAATATATATATATATATGTATAATGTTTACAACTGGGAATATGTTAATCTTGTTTGTTTACTTTTATGTAAATGTATGGGCGATGAATGGCCGAGTGGTTGGGAGAAGGCTGATGATCATCAGGTAGCAAGGCCAGAGAGTGCCACAAAAAAGTACAGTTTTGTAAAATCTTACCATAACTGTAGATGTCCTTGCCTTCAACACTGCAGTTTTCTAAACAGATGGGATTCCCTGCCGTGGAAGCTCAAACGTCCAGCCAGTTTACCAAAGACTACTTGTTGCTTTTAAAAGATACGCCGAATGTCGCCCAAATGCTCCTTGTGTAGCATATGGCATAAAGGTGACATTCACGCCTACCATAATCAGAACTGAATGCCCCAGTAGGAACACAGTCCTAGAAACCCACGCGGTAACCTGTACATCCAGGAAGACAAAAGACTAGGGTGATGGAGAGAGAGAATACTGCAGCAGTGAAGGCAAGGACATCTACCGTTACTGTAAAATTGTACACAGCTATACTGTGCCCTTACATTCACTGCTGCAGTATTCTTAACAGATGGGAGAATGACAGAGCTCAGGAGGAAGCTTGGGAAGGGGAAGGTGCAGAATAGCCCCCTAAAAAGTCATGCAGAACAGCACTAGTAAAACCAGCCCTGCCTCTAGTGATGCCATCCAACTTTTAATACTTGGTAAAGGTATTCACAGAAGTCCAGGTAGCGTCTTCAAGAATAGAATTAGCATCTAAGCCCTTGAAGAAAGCACCTGAAGAAGCCACAGCTCTAGTAGAATGAACCTTAACTGAAGAAGAAAGGCTCTTGCCATAAAAAGTGTAACAAAAGGAAATACTCTTAGAAACCCAGCAAAAATAGTTTGCTTAGATACAGCAAGTCCCAAAGATCTAGGATGAAAAGAAACAACTGGTCAGATTTTCTAATAGCCTCATTCTTATTCAAATAAACCCTGAGTTGCCTATGCACATCCAAAGTATGCAGCACCCTCTCACTGTAGGATTGCTGAGAGGGGAAAAATTAGGCAGATTAATAGACAGTGATAGCTCATTAACCACCTTAGGCATAAAAGAAGAGTTAGTGCGCAAGGACACCCTGTCCTCACGAAAGACCAAAAAAGGACAACAAGCCATAAGGGGCTGAAACTTGGACATCCATCTGGCAGAAGTAAGAGCTGATGAGGCGACCACACCCCCTGTACTTTTAGGCAGCCAAATGTTGCCCCCCATCCCATGTCTGAAGTGTCTGTGAATAATTCCTGAAAGGGAAGGGGGGGTGAAAAGGGATCCCTGGATTCAAAGTCAACTGCTGAATCCACTAGTGATGTTCCTGTCTGAGACAAGGAAGAAGAGGAACTACAAAGTCTGTTTAGAGGATCTGCATGTTGGAGCCAGACTGACTTCAGAAACTGCTGAAACTTTCTTGTGAAGTTTGGCCAGAGGGAGCAGTGGAATGGTGGATGCCATGAACCCCAGCGGTCTCAGAAACTCCCTGGCAGTAATGGAAGCCAGAGGAAGAAGAGTTTGAAAGAAAGAAATGAGAGTTAAGGCCTTTGGAAGGAGCAGCAAGCATTGGCACTGTCTGAATACTGCAACCCAATAAAACATGATCCTGAGAAGGAGTCTGAGAAGACTTTTTGAAATTTATACTAAACCCCAGGCAGTGAAGGAAAAAAATGAAAATTTTGCAAAAGGGTCTCTGGAGAGGATGCCTGAATCAACTGGTAAATAAGTAAGGAAAAATTTAGATCCCTTGAAACCTGCAAAAAGCAATCACATGAGCAAGGCATTTGGTGAACACCTATGGGGCATTAGAAAGGCCAAAGGGCAAATCAGAGAACTGAAAATGCCAGGAAGCAACAGAAAAATGCAAAAACTTCCTGAAAAGAGGATGGATCAGAATATGGAGATAAGCATCCTTGAGATCCAGAGACACACCATATAGGCCTGAGGGAGCATGAAAAGAAACAGAATCTTAAGGGACAACATTTGAAAGGAAGGCAGTTTTAGAAAAGTGTTTAGATGAGAGAGGTCTAGAATAGGTCTCCAAGTGCTCTCTTCTGGGCACTAGATACAGTCTGGAGTAGAACCCTTTCCCCCCTTTGGGACAAGAACAACTCTTAAATAGCACTCTTGAGTCGAGAGATTTTGAAGAACCTCTGGGGAAAAAGGGAAGTTGTTCCCAAGGAGGCTGAGGAATGCCCATAAAAGGAGGACAGGATTTCCACACCATGAAGTACCCTGATGAATAATCAACAGAAACCAAGAATCCTGAGTGATATAAAGCTAAACAGGAAAAGAGGAATGTGGCTGGGAAGAGATGGTCATACAGCACCTGATTTGTCCAGAAAGGAAAGCTTCAGAGTCTCTGAAAACTGAGTAGCCTTAGCAGGAGGAGCCCATTTGCCACTCTTCCTACCTTTTCTAGAATGGCAGGACTACCTATGAACAAAGGCAGGCTTAGTGGGGTAGTTTCTCTGAAATATAGGCACAGGAGAAACTAACAAGTTTAAGCTCCTGTATGGCCTTGCCTTATCCTGAAGAGACTTAAACAAACTAGCAGCAGCTTCCCTAAACAAAAGTTTAGAATCCAGAGGAGCATCCATTAACTTAACTTTAATATCATCAGGTAGAGGCTGACGCCTAAGCCAAGAATACCTCCTCATCACTGAACCAAAAACAGCAGCCCTAGAAGAAGCATCTGCTGCATCATAACTACATTTAATATAATGATGAATGACTTGAGAGGAACTCCCTAGCAAGAAAAGAACAGAGGTTTTGTCTGGAAAATCAGAAATAAGTTGACAGGCCTGAGAAGAGCCAGCATAAACCTAGACATAACTAAAAAAAACTGACAAAAAGCCAGGCTAGATGGTAATAAACAAAACCAAATGAAAGCAACAAATTAAACAGAGAAATAAACTCAGACCAAATTATTAGCATTAAAATCTTTAAATTTGTTATGCTTTCTTCAGACAGACTTCAGAAAACTGATAAACCAAACATTCACTTGTATTAAAAGAACAACTAAACCAATCAGCTTACAAACATAATTAATTAAAAATTAACTATAATTAACCTAAAATTAAAAAGCACACCTCATACAGTAAAGGAAGTAAAAAGCTTCACTTAACTTTTAATTTTCTATTCTTTAAAAAAATATGGTGCTGCGGTAGCGTTGTCGCCTCACAGTAAGACATTGTCCTGTTCGATTCTCAGCTAGAGCGTCTTCTGTGTGGAGACATGCGTGAATGGGCATATCTTCGTTGAAGGTTGTGCGTCAGGGCCGGCAACTCGGCATGTAAAATCTACTGCCAATCATTAGCGGACCGAAGTTCCCATGTGGCGACCCCTGACCGGGAAAAGCCGAAAGACACAACAACACAACATTAATAGCTTCATTCAAACTTGGAAGTTTGTCAGAATTTAACTTGATTTGCTGTTTTGTCTCTAGACCTACTAAATTACTTTTATAATCATCTCCCCTTAAGTCAAGTGGTAACTAATCAATAATAAAAAACAAAAACTTTTTATATTTTGTACATTCAGTAGTATGTTTATATAAAGCATTGTTAAGATCTTTAACCTTGATTGAATAGAAATGTTCCTTAACCCTTTGCTCTAAACTGCGAGTGGACATGCCTATATAATAAGCATAACAACCTGAACAAAACCCAGTGTAAACAATTCCAGCAGTCTTACAAGTAAATCTCTTATTCAAATATGTTGTATAATTCAGGTGTTCAATAAAAATAAAGGGTCTATATTATTTCAGTGAACACTTAAAATGGCGAATGCTGTTTAATTGACCCAATAAAGTCGAAATCCCAAACACACGGAACAGCGATTTTTTTTTAATTTTTTTCCCCCCGGGAAAAAAATCACTGGGCTATGTTCAGGACTTTGCCATTTCTTTGTGGTGTGATCCTGGAGTTGGTATATTTAAGTAGGGGGAGGGGTGAAGCCCCCCCACTTTATTTTGGGTTTGGATTTTGTTTACGGAGCAGCAAATTTCTTTCCCTGGGAAAAAAATCACTGTTCCATGTGTTCGGGATTTAGCGATTTCAACTTTATTGGGTCAATTAAACAAGTTTGCTATTTTAAGCGTTCGCTGAAATAATATAGACCCAAAATAATGGGACTTAACGTAAACATACCTACAAATTTTGCACATCCCACAACTGAACATCCCAATATCTGTATTAGTATATGGTGGATCAACATAAAACTCATTGTTTTCAAACATTTTCTTAAGATTCCTATTACGTTGATACACAAAGTTGGGTTCATTTCCAACAGTTTTAAAAACATCTGGATTCCCTTGCAGTACTTTCCAGTTTCTTCTTATAACATTCATAACAGCTTGACTGTGTCTTAAGTGATAATTTAATAAAGATGTTAAAAAAACTAGTAAGTCCCTTTTATTTGGAAGTCGTGGCAGGAAGAGTAAATGCTTCATTTCCAGATTTAAACAACTTGAAATGTTCCCTTTCTGTTAAGTGTATTTCTTGCATTAACACCAGATCAGGAGAAAACATTCTACTATATGCCATGGCTCTGTTTCTCTTCATAGAATTGCCCAAGCCATACATATTCCAAGTTAATTTCTTAAATAAAAATGTAATAATGCCTTACAATTTTAGTAATTTTTCCTCCTCTTCCTTCCTTTCCCTTCTCAGTTAGATAACGGACATTATGGAGAGGAGACTGCCAGTTCCCTTGTAATACTTGCACTTCAGTACAGACTATAGAATATGCACAGTAAACCTATAACTTCTTTAAGGCAGACGTTGACAAAGTTAAACTCAGTGTCAAGGGCAGACTTATTTATTTTATATTTGACTGAGGTAGAGAGCTGACCCATGTGATCCATTTTCAGGCTCAGCCCAGGGTTTGAATAATGCCATTAAACTAGAACAAAGAGCAAGCAGCAGGAGAATTAAATTATCTAACATTTGGTAATATACTAGTATTACATTCTTACATTACTGAGACACAAGATAGTAATACAATACAAACATTTTTTTTTTTTAACTTTTATCACAAATCTAGCTAAAAACATGGCCTCCTCTCAATTAATGCAACATTCGTTAACATTTTAATCCCTCATAGAATGATTGGAACCAATTAAACTATGACTTCTGGACATAGTTGACACTTCATTTCAGTGGTGCAAGTACAGCTACATTAGGAATAATAAAGAAAAATAACACATTGTGTAAAATTATACACAGTCTTTCATTGATCTTCTTTCCTCAACAAAACTCTTACCATAAACCTTAAGATTTTTATAGAGTTTGCTTGCTGGACTTGCATCTTTCTAGCTCCAGAATGTTTAAAACTTTCAAGTTTTATTGGATCCCTTTCCTCTGCAGGCAATGAGGTCCAATTATATCCTGAGCCAACATGTCCCAAACAGCACTGTTGTTTAATGTAAAACATTTACTAGCCTACACCACACAGTCTGTTTCTATTCTGTAAGCATTCTATTTCTGCCTTGTAATAACTTCTGCTAAACTGGCTCATTAGACCCTTTCAGCCAAAGCCCAGGCTAAGCCAAGAAACTCACCAAAGATGATCTTTACTTTGATGTTCTCTTCCCACAGTTCTCAACTAACATTTATCAGTGCCCCTCCCATATAATCCAGGTTTGGGGGAGGAAGGTCGGTTTATTCAAAATGATCAGCAAAGTTTGCTCAGTAACTCATCCTGCAAGAATGTGTACTAATTACTGTTTCACTGGAATATCTAGGTTAGCAATAGCCTCTGTCCTAGATTTGTCCTACTAATGACTTGTCTTTGTAATGTTGGTTTCACCTGCTACAGCCTTCTGCCTTTTGATGAACCATTGTCTGAACATTGGAAAGGATTCTTGTACAGTTCAGTCATCCTGTATACTAGCAATCTCTTCCTGATACTGCTCTCATCTCTTACCATCTTTGATGAGCATGATATCTCAATGGTGTCTGACCAAGCTGACACAAGTGCATTGTGGGAATCTGAGTAGATGCAAGCACGTTTCAGAAACAGTACTTCCATCCTTATTGTTGTAGTATTCATAACGTGGGATCTCCTGCTAAGGATAGCCCAATGTCCAGCCAATATACCAAAGCCTTTGCAGTCTCCACATGGTACGTCAGGTATATGCACATAGGTGTAGGGCATAAAGGTGACACTTGCACTTCATACTGAGAATTATTTTGCCACCATTCCGATTGCCACAGTGGAAAGCTGGTCTGAACAATATTCACTGAGCTGGTTTCTGTTGAGCCATTTACAGGTAAGAGACCCATTGTAATACCTTTTTTCTCCTTTTCTTTGTGTACTTAGGGTTCATGTCTTCCAGGAAGGGAAAATGTCAGTATGGGAGGCAGATTCCCCATAAAGACCACCAGAAAAAAGTGTTTGTTCTGCCTAGGTGCTTCTCATGCTCATACCCAGTGTCCCATTTGTCAGGCTTTTGTTGCCAAAATGCTTTGCAGTCAGCTGCCCTCTCTATTCATTCATCTTATGAACTGCCATCTCAAGCTTTTGACCATGGATACCATGGCTGAATCCACCTGCCCTACGGTACAGCCCTCTCTTAAAAAGAAGACCAAAAAGTCTTGGTCTGAACTCTGCTGTTGTCCAGCCTTCACTGGACATCTTTGTCAAGGTGGATGAAGACCCCAAAGACTGTGGAGTGCTGACACTGGAGGTTGGCATGGAACTGGTTTCTCGACACATCCTCTGAGGCAATGTAAACATCCGCTGCAGATGTTGAGGGGGGAACCCGGCTTATTTCTGAATGGCCTAGGGGATGTCCCCAGATTATGGTTAGGGAAGAGCTACCTAGTACCCTTATTAAGTCTAGGCATAGCTCAGAGCCTCCTAACTTGGTCATAGCTGACTTCCTACTAAGAAGCAGAAAACTAAATACATTGCCATTGCTAAGGATCCCACACAGAGAGAATGGCAGGACTTTACCTGGGGCTTGTTCAGTGCACTGATGGCCTTCAGACCACTTTGGGAGGGGTATCCTTGCTTATCCTTGATCATTTACTCAAGCCAAAAGGACTAGGAAATCTGATTCTTTGGATGAGGAAGTGAATTCAGCAGATGAATCATTGGCCTACTCCTCACAAATTACCTCACCTCTGGATTCTGGGTCTGAGGAGGAGTATTCCTTGAGTCCTGATTCCCCTTTGAGGTCACAGATGTTCACATGATGAAGCATTTTAAGTGAGATTGCTCACAAGTCTCTGATATTCAAAAAAGGTATTAGCTGTTACAGTTGGAATCTCCTAAACCTTCTGCTGTTCCCTTTGTGTTGGATGCCTTATTGGATATGTTTGCAGCTGCCCTGTTGGCTCCTGCTTCCCAACCTCCACCCCCCCCCCAAAAAAAAAATGACTGTTCCTATAAAGTGCCTGAAACCTTTAAATACCTCTACAAGTGCCCTTCTTCAGACCCTGCTGTGGTCTGTTTCTGCTGAAAATCCATCCAAGCTTTTGCCCTCTTTCAAAACCTCTTCCTTCTGAAAACGACAGTCGGGGTATGAAGAGGCTGGGGAAAAAGGTGTACACTTCTGTCACACTGGCCTTTAGGGCCATCAATTATCAAATCCATATGACCAAGTATGTTTTGGCCATTTTGTCTCAACTTGGGGAGGGGGGGGGGGTCACACCTTCCTGACTCTGAAGGTAACACTGACACCCTCTCCTTGTTGAATTCCAATTCGCTCGTCAGTCCATCAAATGTAGTTATGATGTAGCTGCTGCATCTTCCAGTGCTGCTGCTTCAGGTTCAGTTATGAGGAGGTACTCTTGGCTTTGTGTCCAGGCTACCTGATGATATTAATGCCAGGGTCCTAGATGCTTCTTTGGGCAATCAAAATCTCTAGCATAGCTGCTGATGATTTAAGACTTTACAGCACAAAGGTAAAGTTATTCAGGATCTTAAATCATTTTCTTCCATGTTTAAATTTCAGAGAAACCATCCTTAAGTCTGCCTTTGTGCATATGCAGCCTCATCATCCTTCTAAAGGGAAAAAGGTTCCTAAGAATATGTTCTCTGACAAAACCCACACGGACTTCTAAACCTCAAAAGCCCCCTTTTCTGGAAAAGTCTGCCTGACATACTTTCTCCCCTTCTCCTTGGCCAGGTTCCCCTGTCTCTCAGGTTTTCTTTGTCTGGCAACAGATTACGTCAGACTCCTGTGTTCTGTTCATAATGTGTCATGGTTATTTTATGGTGTGGAAATACCTTCACTTTTCTCAGATCTTCCTGAACCTCTTCCAGACCAACTTCCTCATTTTTCTGTGGTTTTGCAGGATTTGCTGGAGCAAGGTACCATCCATCCCATCCAGAATACTAAAGAGGAACACTGTTTTACTCCAGAGTGCTTCTGATTCAGAAAAGAGAGATCCTGGAGACTAGTCACAGACCTCTCCTTTCTAAATACTTTCCTGAAGATTCCTTCTTTCCAGATGCTTTCCCTCCAGACTCTTGTTTCCTCTCTCACGTCCACAGGCTTTTCTGGTCTCCATCAACCTAAATGACACTTGTCTTCATACTCCCATTCACCCTGTATTCAGGAAGCTTTTATGTTCCTCTGTTTCTTCCTTTCATTTTCAATTCTCTGTCTTGCCCTTTGGTTTTTCTATGGCCCAAAGAATATTCACCAAATGTCTGACCTGTGTCATGACCTTTTTGCAGGCTTCAGGGAATCCAGATATTCACATATCTAGATGACCTGCTTCTTCAATCCAGGATTTTGCAGAATCTGAACTTTACTATGCTCCTTCTGTGCAGTCTGGGATTCACCATCAGTCTCAAAAGGTCAGGTCTGACTTCTTCTCAAGACCACATTTCTGTGGGTGCAGAATCAAAACCATTCCAGTTTTGGGTTCTCTTATTTCTCCAAGGGTTCTGACTTTGACAGCCTACTTCTGAACCCTACTTCCCCTTTCTCTCATTCCTGCAAGGGAGTTTCTTAGAGTCCTGGGGATTCATAGCATCCACTGAGGAAAGCATCAATGGTAACTAAAGACAGTTTGGCTGCAGCATTGCCACCCTCAGGAGTTTCCATTTCTCTAACTCCCTTGTCTCAAACTCTAGTTTCACCTGTGGATTTGGGATTTGGCGGATCTTACTCAGTCCATGCCTGTCTTTTCAAATTCCTACACCTACTCAAGAACTGTTCTCAGATGTTTCCAGTTGGGTGGGGAGCTTCTTCCAACAATCTTGAGTGTTCAAGGTTTATGGCCCCTTTATCAGAGGTTAGCCCACATCAACATAAAAGAGATGAGGGTGCTCATTCTTGCTCTTCAGGCCTTCCATTCTCTTTGGTCCTTAGACCCTTCAAGGCTCTTTACAGACAACACCACAGTCATGTGGTACATCAACAAGCAGGTGGGCCCAAAGTCTTATCTTCTTTGCAGACTAGCCCTTCAGGCATAGGATTTGGCTATCCGCCAGGTAACCCTTCAGGTGGTCTACATACCTTCAGAACACAATATTGTGGCAGACTCCCTGAGCAGGTCCAGGACACATCCTCACAAATGGATGTTTCACAGAAAGCTGTTTCTGAACATGTAATGCACCAGTTGAGTATTCATCAAGTGGATCTTTTTGCCTCCTCCCTCTAAACAGGCAGCTTCATTGCTTTTGTTCAGGATCTCCCAAGTCCTCTAACTCTGACTTGGAAGGTGGATGCCATGCCCTTTTCTTGGAAGGAAATGTTCCTGTATGCTTATCCTCCTCTTCCTCTACTTTCCAAGGTCCTGCACAAGATCAGAAAGACCTCCCCACTAGTCTTGCTGATGACTCCCTTTTGACTCAGACAGCACTGGATCAGCCTTCTCTTTCGCCTGTCAAGGAGCAATCATTACAATTTACCTCAATGGATGGATCTTCTCAGACAAGCCAAGGGGTCTGTCATCCATCCTCACTTGTCCACTATTCAGTTGACAGTTCAAGTCATTTAATTAGACATTGCTGATGTGTCATCCATGAAAAGGGACTGTGTGTCCAGTGGGCCTACCTGGTTAAGAATCAGATAATTAGTCCTTGATTCTTGTGTCTCCACTGTCAGCTGGACATGTGTAACATTAAGTCATAGTCTTTGGCATCTTTCTGTAATTCTGTTTTTTCATCTGAATGAGCCAGTAACATCATTTTGCTGCTACTCTTTTTTTCCATCCTGTTAACATAATCATCCAGCTGTGTCTCAGTCTTGCATAATTTAGGAAGGACAAGGACCTATGAGATAGCTGTGGTGCTCATGAGGAATGGATTATTCCTACAGAGTAGGACAGCTGCAACAGGGATATCTTTGAATTGCAAAAAGCAGAGTTTTTAGGAAGCAGTTTTCAAACATTTTTGCTGGTATTACCTGACATTCAACTCAAAGTCAAATGAAACACTTGCTAACAACAGTTCTTCACTTTTATATAATTTTTTGGTGTTTTTAACCAGTTTAACATGTTTTTATGTTGAAGGGAGTAGGAAAAGCTTAAATTAGCTATTAGCTTGGCCTGCCACTACCAGAAGCATGTAGACCATATGTAGTAGCTTAGAATTCCCTCAACTAGAAACAGATGCTATGAAAAGTGGTATAGAATGGTAGACTGAGGTATCTGTATGTATAATATGGCTGTATGTCAGTTTATAGAAATACCACATTGTTTAAACCAGTACGACTGAGAACATATGGTCAACAATGCAGCTAAATCAAAAAACCTGACAAAAATCCACGACACCCAATAACAAAAATACAGTTGTGTAAATTTTTACCATAAAGGTAGATGCCCTTCCCCTTCATTGTTGCAGTATTCTTTACTAAAGGGGATCTCCTGCCAAGTGTAGCTCTATGTCCAGCCAGTACAGTTTTTTTAGAAGGACATTGTGTGTCACATATATGCTCCCCACTCTCAGAGTAGGGCATAAAAGTGATGTACAGACATACCTACCTCAGAAATGAAAAGCCCCAGGAGGAACAAAAGTCCAAGGAGAAAATGAGGGACATATGCATCCAGAAAGAAAAAAATGAAAAGGAGTAGAGAGAAAAGGGGGAAGGAGGAGGGTGGGAATACTGCAACAGTGAAGGGAAGGACATCTACTGTTGCTGTAAGATTTTACACAACTGTATTATGTTCTTCTATGTTACTGTTGCAGTATTCTTAACTAAAGTGGGAGTACAAAAGCTCAAGAGGAAACTTGGGAGGAGGAAGGCGCTGTACAGCCCTCAAGAAAGTCATTCAGGATAGCCCTAGCAAATCCAGCTGTAGCCCTAGAAACCACATGCAGCTTGTAATGCTTAGTAAAAGTATAAACAGAAGTCCAAGTAACAGCCTCAAGGATGGAATTGGTATCCAACCCTTGAAAAAAAGCAGGAGAGGAAGCCACAGCCCTAGTAGAATGAGCCTTTACAGAAGTAGAAAGGCTTTTCCCACGAATGGAGTAACAAAAGGAAATGGTGTTAGAAATCCAGAAATAAATGATTTGCTTAGAAACAGCCAACCCTAGAGATCTAGGATGAGAGGAAACAAAAAGTTGGTGAGACTTGTGAATGGTCTTAGTCTTATCCAAATATCTGAGCTGCCTATGTAAATTCAAGGTGTGAAGAACCTTCTCACTAGCAGACTGCGGAGAAGAGAAAAAAGTGGACAAATTAATAGATTGAGACAAGTCATTAACCACCTTGGACATAAAAGAAGGATTAATACAAAGAGACACCCTGTCCCTTATGAAAAACTAAAAAAAGGACAGCCAGAGGGGCCTGAAGCTCAGACACCCTTCTAGCTGAAGTAAGGGCCAAAAGTACAACAGTCTTCAAAGTACAATGCTGCAAGAAGCTGATGCTGCAGGCTCAAAAGAAGCCCATGTCAGTTTTTCAAGTGTTTCTCCCCGGCCTCCACTGAAAATAGGCTCTGTCCTAGTCGGACTTTCCCAGTCAACAAATGTTAAATAATTTTATTTACTTAAGGTCCCAGAAAGTAGGACTGAGCTTCCAGGGAGGCCTAATATGAATGATGCCTTTAAGAAATTGTTTGACCTCAAACCTAGAATCCAAAGAAGGAGTCAAAGGCAGACCAGCAGAAATAGCTGAAAGGTGAGCTTTAACTGAAGAGTATGCCAACCCAGCATGGAGCAATTCACAAAAATAAGAGAGAACTATAGGAACTTCCACAGAAAGTGGATCCTGATTACGAGCAAGACACCAGACATCTCTTCCATTTGGGCAAATAAGATTTCCTGGTAGTGGATTTCCTGGCTTCCTGCAGGACTTGAAGCACATCTTCAAAAGGATGCCTAAAAGGTTTCAAAACCCTGTCATCCACAGTGTTAGATGAAGAGTGAACAAGTGAGGTTGGATGAGAGACCCTTTGTCTTGTGTGAGTAGGTACACCCTGTGAGGTAACTTGTGGTGATTGCCTTAGCTAGGTGCAGAAGAAGAAGGAACCAATGCTATCCGGGCCAAAAGGGAGTTACCAACAAGATATTGGGAGAGTCCTGTTCTGTCTTGAACAGGATCCCTCAGTATGAGAGGAAGGGGAGGGAAGGCATAGAGAAACATCCCTTTGCAAGAAAAAGAGGGGATGTCCACCTTGCATGCCAGAGGACTTGGGAACTCTGGTGCAAAGGAGAGGAAGTTGTCTGTTCAGAGGGGAGGCAAAACGATCTACCCGAGGAATACCCCACTAGCGGGCAATGTCCAGAAACACATTTCTGTGAAGCATCCACTAGTGAGTCTGGGTTATGGACTTGCTTTGAGAGTCTGACACAAGGTTCTGCTTTGAAGGAATATAAACAGCCTGAAGAGTCATCTGATACTAGACAGCCAGGTCCTAAACCTGAAGAGCTAGTCTACACAGGAGGTAAGACAGTGTCCCTCCATTTTTTGTTGATGTACTACATCACTGTGGTATTGCCTGTAAAGATTTTGAGAGGCCTTGGAAGGAACAGAGTGTGGAAGACATGAAGAGCAAGAAGGAGAGCTCTCATCTCCTTGATGTTGATATGGTCTGCTCTCTGATGAATGGACCAAAGGCCCTGAACATTCAGAGAGCTGAAAGATGCCTCCCACCCTGTGTCTGAGGCATCCAGAAAAATGTTCCTGAGAGGAGACTAGGAGCTGAAACAGAAGCCGTGGGTTAGGCGACAGCTGATTAATCCACTACTGAAGCTGTAGCTTGAGACATGGAAGAAGAGGAACTAGAAAGTCCAAAGAATGAGAATGTTGAAGCCATACTGACTTTAGGAACCACTGTAGCTTCCTCATATTGAGCCTGGCTACAGGAGGCATAAAAATGGTGGAAGCCATGTAACCCAGAGCCCTTAGAAATTCCCTGACCGTAACTAAAACCTGAGGAAAGAGAGATTGGAAAAAAGAGTTAGAGCCTTGAATGGTGGCAGGGATGCCAGCATAGAAATGATCTGAGGTTTGCAACTGAGAAAAACATGAACCTGAGGAGGAGTCAGGAAGGATTTTTGGAAATCTACTATAAACGTTAGGCTTTCTAAGAGGTAAATAGCATAATGGAGGTGCTGAAGCAGGGTATCTGGAGTGGAAGCCTGAATGAGCTGGTTGTCTAAGCAAGGATAGATCTGTATCTTCATTGTGCAAAAAGCAATCTCAAGAGTGAGGCATTTGGTGAACACACTTGAGGCAGTAAAACATAAAACACAGGTGTCGGAACGAACAAGGCTGGAAGCAAATAAAATGTCATGACCTTCCAAAAACAAATGTCCACAAAGCAAGGTATCCAAGTAGATTGTGACAAAGTCTTTAATTCACCATAAATCAGACATAGGTAAGTGCTTTCACCCCATAAGGGCTTCCTCAGACCATATAAACTTCATAGTGCAGTAATTCATTTTATATGAGAAATGGCGCCAAACCATCATAATCAATCAATCAACACTCAGTAGAAATAAATATACTATTAATAAAAATCCATGAGGTTCTATACCTATAAAATCAAACACTCATAATAATCATTTTCTATGAATAATACATCTATAGAATAAATATGCTTATTTAAAATATATATAGATGTATATGCGTGTCACATTAAAACTATAAAACAACATATAAAAACAATGTCATTCAATACAGGTAGCTGATAGTTCATTAGAAGTCTCTTAATGAAATACATAGTCAAGAAAATGTACTAGTCATTATGCCTATAGGGTCTATTCAGTGGATTACTTAAGCCCTCTGTCCTTTAAAAAGGGCTTCAGTGACACTTTATCATTCAAACCAGGGTGTCTTTCAGCTGTTAACCTAATAATCCATTTGGCCTCCTGTGTCTCTGTCCTATTTCTGATATCTCCACCCCTAGAATTAACTGACACTTTCTCTATCACTCTAAATAGAAAAGTATGGGTTAGATCTGTACTGATATAATGTTTGGATAGGGCATTGACCAGAGACCCAATTCTAATTTGATATAGATGTTCCCTTATCATATCCTTGAGTTTCCTGTCAGTCTTCCCAACATAGAATGCATCACGTGAAACACAAGATGCAAGATAAACTTTTGGCAGTAGAGAGGGCAAAGCAATGAACTGAAAATACAAGGAAGAAACAGATAAATGTAAATATTTCCAGAAATGGGAATGAATAGGGATATGAAGATTGGCAACCTTGAGATCCATATAGACTAGGAAAGTCTGAGGGTAAAAGAAGAGGATACAGGGTCTGAAGAGGCAGCATTCAAAAGGAAGGAAATTTCAGAAAGGTGTTGAGCTGAGAAAGATCCATAATGGGCCTCCAGGTACCTTCTTTTCTGGGAACCAAAAATATTCTGAACTGAAACCCCTTTCCCACTTTGAGGAGCAGAAACTGCATGGATGGTGCCTTGAGACAAAGGGCTCTGAAGTACAACTGGAAAAAAGAGCAGCTGTTAGTGAGGAGGTTGAGGAATGCCCAAAAAAGAGGAAGGAATTTCCACAACATGAAATATCCCTGACAAATGATGGACAGAACCCAAGAATCTTGAGTGATCTTTAACCACTTGTGAAGAGACATGGAAAGACAGAGAGATAAAAGAACCTGACTTAGGAGGGAAGGAAGAAAGTAGTCAGACAGAACCTGGCTTGTCTGGAAAAGGAGGCTTCTGAGTAGACTTAGCAGGAGGAGCCCTTTTAGAACCCTTTTTACCTTTGGGAGGAGTGTGTGCCTGTCTAAGTACAAAGGCAGGCTTAGAAGGATAATTCCTTTGAAATTTGGGAACGGAGAAACAAAAATATGTTTCAACTTTTGCAAGGACTTACCCTTTTCTTGCAGGGACTTAAAAAGATTAGCAACTGCAGAACCAAAGAGATTTTTGTTGTCAAGAGAAGCATCCATCAATTTAGCCTTACTATCATCAGACAAAAGGTGGAGGCAGAGCAGAGAGTAACGTATTAACACAGAACCAGAGGCAGCAGCTCTAGAAGAAACATCATAACTATATTTAATAGAATAATCGGCCACTTGAGACTAGGAGCCCAACAGAGAGAGCTGAAACCTTCCTCTCAGAATCAGGAAGGTCAGAAATAACCTGATAAGCCTGAGAGAGAAGAGCAAAAACACACCTGGTCGTATGGGTGTGGTAGTTAGTAGTCCGAAAGTCCAGGGTAGTAGTAATGTAAACATTTTTGCCCAGCCTTTCCTTGGCCCTACTGTCCTTGTCAGAATGAAATAATTTAGAAGGCAGTAGTTTGGAAGCTTTGTCAGAAGAAACAGACAACAGATGGGTCAGCAGAAGGACATTTTCATCTGGCACTTTAGAAAACCTATCTGGTATTTTAGGTGCTTACTGCTGGGAATCAGAAGCCTGAGAAGCTGCAGAAAGTGTCTAACAAGGCAGCAAGGATGGGGGGAGGGATAGCAGAGGGGTTAGGAGACTCCATTTGGAGGAGTTCTTAATATTTCTTCTTGATGTCAGAAACGTGGGTACAGTCCCATTTAAAAAATTCCATCATATGAGAGATAGTGTCCCCATAGGCAAGTTTTTCAAAGGGGGAATCTGGACTAATGGAGTCATCGTCCTCCTCAGAACCATAGTCTAATGGAGAAGGAATCTGAGAGGAATAAGCTAAAAACTCCTCTCCACAGTCCACTTCTTATCAGAAAAGTCCTGCTCCTTAGGCTTCTTAAGAGAAGTAGATGACCGGGGGGGGGCAAGAACAGAAACTCCCTGGGGGTCTTCAAGGCCATGAGTGCATTAAACAATCCCTGTGTAAAATCCTGCCATTCATAATGAAGATTCTTAGGAACAGGGGAAATAAGTTTTGTTTTCTGCTTCTTTTTCAAAGGGACATCAGCCCTAAAGATCTTAGGCGGTTCAGACCCTTGCTGACCTTCATTCAACATAATGGGAATATCCTCCCTAACAATAATCTGTAGGACATCCCTCTGTCCCTTGGATATGATCAGCAACAGTTCCCCCTCAACATCTGTAATGGACATCTGCAGAGCATCCGAGGGCATGCAAGAAGCTCGATCCATGCCAGCAGAAGCTCGATCCATGCCAGCCTCCAAAGCTGTTGGGGCAGAGAAACCCATAGGAATAAGTGGACAGTCCTCCAGGCTTTCACTAGCCTGAAGAGAGATCCTTGGGGGAGGGCAGTACAGCAGCCAAATCCAACCTACCTTTTTTGGTCTTCTTTGCACACGGCTGACCCTCAGTTTGGAATGATTCCGCCATCACATCCTGCACCAACAACTTAAGATGTTGGTTCTCTAGGTAGATAGACAAGGAGTAGAGATGACTATGAAGAGTCTTGTGGACAAATGCTTGATAAATTGGATAAGACGTATGTTTGTGAGAAAGACCCAAGCAAAACAAACACTGCTAGTCCTTGTGGGGAATCTTTCTCCCACATTGACATTTTCCCTTTCTGGATCACATGCAACCTCACAACTGAAAGAAAAAGATAAGATAACAAGAAAAACCCAATGGAGCACTATCTGAAAATGGCTTGGTAACCAGGAGAAATGAAGGAGCATTCAGTCCAATGATTGAAGATGGTGTTCAGACTGGCGGCAAAGAAGTTCTGAGATAGGTAAGTCCGTACGTCACCTTTATGCCCTATGCCATGAGTGGGGAGCATACATGTGATGTACAGTGTTGTCCTAAAAAAACTAAGGCTTGAGTATACTGACCAGATGTAGAGCTACCCTTTGCAGGGAATCCCTTTAGTAAAGAGTATTGCAACAGTGATATGGAAGGACATCAATGTTTTTTGCAGGGGGGGCAAGTTCCCTGTCCCTCCCTCCACACACACACAGACACACACACTGCTAATTATTTATACCAACTCCAAGAGTGTAGTATAGTGGGGAAAAGGGCAAATTCCCCAATCCTTGCCATACTGGGATCTCACTCAGAACAGTTTGATGAACCAAACTGTCAACCACATGAGTTTTGACAGTTTGCTCCTTCAATTGGCATACACCCATGTAATATATATATATGAAGAACAAATGATCCGATCAGCAGTACCAAGGACACCCTCAGGAAAATATATGTAAAAGTGTGTAATTGCACGAATCCGCCAAACAGATGAAAATCACGTAGTTTATTTGAAATTTTATTGGAGCCCTTATCCGTAGTTTTGCGAAAGATTGACTTTTCGCTCGATCGGGTATAACACTGAGTGTTATTACTGAATTTCTCCTTGCAGAATGATCAGAATGTCGTACAAAACACCAAATGTGACATTTCCAACTGCTCTACCACCTAAACAAGTGCTACCATGGGTCAAAAAGGGAGGGATGTTTTGCAATTCGCAACAGTTGTTTGCATTTATGAGAATTTGCCGCACTGCTTTCGAACATATTCCGATTGGCCATCCATCGGCCGATCAAATGAATGTATACCATATATATATATATATATATATATATATATATATAGATGTGTGTGTGTGTGTATATATATATACACACACACACACACACACACACACACACACACACACACACACACACACACACACACACAGATTTTGTCACATCAGACACAGCATGCAAGCTCAAGCTAAATGCCAAAAAATGCATAGTCATCCCGTTTGGGAAAAACAAAACACCCACGCATTACCACATAGATGGCAGCCCCCTTAATACAGAAGAGGTAATAAGAGATCTGGGGACACAGGTAGATAGTAATCTCTCCTTTGACAATCATATTGCCAAAGTAGTTAGGAAATCCTTCTATGTGGCCCATCTAATTACTAAAGGGTTCACATCTAGAAATAAAGAGGTTATAGTGCCCCACTGCTCGTCACTCTTCAGACCCATCATAGAGTACAATGCCCCATTTGGGATGTACCTCACAAGACATTTCCAACAGCTGGAAAAACCACAAAAGTACCTCACCAAGGGATTACTGGCCTCAAACATATGTACTATGCAGCCCGACTGAAAAAACTCCGGCTGTACTCAGTGGCATATCCCTTACTCAGAGGTGATCTCTGCCTGACTTGCAAAGCCATGTCCAACTCAGAACTGATGGACATGCTCCACCTAAAGAAATCCAAGTCACTGCAAGCCACGCGCTCTAGTGAGCTAAACCTCACCACAACAACAAATAGAACATGCTGGAGGGTTAGATTCCTGTCACAAAGACTCCCCAAGCTTTGAAACAAGATTCCAGACTACATTAGGCAGAGCCCCTCACTAACACTCTTCAAGAGAAACCTTGACGAGTGGATGGGTAAGAGAAAATACACCCCTGGGATCACTTTATTGGCTCTGCTTGACAGAGGATCAGTTAATTACTCAATGGGGCGGCAAAAGCCTACACACTCTGGCTAGTCTTATAAATGCCCTCGGGAAGATAGCCTAGTACTTACCTATGAACCTATGTAATACATTTTATTGTAGTAAGTGGAAGTGTGCTATACTACTTCAGTATGCATTATGCTTTGTAATGCAATGCCCCAGTATTTAGCTCTGAGGTATACAGTCAATACTAGAGTACCATTGGTAATGTAGCTTATATATTTTGTACAGCGTAGATGTTATGATGTCTAAAATATTTTTATTTTTGTGTGATAACATTGTATAATAATGAACAAATATGTGATAATTTAGTAGGATGGAAAATGCTGTGTTTTTAAGATAATTGATAATTAAGATATATATTTCTGATTGGTGGAGGCAAATGACATCATCAGATATTTTTGTTTAAATAGGAAAGTTTGGATTTAGTTAATTGTTCTGAAAAAGTTCTTATTATTAAAGGAACGAAAGCACCAAATTCATTTTCGTTTTTTTCTGTGCGTACAATGGGCATTGTGTGTTTTTGATGATGTATAAAATGTATCAGAAAAATACTTTAATGGAATTGTTCAGGACTACCTGCAGGGTCTTTGATCACAGCAGCTTTTTTTTGTGTTAGGGTCCAGGAATAGGTTTCATGTGCGTGTTCTACAAACTGGATCATGTGGGGATATGCTGTGTATTATCTAAAAAAGTATTGCAGTGGTGCAATGCTCACTACATCTACTTTGAGGAATGCACCAACACAGTAGACTGGTTCACCACAAATAAGAAATATTTCTCTCTCTTTCAATTTTATGTAGCTAAAACTAAATTGTGCTGGATGGGAGAACACGCAACACCCCTTTCAGGTATTGTGTTAATTTCACACGAAACTTTCAGTATAACTGCATTGCAATAACAGTGGCATTCTCCTCCTCACCCACCAGGCATTATTAATGAAATAGGGCACTTTAATGGAGATAGATTCACTGAAGTTCATTCAGTCCAGCCAGAAATATAGAACAGTACACATTGTTTTTAATTTGGGAACAAACCCCGACACAGTGTTTTTAATTTGGGAGCAAACCCCTTACACAGTCCTCATTTAGGGAAGTTGCAGTGCTTAACAAAGATAGTCTAATGTTTGACAGCCTCAGAATAGCTACACCCATTCATTCT
Organism: Protopterus annectens; assembly: GCF_019279795.1. NCBI lineage: Eukaryota > Metazoa > Chordata > Ceratodontiformes > Protopteridae > Protopterus > Protopterus annectens. Next base: position 218,991,877 of record NC_056745.1, read on the forward strand.
GTTAGGTTTGATTAAGTGGGCTTCAGTAAATTGGTTCATGATAGATCACATGGCACACAGTATGAGTAAGCTACACAAACAAAGCACCATGTAAAACAATTGCCACTTTCCATTCATGTCTACGAATCATGCAAGGGCCTAAACATGTCTTTGTATATGTAGCCATCTTCAGCTGCAGATCCACCTTGGCAATAAGTATTACAGATAGACTGGTAGGCACACTTCAAACAACTAGTTTCCAATAATAAGGGAGCTCCTTGACCGGTGTAACTACAGCATCTTTCTGTTCAAAAAGGTTTGCCTTCCCCTATATTTGTGCACTGCCTCTTCTTCAGTCAGCTGCTTTAGCAGGTTCATAAGGTCTTCTATTTTTTGTTCATATGTAGATTTCCAGGAATATCTTTTCAGTCATTCATCCTTAGGCGTGTCACTTCCCTCATGTAGTGCCAGGAAGGAAAACAACTTGATTCCATAGATAATACTGTACTACTAAGTATCAGTAGTAATTAAAGAACTTGCTTTTTGCATGTCTGTAGAAGGGGACAGTCACAGAATATATGTGGCCAGTTTTCCCTTTGTGATCTGCCTTACATTGCTAGCAGCCATGACTTTTATTTCTAAACATTTTCTCAATTCTGCCTGGAGCAGTTAGGGAAGAAGTGCCTGGTACCCTGGGGCATATAAATACCTGTGTTCACATTTCCTTGCAGATATTCATAATTTGTGAGATCTGACCGTATGTTCAGGAAGTAAAGATAACCGCCAACAGTCCCTATTCACCCTTGCACCACATATCTGTCAATGGTCATCTTTAGTTCCATCAACACCTTGTATGCTGTACCAGTTGATCCTTTCCCTGGATTCCAGGTTGTACTAGCTTCTTTTATCCACTTAACTATCTCTGGGAATTGAAATCTTTTCCCTCTCTTCCTTTGGTTCCTTAGCTTTGCTCAGCATACCTTGCAATATTGTCCTATCCCTATCCTGAATATCACATTTCCACTGTAGCTCCTGCCAGATTAAAAACCTATGTGGAAACTACAACTGCTGCCAAAACATAGGAGGAATCTCCCCCCCCCCCATTTTGAAAACAGATTATTTGGTTCTGTGTCAACTCTTCTGGTTCCTGTAGGTATTAAGTCTTTGACCTCAAACACTGTATTGTCCCTCCTTAAACCACTTCCTAAACTGATTATGTAGGTTTTTAAGCTTGAAAGTCTTTTCCTGATGGATGTCATTCCTTATCACTGTTGCAGTTTTCTTTATTCTTTGGATATCCTGCCAGGGATAGCCCAACGTCTGAGCAGTGTACCAATGCCTTTAGACAGTCTAAGCATCATACATCAGGCTTATGTCCTATGTACAAGTTGTAAGATACATGTGTGACGTATGCATACCTAATCCCCAGAACTACTTTGCCAACAGTCCAAACATTATCTCTGAATTCAGTCCGCATGTCATTCACCAGGCTGGTTCATCTACTGAGCCTTCTAAAGATAAGTTTTCATTGGGGTTCCTTCCTTTCTTTTTGCCTGCTTGTACTTTGTTTTCATGCCGTCCAGGAAGGGAAAATATGAGTGCAGGTGGCAGATTCCCAATAAATAGAGACACGAGAAGTGCCTTTTTGTTTCTGCTCCACATGACCATACACAGTGTGAGATTTGTTAGGCATTTGTCCCTAAGACGCTCTTCAATTGCCTGCCAACCCCCTCTATTTATTTGGAAAGTCACTATTTAAAGCTTTTGGCTCAGGGTACCATGGTTGAATCCACCTGCTCAGGAATTCAGTCTCCACTTAAGAAGAAAGGTAAAATGGCAAGCACTGATCCTGCTGCTGTCCAGCCACCACCGGATGTCTCCCTCAAGTTGGATGAAGAACCCGAGGACCATCTTGTGCTGATACCATTTCCCTTTGCCATGACTCATTTGGAGGCTGCCTATCTGCACGTCCACTGAGGCTGTACAATATGTCTGGTACAGATGTAGAGGAGGAACTATGGCTGATTACACGTGAGGGGCGTAGGGGTATTCTCCAAATATTAGTTAGGTAAGAGGTGCCTGGTACCGTAATTGAGTCTAGGCAGGGGTCTGAACCTCTTTGGTTTGTTAAAGCAGATGTTCCTTTAAAAAATAAATGGAAAACCAAATGTGGATTCTGTGGCTAAGGGGCTTTATAAGGAGTGGCCATACTTTACTCAGGAGCTGTTTAATGCCCTTGTGAAGATTGGGTGAAGGCTGCCACCCTAGTAAGATAGAATTTTATAGATAATTCTGTCATTCGTAAATATTAATGTAAGCCACAGGCTTGTTGTCTTAAATGGAAAAAATGCTGTTAGAAAAATGTAACAGCAGTGCAATCTGCTGGCAGAAAGCTGACTAGGTAAAGCATGTTGTGACCCTTTGATCTGAATTTGGCTCCGGCCTGTCTAGATGAAGGAATTCTTGCTATTGTTTTAATGCCATATTTAATGGCCAGAATTTGCATACATAAATGTCCTTTATTGCTCTGGTTTCTGCCCAGAGGTGAAGAATGTAAATGCAGTTTCTGTTAGCCTGGGAACCCAGGGAAGTGTGAAGAATGATGTAATGTGAACCAGGAATGTGATTTAAAAAAGAGAGAGAATCAGAGAGCATTAAGCATTTTTGTCTTGACCATCCAACTCATCAGCACTCTGCCTGTGTTCTATATGCAAGTTTATCTTAGATTTGTGTTTTTCTCTTAGAAATAGCTAGAAACTATAAAGTTTAGACTGTGTTTTTCTGTGATGTCAGAACTGTACTACTGAATTATTCTAAGTACTTCTCTGTGATCTCTGAACTCTTGACTAGCACTGTGTAGTAAAAGGTATTGTCTTGTGTTTTGACTATTTGTTATTAAATATTTTTAAACCCTTTCAACTGTGGCTGTTTTTGTAGAGATAATTTAAGCTCTTTAGAGTACTTGTATGCCTTTAGTAAAATTGTACAAAGCCACTCCAATAGCTTTAGCCATGGGCTATACTACCAATTGGATAATAATATTGCACAGTAATAATTGGACACTCTTTTAATGGCCTTTGGGTAGCTGATAAATATTAGCTGGGTGGTGGCAGTGATTTCTACTGTATAGTCTGGGAAAAAGTGGCTCAGCTGGAGAGCCTGTGCCAGCCTTCCCCAGGAGTGGCTGTGTGGTTGTATAAATTCTTCTCAAAGTGTGTGTGTGTGTGTGTCAGCTACATGGGCAGGGACACGAAGCACTGGTTGGACAGAGGGTACTGGAGGTTTTAGCTTGCCCACTAGGCTGAGATGTGGACCCTATAGCTGTGCCAGTAGGGAGTCTTATTGGGGACCTGGAGAGCAAGGGAGCGACCAGCCTCGGACTGACTGTGATCTCTTTGTGCTCTTATGGGAAATTGCACTTTACTGTATGCATTTGTTATCCTTTCCTCTTATATGAGACGCCTCTCACTGGTGTTAGTGGTGAGGATAGAGGCTCCTTGATTGCTGGGCCAGAGCACGGGTGTCACAGCCCTTATGGCCATGAAACACCCACTATGATGTTCTTCGTGTTTCACTTCGGGCACCGCACGACAAGAAAGACTGATGTATTGGCGTCGGCTGCATGTTTTATACCCCTGACAACCTGACGTCATGGAAGAAGGGACAGCAACCGATGCAGGACCCAAGACTTTGTTAATCAGGCCGAGTGAGGGCAACCTGCAAGCAGATTACCCAAATGTAATGACTGCAACAGTGAATACAGTCTAACATCTACATTTATGTTAAGTGTACACAACTGTACTTTCCTGCGTCTGCTCCCTGGCCTTCCACCCCTTCTAAGAGGCCTAGGAATTCTGATTCTTCTGATAGAGTTGGATTCTGGTGAAGAATTCTTGGCATATTCCTCACAGATCCACTCCTCTTGCCATGGGGCTTGATGAAGAATATTCACCATCCTCTGATTCTCCTTTTGAAGAATTATATTTTGGGCATACACATGGTCCATATGATGGAACACTTTAAATGGGACTGTTCTCAGGCTTCTGAGTTTCAACAGAGATATTATGAACACTAACAGATGGATTCTCCCCGACCTTCTGCAGTCCATCCTATTTTAGCTGCCCTTTTCAGTTTCTCAGGCTCCTGACTCAGCCTCCTGCCCCTAAGAAGCCAGACAAATTTTATAATAGTCCCTGAGGATAATAAGTATTTGTAAAAAAAAAAAAAGTCATTCATCAGATCCTGCTGCTGTTTTCATGTCCACAAATAAATCATCCAAACTGGTATCCTCTTCCAAGTTTTACCTTGTAACAAGGGCAACCATGCTATGTAGAGGTATGGACAATGTTTATAATTCTGCAAATTTGGCCTTTAAGGCTACTAATTATCAGACCTGCATAAGTAGATATGTCTTGGCTCTTCTCTTTCAGGTTTGGGAGGGCGGAGTTGGCTGATGCGCCTGATTTGAACAGTATGACTTCTGCCCTTTCTGAGTTCTGCCTCTCAAGTGGATCACCATTCCATTAAATGCAACTGTGATGCTGCTGTTGCCTGTTTTAGGGCAGCTGCATCTGGTTATGTCATGGGAGTGTATTCTTTGTTGCACCTCCAATCCTTACGCAAGGACATTAAGGCAAAATTTTAGACTCCCCCTTAGGGAGTCAGAATGTCTTTGGCACTGCTGCTGCAAAATTTTTTAAAACTCTTCAGGATAATGGAAAGATTATGCAAAACCTTTCTTTCCCTGGTACCTAAGTTCCAGAGGAACCATCCATCAAAATCTTATTTTGTCCGTAGGCAGCCTAGACAACCTGTTTAGTAGCAAGAGTGTTGCTAAGCGGATTTTGCTAGACAAACCCACTCAGAGGTCCAGAGGCAAAAAAGTACAGTTTTGTACCTACCATAAATGTAGATGTTCGAGTGTATACACTGCTGCAGTCATTACACTTGGGTTATCCTGCCGTCAGGCGGTTCCCCAGTCGGCCTGAGTTCCAAAGTCTTGGCCTGGCGTCGGTTGCTATCGCCTCCTCCCTGACGTCAGTGCGACAGGGTATATAAGATGCAGCCGACTTCATTTTCTTCAGTTTTTCTTGCCCCAGATGTCAGGTGCCCCCAAATAGGCAGGCAATTCAAATTGCTAGTAAAATATACATAAGAAAAGCAAACAACAACTTTCAGTTACCAGCAAATACTCCCCATAGGTAGTAAAGGGTAGAAGATATAGGTACGTACCAGCAAGTAAGAGGGGAAGGAGGGAGGGTAACCTGGACTGCAGCAGTGTATACACTCGAACATCTACATTTATGGTAGGTACAAAACTGTACTATGTTCATCGTGTTACACTGCTGCAGTCATTACACTTGGGTGGAATCCCAAAGCTGAGGTAGGGTGGCTGGGTTCTCTAAGACATTAGGGGTGGCTATAAGGCCCTGCAGCACAGCAGTGGCGAAGCCACCTCTGGATTTGGAGTATAAAGACAAATGGTAATGCTTGGTGAAGGTATGCACAGAACTCCATGTTGCTGCTTCCAAAATATCCTTTGTAGGTACTCCTCTGAGGTAGGCAGCAGAAGTGGCTGTTGCCCTGGAGGAGTGAGATCTAATGCTGCTAGGTACAGGTTTCCCATAGTGTGTATAGCAGAAACGTATACAATGTCCTATCCATTTTGAAATAGTCTGTTTTGAAATGGCTTTTCCCTGTGCTCCTGCAGCATATGCTACCAATAATTGCTCAGATTTTCTGAAAGCTTTGGTTTTGTCCAAGTAGAAGCATAACTGCCTGTGAATGTCCAAAGAATGCAGTAGTCTCTCCCCTTTATTCTGTGGTTTTGGATAAAATGTTGGCAAGTGAATAGTTTGGTTTAGAGCCACACTCGATACCACCTTTGGCATAAACGTAGGGTTAGTTCTTAGATACCCTGTCCTGGTGGAAAATGAGACAAGGTTCCACTGCCATTAGTGCCAGTAATTCTGAAACTCTTCGTGCTGATGTTATTGCCAGTAGCAGAGCAGTTTTCCAAGAGATATATTTTAATTCTGCTGTGCTAGCTGGCTCAAAAGGAGGTAAAGTTAATTTTTCCAAAACAAAATTGAGGTCCCAAGTTGGAATAGGTGCTCTACGGGGCGGTCTTATGTTTTTAGCCTCTCTGAGGTACTGTTTTAGCAAAGGATTAGAGAAAATTGGTGGATCCGTGTTGTAATGAGCAGAGATGGCAGAGGCGTGGATCTTGATTTATGAAAAGGAGAGGCCCTTGTCCAGCATCTCAGTTAAATATTGTAGTATCTGAGGAATGTTTGGGACAAGAGGGTCAAGGCTGTGAGCCTGGTTCCAGGCACAGAATCTCTTCCATTTATCCAAATAGGCTTTCCTGGTACTAGGCCTTCTGGTCTCCAGAATGACATCCATAACAGCTTTGGAGAGAGGCATTGCTTGCTTGACTAAGGAATTTTCCATGCAGCTAGGTTTAAGGTCTTTAGCTGGCTGTGGAGTATCTGATTGTTGTGCTGAGTCAGCAGATGTGGGATTTGAGGCAAAATCCAGGGTGGTTCTTGTGCTAAGTTCTTTAATGTTGGGTACCAGTGCTGGCGTGGCCAGTCTGGTGCAATCAGGATCATCTTTGGCTCTTCTTGCCTGGCTTTTATGAGTACCTTTGGAAGGAGAGGTAGAGGTGGGAAAACGTATACTTGTAGGTTTTTCCAGCTGAATGAGAGGGCATCCACTTTCCATGCTTGTGGATGGTAACTCCTTGTGCAGAATTTCTGTAGCTGGCAGTTCATTGGGGATGCAAACAGATCTATGTCCGGGCTCCACCATTTTTGTGTTATCATTCTGAATATTTGTGGATTCAATTCCCATTCTTGGGGATCCATGATGTTTCTTCTTAAGTCGTCTGCCAGTGTGTTTTTCTCTCCTGGCAGGAATTGTGCTTGCAGATGAACTTGATAGTCTAGAGCTGTGTTCCACAAGGTCATGGCTTGTCATCAGAGGGGGGTAGGAGTGTGTGCCCCCTTGCTTGTTTATGTACCACATAACTGTGGTGTTGTCTGTCTTTAGTAATAGTTGTCCTGGATGCAGCAGGTCCTTGAAAGCTATAAGGGCATTTTGTACAGCTAGCATCTCTTTTTGATTGATGTGAAGATGCCTTTGTTCTGCGGGCCACTCACCCTGAATACATTTTCCTGCCATGTGTGCTCCCCAGGCATAATCCGATGCATCTGTTGTCAGTGCTTGCCTGGCTGTGGGTCGAGTAAAAGGCTGTCCCTTGTTGAGGTGACAAGCGTGAGCCCACCATCGAAACTCCTGTTAAAGGCAAGGAATTAGTGGTATAACTGTTTCCAAACTTTGACAGTGTTGAGACCATACACTCTTTAGGTACCATTGTAGTTTCCTCATATGCAGTCTGGCATATGGAATTAGTAGTATGCAAGATGCCATGTAACCCAAGGCCTGCAGAATTTTTCTTGCAGGGAGTTGGGTCTTTGTTGCCATCAATTAAAAGTATTGAGTCAGTTGTCCTTGCTTGTCTGGCGTGAGATAACCCATCTGGGCTGTTGTGTTCAAGCTGGCACCCAGGAATATTATCTCTAGTGAGGGCACTAGTTTTGATTTCTTTTCATTTACTGTGTACCCCAGGCAACTTAATAACTTTTTTACGAACGCCAGATGCTTTAGAAGAATGTGCTTGCTCTCTGCTTGAATCAGGCAGTCGTCCAGGTACAGATAAATTTGAATTCCTTTCTGTCTGCAAAATGCAATTACTGGTGCCAGGCACTTTGTGAAGACCCTGGGCACAGTAGATAAGCCAAAGGGCAGTGCAGAGAATTGATAGTGCATTGAACCAGCTATGAATCTGAGGTATCTTCTGCAGTTTTGTCTGATAGGGACATGCAGGTATGCCTCCTTGAGGTCCAAGGTCACGAGCCAAGCTTTCTTGCCCAGCATGGGAAGAAGCTGCTGTAGTGTCAACATTTTGAATTTCGGAACATCCAGGTAAGTGTTTAGAGAAGAAAGATCCAGAATGGGCCTCCAGGCTTTGTCCTTTCTGGGAACCAGAAAGAGTCTTGAGTAAAATCCTTGTCCTTGCTCCTGTGGTGGTACCGTTTGAATAGCTCTCATGTCCATGAGTGCTGTAATTTGTTTTTGAGCCTCTGCCCATTGATTTGGTGGCAGATTTGGCATTCCTTTTAACCTTGGCAGAGTGTGAAAGTGGAACCTGTAACCTTGAGATACAATGTTGAGAACCCATTTGTCTTTGGTGATCCAATGCCAATTGTGATAGAAAATTGCCAGTTTTCCTCCTAAGGGGGCTGCCAAGAGAGAGAGCTATTTGGCAGCTGTAGTGGGAAGTCATTGAGGCTGCTTTTTATATGGTTGGGGCCTGTCTTCCCCTTCTTTCTGGCCTGGTGCACCCCATTGTCGAGGTCTGTAAGGACCTTGTGGTTGACCTCTACCTCTTGGATGTCTGTATCTGCCCCTTTGAGGTCTGCCTGTAACTGGAAAGGACCAATTCTTTGTTGGCCAATTTCTGCTAAATCGAGGAGGCTGAACCTCTAAGAAATCCTTCACCGTTTGCATAGATTTTGCCTTATCCTCCATTTTCTTTAATACCTCTTCTGCCTTACCTCCAAATAAATTATCCCACTGCAAAGGTGCATCCAATAATTTTGCTTTAACATGATCTGGTAACGTATGTTCTTTTAACCAAGCATGTCTTCTAATGACAGAGCCTGTCACTGCTTCTCTACAGGAGGCCTCTAAAGAATCAAAACCACATTGTAAAGTATGTTTTCCTACTTGTTCAGCTGCATGCAATAAATCCTGCATTTCTTTAAAATTAGGAGGATCTGAATCTGGAAGCATTTTTTGTTTCAATTGAGACATCAAAAATTGCTGATATTTTAGCATGTGAAACTGGCAATTTAAGGCTCTCATTGCTAAAGTAGCAGACGTATATACTTTCTTTCTTTCTTTCCCCATCTGTCTAATGCTCTGGAATCTCTGTCAGAGGGAACTGGGTTTTTTGCTGATGATGCCTTAATCCCTTTGGGTCCCTGAGAAATAGTTTCAGGGTCAGCAACAGGGCTTTTATACAGAAATTTGTGAGAGTCAGGGACTCTGTAATATCTGTCAGGTTTAACTGGGGCTGGAGGTAAGGAGTCAGGATTTAAGCCGGATTCAGTATACACATCATCCACAATATCTAACACTGGTGGAATAGCAAGGGGTCTGTGTTGAGGTAATAAAAGGAAGTCTCTGAGCCTTTTCTTGGATTCTGAGTAATCCTGGCCTTCCCAATGGAAATGTTCCCTCATGGTATGTAAGGTTTCCCCAAAGGAGTAGTCCTCAGGCGGAGAGGCTGATGGAATTGATTCCTCAGCATCAGAATCCTCATAAAGGGGTAAAGAATATCCTAGGTCTGAGGATGAATCTGAAGAAATGGTTGGATGAGTCATAGTCCACATCCTGTCTGGGCCTTTTATCAGGAGGGGAATGGGACCCCCCTGATCAGGGTGATTAGGTCTTCAGCCATTTTGAGCATTTGTTTCTTAGGCATGGAGGCCTGTCCTGGAGAATGCTGTATTTGTTTCTTTGTTTTTAAGGGAGACTTAGACTTAGCAGAGGGTTTAATGCTTAACTGACTAGGTCTGAAAACACCCTCTGAAGCTGTGGATTGCTCAGCTACTTCGGTTCTCTCTGAAGGGTTAGCTTCGGTAGGCTGAAAAACTAGTGCGTCTGAAGGCCCAGCCAGCTCCATGTGGGAATCAGAGGCGGCCCGTGGTTCTGCAGAAGCGGTAGTCAGGGGCTGCGAAGGTGCCTCGCTGAAAACCGGCGACCGGCCTAGAAAAGGCCTCGTTGTCAGTTTTGGGCCTCGGATGCTTGTCCTTGTCTTTGCGCTTTTTATGTATTCCGGTCATAGGAAGTTCCGACGGCATGGTGTAATTGAATTTTGTGCCAAAATAGTGTCGGGCAAAATCAAACCGACGTTTAATAGTGCGCTTGTTAAACCTAGCACAAAACCGACAACCAGTGATGTCGTGGTCTGGGCCTAGGCATGGGATACAATAGGAATGGAAATCCTTATGAGGTATTTGCTTCCCACAAGAAATACAGTTATTAACTTTTACTGACATCGGTCTGAGGCAAGAAAAAGTTTCCCCAACGGGGTACTTAGCTTTGTAGAAGACTTTGGTTCTGGATTCGGAATGAAAATCTCAGGAGTCGGCCGACCAGCACTTGCGAACTGCTTTTGCTTTGGGCACCGTGCGGCAAGAAAGACTGAAGAAAATGGAGTCGGCTGCATCTTTTATACCCCTGTCGCACTGACATCAGGGAGGAAGCGACAGCAACCGATGCCGGACCAAGACTTTGGAACTCAGGCCGACTGGGGAACCGCCTGACGGCAGGATAACCCAAGTGTAATGACTGCAGCAGTGTAACACGATGAACATCCCTTCTTTTCCCGACAAATCTGCCTGTCTGATATCCAGCTTCCCCTTCCCCTCTGCCAAATTCCTGTGTCCCTCAAGCTAACCCTTTCTTTTAAATAAAAGTTTAAGCGCTTTCACTTGGAACACTCCCAGAGCAGTTTTTAGAATATATTAACACCACGACTACCTTTTTGCATTTCACTTGGGTTGTCAATTTCGACCATATGGATTATCTAGATGTTCATCTCTTTAAGGATGAAAAGCATGGGAAGTATGCTACCACAATTTATAGGGAAAAAAACTTATTCCAGTTCTTTTCGGCACTACAGCAGCTCACACCCTGAGCATCAAAAAAGATCAGTTGCCAAAGGACTAGTAAGAGCTGCCCGTATGGTGTCTAGAGATGAGGATTTTATGGTAGAATGCAGTAATTTAAAGTCCATGTTTTTAAAAAGCGCATACCCAGTGGACTTACTAAATGAATTAATAAATGAAGTGACTAAAAAGAGAGAAACGGGTCATTTTAGACCTATTATTAATAGTGACACGTTAGACGGTTACGGTCAATCTCAACGTGATGGTGTCAGATATAACGGTTGATACTCAGCAAGACCAAAATATACACAGGAGAGACGGTGTTGCTTTCTCGAGATCATTGACTATCACTTTTAGTTCTGATTCTTACAACTTGAAGTGGATTTTCCAGAAAAACTGGGATATTCTGATGGAGGACTTCAACATCAGAACCCAGGTAGGTGAAAAACCCATAATAACATACAGGAAAGGCAGGAATTTGAAGGCCCCTTAGGAAAGGACATAGCCCCAGTGTGCACGGCCGCTTTGGCATGCACAAATGTGTGAGGCATGTAATTGGTGTCATAAAATCAAAATAGGGTACACATTTACTGTAAAAAAAACTCAGAATATTCCATTAAGGGGGGGGGGGGGTACAACTGTTCTTCAAAAGCAATAGAATATGTGGCTAATTGTGATCTATGCTCAGTGTTTTACATAGGTAAAGCTGAAAGGAAATTCAGCCACATAATTTATGAACATGAGTATGCTATTAAAAAGAAAAACTTGAATAATGCTCTTGCCAGACAAATTCATGATAACACTGAGCACAACTTTAGGTTCATAACCATAGATCATGTAGATATTAATGATAAAAGACCATGGGGGGGGGGTGTATTTAGAACTCAAAGAATTAAAATGGCAGATTTGCCTACAGGCTGATAGGTGGCCAGGCATTAATGAAAGAACTTCAATTATCCCAGTTTCTTTTCTAGTGAGTTCATTTTTAAGTAATATTTTTATATATATTCATATTTGTTTACATACATAATATTTATTAACAGTAATGGATTTTTAATATTGATTTTTTTTATCTAAGCACATTGTAATTTTGACATCCTGATGTTATTTTATATATATCATACATTTTACATACTTAGTGTCATCAAAATTTTAGTCAAGTTCTCATCCAATCAGATGAAGTGGATTACTATTTAAGTGTGTGACCAGTATTAGTTTGTTGTCTGATGAAGTTTGCACTGTCTAAATGAAAGCGCTTGCATATTTTATTTTATTTTTACAATAAAATACAAGTTTTTATTTGTGGTGGACCTTTGGTGTTCCTTTCAGTTTTGAGGACGATTGTACTGCCTTTCCTTTCTTGTGTGAATAAAACCACCGCTCTCTCCGCTGTGGTGCCTCAAAGTTGTTGTTTGTTTTTGTCTTTTCCCGGTTAGGGGTCGCCACAGTGGAACTCCAGTCTGCTAATAATTGGCAGTGGATTTTTATGGTGCCGAGTTACCAGCCCTGACACCCAACCTTCAAAGAAGGCACACCCATTCACGCACGCACCTACCTACATGTCTTTAAACGTCACTCGACCATGGGGAGGACATGCAGACTCCACACAGAAGGCGCTCCAGCCAAGAATCGAATGGGAGACCCTCTTGCTGTAAGGCAACAACACTGACCTCTGCACCACAGCAGCCTAACATTAGCCAGTGATGAGGCCTTATCTAACATGCCTCTGAATCATAAATTCACATATAATAGGAGCAGGGCATTTTTAGCTCAAGCCATACGGGCTCATATTAGGCTTTTTAATGAATCCCTGGGAAAGTCCCTCTATGCAAACTATGTAAACATTTTTTTTAATATAGAGTGAGTACTCGCTGCTTCTCAAAGTTGCTGCAGCCAAAAGCAGGTTAGTTTGTGTTTTAGGCAAAAGTTATTCAGAGACGTGAGGCGCAATAAGGAAGGACCTCATTATCAACTTATTTGCATGTCTCTGAATCATGTGGTATTACCTGTTGAGCTAATCAGTGCTTTCCTGTGGTAATCATCTTTGGTGGCCTGTGCATTGCATTGTCACAGTTACCCCCTCATTCGTTCTCCCAGCTACATGCACACATTCAAACAGTTACTTGGACAGACAGACACACACACACACACACACCTCTATTCTCTCCCTTCATTTGCAGAACATCCTTGCTATAGGCTCTTAATATTTCTCTGCCCCTCTTAAATCACACATTATAGTCAGTCAAATCTTCAAAAAACCTCCAAGAAATAGGACCAAAAATCTAAAAAAAGAGAGACTCCAAATGGAAAGGCAAAGCAGTTTTAATAAAGTTGTATGAACAGTAAATAAAAGGTTAAGTGCTTTCACCCGGAACACTCCCAGGCTTCTTCGGAACAATACTACATTACAAAGTGCACTTATTTGATAAAGTAACCAGCAATTAGAACCTGCCAATCACTGAAGAACACACATTCTAAAACCCCTCCCAACCCAACACTACAGTGTTAACCCTTTAATGCTCAGGGCAAACAATAAAATTAACACTGTGTATTAAATGCAGTGATTAAAATATATCCTTGAACAACACTGTATTAAATTATTTCACAATTTGGCAGCCCTTAGTCTAAGGACATGCTAACACTAATATAATCATTCAACCCCGGGTTTAGCTGGATCCAGTTTAATCACCCAGAATAACTCTCTATATTCTAATCTGGCTTCCCAAGCACCACCACTGGGGTCATGTAAAAGTTGTCCCGAGAGCAATGAGACTTTTCTGGACATGTTGAAAACCTTTAAAGATAAATTGTTAACACTGAAAAATGTACAAATGGAGATAGATTATTTAAACAAGTGCATTTTAGTGAGAAGAGTCCCTAAGGGACTCCGCTTTATGATATAGCCTAGTAATATTGAACCTAATAGTACTTTTCACAAAGAACTGTTAGAATTATTTAAAACTTTGGAGTAGAAATGCTTAAAATTATGGTGAGGAACTACGATGTATTCAAGGAAAGGTTGTTAAATGAAGTGAACAATTTACATAATCGTATTACTGCAGACTTGTTATTTAATGCTGAAAAAGTTAAATACGTGAATATTTTTAAATAAATTGATGGATATTGCAATAATGTTATTAATAGGAAAGTTAAAAAGCTGCAAAGGGGTTTGGTTGAATATAGGAAGGGGAGAGCTTACCCTCCACCAATAAAGAAAGTGTTGAACTAGGGTGTTACAGACATGTTTTTTAGGGCTGGAAGTCCCCCTTTGAGAAAGACCGAACGGATAGCCCAGAGACAGGGTCAAGTCAGCAACAACAGTTACAATTTTATCAGGGGAGAGAGAGGCAAAGGAAGAGGATGGGACAGGGGAAGAAGCCAACAGTGGAACTACACGAGGGACCAACATTGGGCCAACCAAGAGAGGTTGTAGAACATGCAGATAACATTGTAGTTACTCATTCTGGTATACAGAACAGACTAGGTGGTTTCAGCATTTTTAACTATACAGACTTAGTAATTGAAAATAAGCACTTTGAGCTGTTTACTCAGGGCTTTCAATAGGTACCAGCAAGGCCAGTGAGTTTGTTTAGAACTTTGATTGATGTGAAGCTGTTTACAAGGAAATTAAACTTGAATTTATTCTTTAAAGGGATGAAGCACATCAACTCTGGTTTAAGTAGAAAGAGTGTATTTAACTCCCCACTTAACCCCACCTTACGAATTTTTGAGGAACTGGTAGAGAGAGATGTCAGAAAATTAAATTTGAAGCAGAACACTAAATGTAATTTTAGTTAAATTGAAAAAGACATTGTACACTCTCACACAATAAGTGCAGGGTGATGAAACCCGACAAAGGGGGTGGGGTAATGTTCTACTGACTACGAGGCACATATGTTTGAGATTCTCAGTGATGACACTAAATATGCTGTTACATCAAAAAATGAGATTACTACACCTTACTCTAAAATTAAGTATTTAAAAGACCACTTGTTGCAGGGCACTTTTGACAAAAGTTTATATGACTTTTTGCATGTTAGTAGACTACGTATTCCTATCTTGTTTGGAATACCCAAAACATATAAGTATAGAGAACCTTACTTTTTATCCTGTTGTTGCTGCGCCAGGTTCTGCCACGGAGCCCCTAGCTTTATATGTTGACCACCATGTCAAGAAAGTTGTTAACTCTTTGAAACATATCTTTAGAGATTCTTGGGATTTTTTTAAAAAATATTGTGTCTGACAGGTTCAATAAGGACCTGAAATTAGCTATGCGGTGGAACTGTTTCCCAGTATACCACACACTGTTGGTTTGGAATGGTTTCATGAGTTATTAGAAATCTACTATCTGGAACCCCAACAGGTGAAGCTTATATTAGAATTTATGGAGACCATCTTGAGAAACAATTTTGTGTTTTTCAATGGGGAATACAATAAGCAGGAAAGGGGAGTAGCAATTGGAGCCGCTTGTGCCCCCTTGTATGGAAATTGTGTTTTATATTATTGGGAAATGAAATTTGTCTTTGAAACGGAGTGGTTTAGATATATTACATTTTATACCAGGTTCCTGGACGACATTTGTCTTTTTTGGCTGGGACCTGGGGATAAGCTTATTCAATTTCTAAGTTACATTAATAGTACTACCGAACTTTTAAAGTTTACATACCACTCAGCTACACAGACCATTAACTACTTGGATGTTACCATCTGCAAAGATTATGCCAGTAACTGCTTCCAATCCAAGATTTTTTGAAAACATATTTTAAAATTCTTATTTACACTTTGACAGTGGACATCCCTGTTTTCAGAAGAAAGGATAGTCAAGGGACACTTCATCAGAGCCTCTAGGATGTGTAGTGATGTGGTAAACTTTCAGAAAGAGAGGGAATTTATTAAAGAACTTTTTTTTTTTTTTTTTTTTTTACAAAGGAAGTACCCGTGTTGGCTTATAGACAGTTTGACAGAGGAAGTGGTTAGAGACAGGGAGCTGAAATATAAGCCCCTTTTAGGTGTGGATTGTTTGCCATCTACTACCAGTGAGCAGATTGATAGAAATTTTGGCTCAGCTTTTATCCACATGTATTCAGCTATGTCCTCAGACATAAAGAACATTATTAAGAGATACTGGGGAGTGTTTACAATCAACGAAGGCACCAAAAAATTGATACCTAAGGAACCTAGATTTATCAGGAGAAGGGACAGGAATCTGAAGGAAATGTTTGAGAGGGTAGATTGTGTTGATTTGAGGTTGAACAACAGGAAACCTGGTACATTTAGGTGTGGGTTTTGCAATCAATACACACTCATGGCCGACAAGGAGAATGTTTATTTGCACAAAGGGACTTTTTATTTAAGTCCTTGGGACACTGTAACTGTAATAGTACAGGAGTAGTGTATTTGGTTACCTGTGAAGTATGTCCCAGTTTTTATATTGGGAAGATGGAGAGGTGCTTAAGGAAGTGGGCATATGAACACTCATATGATATAGTAAGAGAAAAGGAGACTAGTGCACTGTTTAAACACGTCAAAAACTGCAGGAATGCCGAATTCCAGTTCTTTGTTATAGAACAAGTTTTACATATTCTATGGGGTGGTGCTTGGGAAGCCAGATTAGAATATAGGGATTTATTCTGGCAGATTAAACTGGATGCAGGCAAACACCTGGGGCTGAATGATTATATTAGTATTAACAGTGTCCTTAGACTAAGGGCTGCTAAATTGTGAAAGATTTTATTAATACAGTATTGTTCAAGGATACATTTTAATCACTGTCTGCATTTAATACACACTGTTAATTTTCTTCTGTTTGCCCGGAGCATTAAAGGGTTAACACTGTAGTGTTGGGTTGGGTGAGGTGTTTAGAATCTTTTATTCATTGATTGGTAGGTCCTGATTGCTGGTTACTTTATTAAATAAGTGCACTTTGTAATGTAGTATTGTTCTGAAGAAGCCTGGGAGTGTTCTGGGTGAAGCACTTAGCCTTTTATTTTACTGTTCATACAACGGTTATTAAAACTGCTTTGCTTTTCTATTTGGAGTCTCTCTTTTTTTTTGGATTTTTGGTCCTATTTCTTGGAGTTTTTTTAACCCTTTCCTTTCCTGTTTGATAACAGATGACCATAGATCCTTGGGATCTCTGCATCATCCAAAATTGTTATTTTGTGGGTTGGAAGTCCCTTCCTCCATTTTCCATCCTTCCATAGCCTCATCTTTGCCAGCTTCCTCATTTTCTTTTGGTTCTGCGGGTCTGGTGGATCAGGGAACCATCCAGCTTTGTTGCCTTGTCTTAGCAGGATACAGGCTTTTATTCCAGAATGTTTATGGTTCCCAAGTAGGAGGGGTCATGGAGGCCCATACCAAACCTGTTCTTTCTCAAGAGGTTAAGTACAAACTCATATGTCAACTGGTGGATAGCCAACTGGCTCACAGACAGGACCCAGGAAGTTAGAACTGGGGAGTCTACCTCTACAATGTGGTCAGTCAAAAGTGGAGTCCCTCAGAGATCAGTCTTTGGACTGCTCTTTTTTGGCATTTACTTCTCAGAAGTCGCGGCCAATGTCAGTGGTCTCTGGCTGACTAAATTTGCAGATTGCAAATTAGGAGCTGTCACTGAATCCCAAACTGACACAAATGTTCTCCAGGAGGGCCTGACAAACAACTGGTGCCAGAGCCATGCACTTAAACTAAATGCGGAAAAATGCATAATAGTATCCTTTGGGAAGTCATCCATCCCTGGTAACTATCATATTGACAACACACCCCTTAGAGTTGACCCCCATTAGTCAGGGACTTAGGGACAGACATGGTAATCTAGCCTTTGACCATCTTGTGTTTACAGCAGTGAGGAAGTCGTTCTGTGTTGCGCAATTTACAAACAAAGGTATGGTATCTAATTCCAAGGAATTTATTGTTCTGCTGTATTCGGCATTAATTAGACATATCATTGAGTACAGTGCCCCTTTTGGTATGTACCTAACCAGGCATATCCAACAATTGGAATGTCCACACAGGTTCCTCACTAAAATAATTCAGGGCATAAGTAAAATGTCCTTCGCAGACTGCCTCATGGCCCTATCCCTGTAATCCGTCTGCTACAAGCTTTTGAGGAGAGATCTATTCCTGGAATATAGGGCATTGTCTGACCCCACTCTGGACCCCCTGCATATCCACAAAACAAACAGCACTAGAATGGCCCTTTCTAAAGACTTAAACCTTGCCTGTGATATACATAGGACCTGCTGGAGAGACAGGTATGAATCCAAGAGACTACCCTGTCTATGGAACAAGCTCCCCATCCATGTGAAGCAGAGTTCCTCCCTAACCCAGTTCAAGTGCAACTTGGACAATTGAATGGGGAACTGGAAATTCATCCCCGGTTTGGCACCTGTCTCTCTAATGGACACAGACAACCTATAAAAATGGTTCATCTCCCAGGCTCATCCTTTTACTTATCAAGGGTATCAGAACTTGTCAGAGATTTGGGATGCATGGCTAGGTTTAAAAAGGTCCTTGTGGTTGTTAGCCTAGTAAACACCTATGAACTCCTTTCTCAGGGTCCCTTCCTTCAGGATGTTGTCTGTTCAGACACTTTTTCCGTCTGCTTCCTCAAGCTGTTCTGATATCTCTAGCTTTGAAGTATGCTTCATTTCATATTCCTATTCACCCTGTGTTCAGGAAGCATTTATATTTACCTGTTTCTTCCTCTCATTATCAGTTCTGTAATTTGCCTTTTCTACAGCTTCAAGGGTCTTTACCAAATGTCTGGCCCCTGCCTTTTGCAGACTTCAGTGAATTCAAATATTCCCTTATTTGGATGACCTTTTAATTCAAGTCCCCTCTCAGCAGCTCCTGCTTCAAAATTTGCACTTCAGTATGTTTCTAATGTGCAGTATGGGGTTCACCCTCAATCTCCCAAAGTCTGTGTTGACACTCTTTGAGGACCAGGTGTTCTTGGGTTGATGGATTTGGAACATTTCAGTGTTGGCTTGTCCTCCACCTCCAGGGTTCTCTGTTATTTCCAGTCTGGTCTTCCTCTTTCAGTCCTTCCTGCAAGGGAATTTCTAAGAGCTCCAGGGCACATGGGATCCACCATTCTTGTGGTTCCTTTTGCCAAACTCCATATGAGGAAATTTCAATGATATCTCAAGACTCTTGGGGTCTAGCACTGCCACCCTCTGGAGTATCCAATCCCTTTCTTAACTTGTCTCAAACTCGAGCTCCACTAGTTGATTCATCAGATTTCCCTGAATCCAGTTGCCCTCTCAGGATCCTCTCCCTACTCAGGAGCTGTACACTGATGCTTCGAATCACGGTTGGGGAGCATCCTCCAACAAACTAAAAGTCCATGGTCTTTGGTTCCATCAACAACTGACAGACCATACCAGGAGATGAGGGCTCTGCTTTTAGCTCTTCAGGCTTTTCACTCTCTGTAGGTTCCAGGTTCTCTATCAACAAGCAAGGGGGTGCAAAGTCTTACCTTCTTTGAATGCTGGCTCTTCAGGCTTGATATTTTGCAGCCCACCATCACTTGGTTCTTCAGTTTTTTTTTTTTACATCCCTTCAGAGCAGTCTGGTGACAGACTGTCTGAGTAGGTCCAGGACAAATCCTCACAAAAGGATGCTTTACACGGAGGTGTTTCTGGGCATTTACCTGAGGAGTATTCCACCGATGTACAATCTTTTTGCCTCCCTTCTCAACAGACATACACTCTAATTCTGTTCTAGAGTTCCAAGTGCTGTAGTTTTGAAAGGTGGATGCCATGCCTTTTTCTTGGAAGGGGATGTTTCTACACGCCTATCCCCCTCTTACTCTGCTATCACAGGTGCTGTACAAGATCATGTGGGACACACACAAAGTTTTGCTGGTGGCTCCTTTTTGGCATAAACCGCACTGGTTCCCACTTCTATTTTACCTGGCCAGGGACAGTCATCATGTGTTATCTCAAGGGATGGATCTTACACAAAACAAGGCATCTCTCATTTACCCTCATTTGTCCACCCTTCAACTGACACTTTGGGTGATAGCCAGGGACAGTCATCACATGTTATCTCAAGGGATGGATCTTACACAAAGCAAGGGATCTCTCATTTACCCTCATTTGTCCACCCTTCAACTGACACTTTGGGTGATAGCGTTTTGGTTACTTATATGCATCAATTTTCTAAGGACATGCATCAGGTTTTGCAGGAGGCCAGAAAACCCACTACTAGAAAACCCTGTGTGATAGAATGCAAGAGATTTTCTATTTGGTGTCTCAAGCATGACCTGGTGCCTTTGTGTTGGTTTCTCTGTTCTAGTTTGGTGTGCTTATCTGGTAAAGTTCATTTGTCATCCATTTCCACGTGCCTGCCTTTAAATCAACCTTTGGTTTCTAGTTTTGAAGTCAAACAATTTTTAAAAGGTGTCCTTCATATCAGGCCTCCAAGAAAGCTTATTCCTCCTCCTTGCGACCTTAATTTTGTTTTTGAAAAATTGACTGAATCCACTTTTGAGCCTGCTTTCTTTTCTTATCTACAACATTGTACTTTGAAGACTGTATTCTTGGTGGCTGTTACTTCTGCCAAGAGGATCTCTGAACTTCAAGCATTTATGGAGGTTCCTCCTTCTGTGTTTTTTCACAGGGACAGGGTGTCTCTTTTTACCAGTCCTTTTATGCCCAAAGTAGTTAATGATTTGTCCTTGAATTATTCCATTTATCTTCCTTCTTTTGTTCACTTCTCCACAGACTACTAGTGAGGAGTTCTTCACACCTTGGATTTGCATAGGTAGCTCAGATATTACTTGGACAAGACAAATGTATCAGGAAGTATGAGCAACTTTTTTATTCCTTTCATGCCAGGACATTAGGTGTGGCGGTGTCAAAGCAAACCATCTCCTCCTGGATTTCTAAGGCCATTTCCTTTTGCTATTCTTTTCATGGCAAGCAGCTTACCTGTTATGTTCTTGTTCATTCTTCCAGGGCAGTGGCTTCTTCTAGTGCTTTTTTCAAGGGTCTGGATACTAAATTCATCTTGGAAGCTATTACTTGGTGTTCTGTTTGCACTTTTATTAAAACATTACAAGTTGGATGTCATTTCTAGGGCCAAGGCGGGTTTTGCCAGGGCCATCCTTAATGAGTTTGTGCAGGGCTCTTCTCTGCCTTCCTCCTCCCATACTTTCCAGTAGCTAAAGAATACTGCAGTAGTGATAAGGAAGGAGATAGTACAGTTGTGTAAGATATTACCATAACAGATATTCTGCCCCTACCTCCTGCCTCGTATTACTTTCAGTTGTCCTTCTCCTCCTAGCTGAGGGTTCTTTCTTCCATTCTTTTCTCCTCCTCCTTCCCTTCTTGGATGCATGTGTTGTTGCCTTCTCTGGGGTTGCTCTGTTTTTTCTGGGGCACTTCAGTTCTGAGGATTAGGTGTCTGTACGTCACATTATATACCTTAAGTCTTGTACATTGGACACATGTCTGATGTTGAAAGTTGTAAATGCTTTGGTGTGCTGACTGGACATTGTTATCCTTAACAGGATATCCCAAGAGTAAAGAATACTGCAGTAGTGAGAAGTAGGACATCTACTGTTATGGTAAGATCTTGGGCAACTGTATTTTCCAGTACCCCCTCTCTCCACCAAAAGGTATCCAGATTTGCACTTGTTTCTCAATTACCTCTAACAGCATTTTCCTCCAGACAGACATATGTGAATTGGCTACAGTTATAGCATGTTTTCAACTGTATGGGATGGTAATATTAATCATAATCAGATAATCAAGCCTTCACAAGTCAGATATTCTGTAGCATTTGTACAGACCTCATGTTGTCAACATGTAGTCCTTTAAAAGAACTTAAATAATATAGGTTCAGACTTTTCTAGAACCATAGAAAGCTCATTTGCACAGCTGATACTGGGATCCTACAACTAAGCTGGACAATCACTTATGTGCAGACTGCATTTTGGCAGACTATAAGGTACATGTTGTTAGAAAACTACTTCAGCACAATGCAGATATTATGAAGAATTCAGAAGACATTAAAGCTACACAAGTAAGGTATGGTGTAATTATTCTTCAGATTAGGTGTAGCCAGGAAGTATAATGAATGCTGTTGGAAGACTGTTAGTGAATGGGTTAAGGAGGATATTTCATGCATGTTAATAGAAGACTGCATTGTGGTGAATGGCATATTGTTGGTAATTTAGTGAAATTTACCATAGGACACTAGGTTTTGAATTTTTAAAGTTGTGAAATTTATTGTGCATAGTAATCTGAAAATGTGTGTTTTTAGACACAAGATGAAGTGACATATTTAGACAAAAACTTGTAGCAGAAACCAGTAATTATGTTGCTTTCACCCAACTGCAAACCTTGTATCACATGAAAGAGCTTGCCTGATCTGTAGAACTGTTTTTATGATTTTTATAAGCTGTATTCCTCGCCGTTTTACATTTATTTTTGTGTCACTTCCCCATTACATATTTTATGTTTTATGCGAAATTGCAAAAAAAAAAAAAAAACTTTGAATGAAACAGCTGCCTCAGTGCAAGTTGAAGAGTGGAGCACTTTGACAGCATGCAGTCATTTACCAGACAGTTGTGTGATGTATTCAGCCGCCTTTGAGAATGTGGGTGAAAAGGTTGAGGGTACAACCTATTGACTCTGTAGAAATATTGAGAGACTTAAGTGTTCATTTTGGTAATGACAATGATAACTGGAAGGAATGACCTCAAGTACCTGGACCAGAGTGGTGAGATTTTTTTTTACTTCTGAACATAACAAATACCATGTTCAAACACAATGATGATGGTAAATTAACTTGATACCCCAGCATCTTGGTCTAGAGGTCAATTATCAGCTTTGTCATGTCATGAGATGAAAGGCTGTACTTGTTGGGCAATTTAACAAGGAGGGCAGAGGTGTCACCTGAACACCATTTGATAGTGAGCTGGAGTCACTGGATGGGGCATCAGTAATACAGATTTGGGAGACTCAAACAAGTAGTGAAAGTCTCTTGGAAACAGTCTGGTGAAGGATGCTAGATAAGTCCAACTACTCTGTCTGGGATGTCTTTGTCTCTGTTCTCCATGAGGCCCAGGTCTTTTAAGTCTGAATGAACAGTGTTCCAAATTTTAATTTTACAAGTGGCAGCAATGCTCTGTGGTCAGTAAACATTGTCAGTTACTGTTACTGTAGTAACCTTAGGACACTGCAGTGATGAGAGAAGCTATCATATTAAAGATTTTTAGGTTTATACTAAGCTAATGACCACTGGGGCCTTTATAAGCTTAGCCATGCAACCTAAATATATCCCACAAGATCTGATGTCTTTTTTTTGTCTGTTTCTCAACTGATGGGTCTCAGATCCAACCTCAGCCACTCTGCTAGACTTTAGGCTCCATAGCTTGAACTCCTCCCCTTGCCCATAATCCCCCTTCTCCTTAGTTACTTAAGATCTCTCTTTAGCCACTTCAGTGATGAGACATGGTCACCACTAGCTCGAGTGTGGGAGTGAGACAAGTGAGTTTTATTGATGTGTCTTATCCAGTTGGATATCCTTTCTAATTTTTCCTTCCTCCATCCTCCTCTAAAAAAAGAGAACTTTAGATTTAAATTGGGTATCTTTTCTTGGGTATTGTTGATTATTTGTCTGTTCAGTCTTTCTCTTTACAGGTACCTAATTTCTGAGATGTCAAAGAAACCTATGGATTTTAAAAAAAAGTGCACCAGTTGGGGGTACAAAATTCCCAATTCCAACATTCATTCATAATGTGTTTGTCTTGGTCAATTTCACCTTAATGTAAATTGTGAAATTTGTGCCAGTTCTAACAACTGGGTCGTAGTAGAGAGAAAAAATAAACGGATATTAAAAGGGCTTTTTCCTTCAGTTTCATCTACTTCTGGAGAGCTCCATCCTCCTCCAAGAAATCTTTAGGAGAAGCTCAAGACAAAAATAACAACTTCTTCGGGCTCTGTTCCACCTGAGAAGATTTTTAAAATGTCAGATCTGTCAACCTTCATGGCTCTGATGCCAACAAAATCTAAAACTTATCTGTCCTTCCATTCAGATATGACCCAGTCTAAGTCCAGGTCACCTCCGATTCCTACATGATTTTCTCCAGAACCAGTAACTTCAAGACTACACTCTCCCTTTGTCCAGGACATGGACTGAAGAGTTTCCCCATCCACCTTCCACATCATCCTCCCTCAGGTCATCTTGGAGCATATCAGAAGCGGATGTGGATAGGATGATAAGAAAATTTCTCAGTACCGAGATCCAGTTGGGTGTCATTCCGTCTCTGTCACCCAACAGAAACATGAGCTTTTCTAATACACAACCCAGAACTTTTACTCCTACTGTGATCAGTCCAGTGGTTTTGGAGATATCAGACCTGAGATATCCGAGTAAGTCTGTACTGAATCAGAGGGCTTAGTCTTCTTTGACTTCGACACTTTCTCTGATCTGGCTTTGTCAGATCTAGACGGATCTCAGAGCCGTAGTGTTGGTGCCAGATATGGGGGGGGGGGGGACTGTGGTCGACTCCGATGCTCTCAGAGCCATCCCTCCCCTTGTCCCTAGACAGCTCAGCTCTGACCTCTGATTCGAGGCTGGAAATGGGGGGGATTGGGTTTTGTCCTTTACAGGCTTCTTAGGATTCAGTCAGGGTGGGACTGTGCTCATCTGTTGCTTCAGCTTTCGAGGTAGTGGAGAGGGCTTTCTCCACTTCTGCGGAAAAGCCATCCTTGCCTTCCTTGGGGTCCACCCCATGCTCATCTGTCTTCTGTGGAAGCTGGGTCTTTTCATCCTGTCCTGTTGGGACAGATGGTCCAGCCAAGTTTTGAGAATGTCACCATTCAGGACTCTGCTAGCACTTCTAAGTCCTCCCTGGAGCCTCCTACCAGAGAGTCCCCTTGGAAGCAGACATGTAAGATGAGACACCTAGACAATCCACAAGAGTTTTTAACTGAAGACACTGACTTTGAAGAAGGAGAAGGCTTCCCCACCTTACCCCTTGAAGTCATCTCATTCAGTGAAATACTTGAACTTTTGAGACAGAAAGGTGGTTGGTCTTCCACCCCCCCCCCCTTCCCAAGAGGAGTCAGTATTCCTTGATGCGTTTGGAACCAGCTCAACTATGATGTAGGTAGCCCCATAGTGGATGAGATGGTATACCTTATCTCCTGCTGGACTTGGAAGGATCCAGATGTCATGGAACCCAACCTCAAATGTCCTGACAAGTATATTGTGGCACCTGAGGACAGGGCTTACTGGAGCAAGGTCCCCTGTGGATGCTATGGTGGTTGCAGCAGCCACCAATAAAAAAAACTCATGGAGCAACATTCTTCTGTCCATCCCCCTAATAGAGAATGTAGGGTGTTGGACAAATATGGGATGTCTATTTATACATCGGCAACCTTCGCCCTCAGGTTTCTGAATTATCTGGTCCAGATAACTGGACAGGATTTCAGAGGGAATAGAATTGATCAAACCATTTTTCCGGTGCCCTCTTGGGGTCCATACCTGTGGAGGGCAAAAAGGCAAGTTTCTTCACAACTGGTCACCCTACAATCTCTATTCAGTGCTTCCATGAGATTGATTTCTCCTGCCTCAGAGGAAACGGCCAGTTTGGCGGGTTCAGGAATTACATTAGGAGGCACACTTGGATGTGCCTTTGTGATTTTGTGGAACCCTTCAAGTCTTTGTTCAACAATGCCCCCTTTGATGGGTCCAACTTATTCAGCCGCAAGGTAAAGGAGACTCTCTGTAGGTTTTAACAAGATGGGAAGACTTTGTCTGCCATTGGAATCCATTTTTGTACCTCTCAACGGACCTTCTCCTGAAACTAGAGAGGTAGCAGAGAATTGTAGCTTAGAAAAACACAAGGTTCTTCCCAGGACTCCTATAGAAATAGGTCCCCTCGCGACAAGGGGGGGGGGGGACTCTAATGGAAGGCAGCATACCCACAGCAGAGGTGGCCCACAAGATCAAGGCTTTACAGGACCCTTCTCGAGAAGCCTTTTCAGCATCCTTGAAGGGTTATCTGACTGCTGCACTCTGGAGGCAGTTAGTGGGACACTTATCTCTACACCCAGAAGCCTGGATAATCATTACCAAAGATACGTGGGAGCAGAGTATAATATCCAGATGTTATTACATACCATTTTTTCCTTCTACCCACAAAATGCAAAAGAATTCCCAATATTCCACTCAGTCAGAGGAAAGCAACAGCCATAGAAATAGAAATGCTGCTGAGGAAAAAAGTCATCTAAATGGTCCCCCTAGACCAACAAGGATCCAGAACTTATTCAAGATTCTTTTTTAATGCCAAAGACGACGGGACCTAAGACCAAATTTGGAGCAATTTAAATCACTTCATAAAACAGTCAAAGTTCTGGATGATCACTGTTATCCTACCCCTGTTGCAGAAGGATGATTGGATGTGCTCCATAGAGCTCCAGGATTGTACTGTCATATCAAAATACACAGGTGCTCTAGGAGATGGCCACACTTATGTCTGGGAGCCAGTCATGACCAGTGAAGAGCAGTGCCCTTTGGTCTCACCACAGCCCCCAGGGTGTTCACTAAGTGTATAGTAGTGATTATGGCATAGCTGAGACTGCTTGGATTCTAAATTTTTCCTTATCTAGTTGACTGGCTCCTATCTTCTTCTACCAAGCCTCTACTTATTCACGTCTGGGACTACTTGCATCACCTATGTCTCCAACTGGGCATTACTATAAACTACAACAAATCACAGCTCTACCTGATGCAATTTCTGGAGTTCATTGGTGCCTGTCTAGATACTGAAACACAAATAGCATCTCTACCACAGACAAGAGTGGATTCTCTGTGAAAGCAAGCATTACACAGTCTTTCTCCGCATTCACCAACAGCCAAATTAATCTTACAACTACTGGGGTCGATGGTAGCTTTGATAGTACTGGTACCGGTGGCTTGATTTCACATGAGGGTGTTACACTGGAGTCTAGTTGTACAGTGGTCAATAAAACACCATCCACTGATGGCACTCATTTGTATCACAAATGTCTGCAGGCATCCCATACAGTGGATATAAAAAGTGTACACACTCCTGTTAAAATGCCATGTTTTTGTGATGTAAAAAAAATGAGACTACAATAAATCATTTCAAAACTTTTCCTACCTTTAATGTGACCTATAACCTGTACACTTCAATTGAAAAACAAACAAATCTGTTAGGGGAAAAAATATAAAAAATAAAAAACATACAATACGCTGGTTGCATATGTGTGCACACACTTAAAATAATACTTTGTTGAAGCACCTTTTGATTTCATTACAGCATTCAGTCTTCTTGGGTTACACACCTGCCATCAATTAGAGAGACTCTGATTAACCCCAAATAAAGTTCAGCTGCCCTAGTAGGATTTTCCTGACATTTACTCAGTTGCCTGCTACAGCAAAAGACATGGTTCACAGAGAGCTTACAAGTTATCAAAGGGATCTCATTGTGGAAAGATAGTCAGGAGAAGGGTACAAAAAAGTTTCCACAGCATTGGATATACCATGGAACACAGTCATCAAAAAGTGGAGAAAATATGGGACAACAGTGACGTTGCAAAGAACTGGACAGCCCTCCAAAACTGATGAAAAGACTAGACGAAAACTGGTCAGGGAGACTGCCAAGAGACCTACAGCAACACTGAAGGAGATGCAGGAATCTCTGGCAAGTACTGCTTGTGTACTACATGTGACAACAATCTCCCGTATTCTCCATATGTCTATGAGGTAGGGTTGCAAGACAGAAGCCTTTTCTTACACAGAAAAACATCCAGGCCTGACTAAAATTTGCAAAACAATACATCAAGTCTCCCAAAAGCATGTGGGAAAATGTGTTATGGTCTGATGAGACCAAGGTTGAACTTTTTGGCCACAATTCCAAAAGTATGTTTGGCACAAAAACAACACTTCGCAGCAAGAAAAGAACACCATCCCCACGGTGAAGCATGGCAGTGGCAGTATCATGCTTTAGGGTTGCTTTTCTTCATTTGGAACTGGGGCTTTAGTCAAGGCGCAGGGAATTATGAACAGTTCCAAATACCAGTCACTTTTGGCCCAAAACCTTCAGGTGTCTGCTAGAAAGTTGAAGATGAAAAGAGACATGGAAGAGCTCTCGGATCATGTGGCCCAGGCAGGTATGACCCTAGCCCTGAGTAGCATCCTGCCTTTGCCCAGAATGATATCACAGTATAAGGATAAAATGATTGACTTCAACAATTGGCTAAGCTTCTGGCGTCATTCAAAGGGGATCCAGTATCTGTCTGCCTGGGACGACATGATCAACAGACCACGATGCTTTGCCAGAGATGGTCTGCACCTGTCACCCCTGGGATCCAGGTTACTGGCTAAGGCTCTTGCCACCCCTATAGTGCCTTTTTTAGGCAAAGTTCAAAGGACAAAACCACCACCGTAACAGGTACAAGCATGCAAAATCTGAAGGTAATGCTACTCGGTGCTAGAAGTCTAAACCTCAAAATGCACTCTCTCGAGGCACTCCTAAAAATGGAGAACATCGATATCTGTGCAGTAACTGAGACCTGGTTCAAGGCTCCAGAGTGCACCCGTGCAATACCAGGCTACAACTATTACCACACTTTTTGGCCACCAAACCAGGACCGAAACACTAAAGGTGGAGGAGTGTCCATATTCACGAAGGATATTCACAACACCAGGTTAGTTGCCCAACACAATGCATCTGAAATTTTCCAGGTGCAACTAACACTAGGTAAGACAGCAATCCAATTTGTACCTTGCTACAGATCCCCCACCATGCCCCCAAGATTCTCACTACACCTTTCTAAACATACTGGAAAATATTCAGATACAACCAAACACCCTAGTACTGGGTGATTTCAACTACACTGACATTAACTGGGAAAACTACTCGTCTACCAACACCTTTGCCCAACGGTTCTTGGAATTCATAAATTCCAACACCCTGGATCAACTAATCCTTAGTCCCACCAGGGGCTCCAATATCCTAGACCTGACCTGGTCATTACCAACATGGGAAATCGATGCTCCACACCTGTGGTCACCCCCTTGTTGGTCAGGTCTGACCATAAGCTAATCACCCTTGACATCCACATCCCACCCCCACCCCCCAGTAAGGAAACCTCCGTAAAAAACTTCTCCAAAACCAGCTTCATGCTACTCAAGTCAGAAGTGACAAACTTCATGACACCCATGCAGACGGGAACTGAAAGTTCGACTGCTGAATCTTACACTAAGGCACTATACGAGCACATCCACTCGTTCATGAATTGTGACATCCCCAATAGAACCAAGACGCTCTCCTCCAACAAAAGGAAGCCAGTCTGGTGGTCCCTTGCCATAAACAAACTTTACAACAAAAGGAGGAAACTGTTGCAGAAAAGAGGAAAATCCCAGAATGCAAAAAACTCCCTTACCAGCCTCAGTAAGAAGCTGAAATCCCTCATAAAATCCTCCAAAGCTATTTATGAAAATAAAATTGCCAGAGACTCCAAAGACAACCACAAGGCATTCTATAGCTACGTCAAGAATCTAAATGGCAATGCTCAGATCTGCTCTGAGCTACAACAGAATGGCATTAAATATACTGATCCCAAGGATATTGCCAATATCCTGACAGATCGATTCAGTGCAAACTTCACCCCCTCTTACCCCCTAAAGGGCCCATCACAATACCGAAAGATTGCCAAATTCTGGTAGTAATGGCCACACAGGTAAAAAAAAACACTCTCCAAAGCTAAGAATACAGCATCCATGGGACCAGATGACATCCCAGGCTGTGTACTACATGAACTACAAAATGAACTGGCATCTCACCCAAGTGTCATGTTTAATCATAGCCTCACCTCAGGCTTCATGTCCACTGAGTGGCACACAGCTACAGTTATCCCACTCCACAAGGGGGGATCCACCTTGGATCCCTGATACTACCGCCCCATTAGTCTGACGAGCCTGATCTGCAAGGCCATGGAACGTATTATCATGGAACTTGTAAACAAAGACATTGGCAACCTTCAAACACTGGACCCCATGCAGTTTGGGTTCGTGATGGGCCAATCTTGTTTCCTGAACCTGATTGACTTCTTCGAATCAGTCTCCAGAGCCATGGACAAGGGTAAGGTGGTCCACACAGCCTATCTAGACCTCGCCAAGGCCTTCGACACCATCCCCCAATCTGGAATCATAGATAAACTTACTAAACTGGGCATTAATCCCTACATCACTCGATGGGTTGCCAACTGGCTTACTGACAGAACCCACACTGTAAAAGTAGCCAACTCCAAATCCAGCTCCAGACAAGTGATAAGTGGAGTACCTCAGGGTTCAGTCCTGGGACTGCTCTTGTTTGGCATCTACTTCTCTAAAGTACAGGCCAACACTAAGGGACTCTGGCTAACAAAGTTGGCAGATGACTGGAAACTGGGAGCCATTATTGAATCCCCAAATTATGTGGATATCCTACAAAAGGGCCTTACAGAAACAGATGCTTGGTGCCAGAGCCATGGGCTCAAGCTCAGTGCCAAGAAATGTATAGATGTTCTTCTTGTTTCACTGTTGCAGTCATTACATTTGAGTTATTTGCCTGTAGGTAGCCCTCAGCCTGCCTGAATATCAAAGTCTTGGATTCCTGCGTCGGATGCTGTCTTTTCTTCCATGACATCAGGTCGTCAGGGATATAAAACATGCAGCTGATGCCATTACATCAGTCTTTTTTGCCGTGCGTTGCCCGAAGCAGAAGCAGTTCGCAAGTGCTGGTCGTCCGACTCCTGAAGTTTTCGTTTTTGAGTTTCAGAACCGCAATCTTCAAAAAAGCTAAGTGCCCTGTTGGGGATTCTTTTTCTTGCTCTTAACCGATGTCAGTAAAAGTTAACAATTGTATTACCTGTGGAAAGCAAATACCTCATAAAGATTTTCATTCGTACTGCATTCCTTGCTTAGGCCCAGACCACGACGTCCCTCACTGTCGGTTTTGTGCCTTATTCAGCCCCCGAACTATTCGTCATCGGTTTCTTTTTGTTCGGTTTAACTATCCAGAAATGACTTCGGTAAGCCATCCGACTACCGACCTTCTGAAAAAAACGTAAAGATAAAGACAGAGACAGACCGCATAGGTCCAAAGCTGCCGACGACACTTCTGTTAAGCTAGTCGCCAGTTTGCCGGTACTCAGTGAGGCGCTTTCGCAGCCCCTGATACCCGCTACTTCATATTTGTAGGCCTCTACTGAGACCCATTCGGAGTCCGGTATGCCGTGAGATGCTTCTTCAACTATGGAACCTGCAGATGTCTCTACCTTGGATGGGTCCAGAGCCGCTGGGCAGGCACCAACTTCTGAGGGTGTATTTAGGCCTACTGACATGCATTTCAAACCAATGCCATCTTCTTCTTCAAGGCCTAAAACTCGACCCACGCCTAGAAAACCGACGTCCAAACCACATGGTCAGGACCATATGCCTAAAAAACAAATGATAAGAATGACTGAAGACCTTATTACTTTAATTAGGGGAAGCCAGCCTTCAGCCTCTAAGAGACCTAGAACTGATTTTCCTTCTGATTCTTCTGATCAGGATTCTGAAATTTCTGTTTCTTCTGATTACCAGGATTTGCCATTATCTATCTATGAGGATTCTGATGCAGAGGATTCCATTCCCTCTGCTTCCCCTCCAGAAGATTTTTCTTTTGGTGAAACCTTGCACACTCTTAGGGAGCATTTCCGCTGGGAAAGCCAGGATTACTCTGACTCCAAAAAGAGGCTTAGGGAATTCTTACTCCTCCCTCAACACAGGCCTTTAGCTATCCCTCCTGTCCTGGACATTACAGATGATGCCTTCTTGGAATCTAGCTTGGCCCCAGACACTTTACCTCCAGCTCCCAGGAAATCTGACAGGTATTAGAGTACCTGGCTCTCACAAGTTCCTCTTCAAGAATCCTACTGTGTGGACCCAGAGATCATTTCCCAAGGACCTAAAGGCATTAAGGCTACTACTGCCAAAAACCATACCCCCTCTGATAGAGATTCTAGGGCCTTGGACAGATGGTGTAGGAAGGTATACACTTCGCTACTTTGGCCATTAGGGCCTTAATCTGCCAGTTTCATATGTTAAAGTATCAGCAGCATATTATGGGACTACTTAAACAGAAAATGATGTTGATTCCTGACTGTGCTGAAAATAAAGAATTACAGGATTTAATGCATTCTGCTGGACAAGTTGGTAAACATACTTTGCAATGTGGTTTTGACTCTTTAGAAGCATCTTGCAGGGCTGCTGTCACTGGGTCTGTACTTAGAAGGCATGCTTGGAGCAAAATTTGCCAGATCATGTTAAAGCTAAATTACTGGATGCTTCCTTAAACCAAGGCCGCTTGTTTGGCAACAAAGCAGAAGTTCTTAAAAAGATGGAAGAAAAAGCTAAAGCTATGCAAACTGTCAAAGATTTCCTGCAAGTACAGCCTCCCAGATTTAGTAGGCATTGGCCTTCTAAGAATTGGTCCTTTCCTGTCTCTTCCAGGCCTCTTCAGTCCAAACCTAGGAACAGCAGACCACCTAGGCTACAGTCTCAAAGTACTCACAGGCCTAAACAGTGGGGGGCTCCCACTTTCAAAGCTGGTAGTAGTAAGACACCCCCCTATGGAAAAATGTCACAATGACTTAACCTTAAACCGTCCAAGCCCTGCTCAACTGCCTGCTCCCTTAGGGGGAAGATTGCCCTGCATGCAAAAAACTGGGTACTCATTACCCAGGACAAATGGGTTTTAAATATAGTTTTCCAAGGATACAGATTCCACTTCCACACCTTACCCAACCACAAACGGTTGGCCAGACCTACCCCCAAATCAGTGGGCAGAGGCTCAACAGCAGGTTCTCTCTCTTCTAAGTATCAGGGCTATTCAACCTGTCCCAGCAGAAGAAATGGGACAAGGTTTTTACTCAAGACTTTTCCTAGTACCCAGAAAAGACAGCTCCTGGTGTCCTATCCTGGACCTCTCTATTCTAAACACCTTTTTGGTAATCCGAAAATTCAAAATGCTAACAGTTCAACAGCTGCTTCCTATGCTAGGCAAGGATGCCTGGTTGGCAACCTTAGACTTAAAGGAAGCTTACCTGCACATTCCAATAAGGGAATCTTGCAGGAAATACCTACGCTTCAGAGCAGGCTCCATGCACTTTCCTTTGGC
Organism: Protopterus annectens; assembly: GCF_019279795.1. Classification (NCBI taxonomy): domain Eukaryota; kingdom Metazoa; phylum Chordata; order Ceratodontiformes; family Protopteridae; genus Protopterus; species Protopterus annectens. Next base: position 219,024,784 of record NC_056745.1, read on the forward strand.
TTATCTACTGCGCCCAGGGTATTCACAAAGTGTCTAGCTCCAGTCATTACATTTTGCAGGCAAAGAAATATTCAAATATAACCATACCTGGACGATTGTCTAATTCAGGCAGAAAGCTAAGACATGCTACTAAAACATCTGGCATTTGTAAAGAAACTTCTAACCTCACTGGGGTACACCATAAACGAAAAGAAATCTCATCTAGTACCCTGCCAACAAATTGTATTCCTGGGAGCAAGCTTGAACACAACTTCCCAGATGGCTTACCTCACGCCAGAGAAACAAGTTTGACAGCCTTCTTCAAACTACTGGCCACAAAGATCCAGCTATCTGCAAGGAAAATCCTACAAGCCCTGGGGTTCATGGCCTCTTGCATTCTACTAATTCCATATGCAAGACTGCATATGAGGAAACTACAATGGTATTTAGAAAGCCTATGGTGTCAACATTCTCAGGACCTTGAATCAGTAATTCCTATCATTCCTTGTATAAAGATAGAGTTCCTTTGGTGGGCAGAGGCCTGCTACCACAACAAGGGTCTCCCATTCACTCTACCCCCTGACGCCCAAACCCTAACAACAGACGCATCAGACTATGCATGGGGGGCTCACTTGGTAGGGCAGTGCATTCAGGGCAAATGGAACTCGAGTCAGATGCATATCAATCAAAAAGAAATGTTAGCGGTACAGAATTCCCTGACAGCCTTCAAGGACCACATTCTTCCAGGACAATTACTGGTAAAGACAAACACCGCTGTTATGTGGTACATAAGCAGGGGGGAACCCACTCGTACCCTCTCTGCAGTCTAGCCATGGCTCTGTGAAATACAGCCTTGAGCTACCAAGTGCACCTACAAGCTCAATTCCTGCCAGGCAAGCTAAATTCACTGGCAGACGACCTAAGCAGAAATCTCATGGACCCACACGAGTGGAAACTGGAACCAAAGATATTCAGCCTTTTGAGAAACAAATGGGGGAATCCAGAGATAGACCTGTTTGCTTCCCCTCAGAACAACCAGTTGGACAAATTCTGCACAAGGACTTCCCACAGTCAAGCTTGGAAAGTGGATGCGCTGTCCTTGACCTGAGAAAGCCTCTCAGTTTATGCCTTTCCCCCTCTGCCACTCCTCTCGAACGTTCTGCTAAAGATGAAACAGGACAAACCAAGGACAATACTGATTGCACCAGACTGGCCACACCAGCACTGGTACCCCTTCCTGTGCAGTATGTCACTGCTAAAACCATGGCACCTGCCTCAGACCCCTTCCCTGCTGTCCCAGCAGGAGGATCAGATTCTGCACCCTCAGCTTCAAACCCTGAACCTTGCAGCCTGGCTAATTCCTTGAGCTCTCCAATAGCATCCCTCAGTAAGCAGGTGCTCGATGTCATTCTGGAGGTAAGGACGCCTAGTACTAGAAAATTCTAAATTTTGGTGGGAGACTGACATAATGGTTAAGGTATTTACCTTACAGACACAAGGTGCAGGGTTTGATTCTCACATTGGGCAATTGGCTAGGCTTAAAGTGGCCCACAAGGGTAGTTAGCCTAGTACTAATCTATCTATCTGTCTATCTATCTATTGCTGAAAAGTGGAAAAATATACTGTTCCTGGAGCCAGACTCGGGATGGGCACAACAGTGCCCAGCGTACTGTTTATTCTTCAGTACTTAACAGAGATGCTTCACAAGGGCCTTTCCTTCTCATCAATTAAAATTCATGCCTCTGCCATTTCAGCACATTATAATATTGAACCCACCCCTCTTCTCTCTCCCCCTGCTAAAGCAATTCCTCAGAGGGGCCAAAAGTTTAAGACCACCCAAGGGAGCCCCTACTCCAGCCTGGGACCTTAACTTTGGATTGGAAAAGCTCACTCTACCTTCTTTTGAGCCAGCTGCAACTGCAGAGTTGAAATTCCTTTCTTGGAAAACAGCCTTCCTTCCAGCCATCACTTCAGCAAGAAGAGTGTCTGAATTACAGGCCCTCATGGCAGTGGAGCCCTTCATCATCTTCCATGCAGACAGACTTTATGCCCAAGGTGGTGTCTAGTGTGGCCCTTAATCAGTCCATTCATTTGCCTACTTTTTCCCGAATCCACAAAACAAAGGAGAATGAATACTGCACTCTTTGGACGTGCACAGACAACTTAGATTTTATTTGGACAGGTCTAAGCCTCTCAGAAAATCTGAACAGCTGCTAGTTGGCTTTGCTGCAGGGGCAGAGGGGAAGGCCATTTCAAAGCAAACCATTTCTAAGTGGACAGCCCATTGCATTAATTTCTGCTATAAGCACCATGGAAGACCTACCCCACAGGGGATAAGATCACATTCCACCAGGGCTGCATCTACCTCTACAGCCTTTCTCAGAGGTGTCCCTACCGGGAAAATCCTAGAAGCTGCTACCTGGAGCTCTGTACATACCTTCACCAAGCATTACCACATGCCTATTTTTTCTAAACCCAGAGCTGGTTTTGCCACTGCAGTCTTGCAGGGCTTAATAGTTGGTCCTAATGCTCTCTAACTTCCTCCTCCCTTCCTTAGCTTTGGGAATCAACCCAAATGTAATGACTGCAACAGTGAAACACGAAGAACATAGTACAGCTGTGTACAATTACCATAAATTTAGATGTTCGAGTGTGTTCACTGTTGCTGTCCTGGTTACCCACCCTCCAGCCCCCTGACTTCTCTTGGCTATACTTTTCTTCTTTTTTTAGTGTGTTTCATCTTTCTGGTGTATTTTCTTTTTGTTGGAGGTATAACCTAACATATAATTATGTTCCATTATGGGGTCACCTGACATCTGGGGCAAGATAAATTGATGTAATGGTGTCGGCTACATGTTTTATACCCCTGATGACCTGGCGTCATGGAAGAGACAGCATCCGATGCAGGAATCCAAGACTTTGATATTCAGGCCGGCTGAGGGCTACCTGCAGGCAGATAACCCAAATTTAATGACTGCAACAGTGAATACACTTGAACATCTACAATTATGGTAAGTGTACACAACTGTACTTTATCCCCTTTGGGAAAAAACATGTTCTCATGAATTACCACATAGGTGGCAGTACACTAAGCACTTAAAGTGTGATAAGAGACCTGGACACAGGTGGACAGTGGTCTCATCTTCGATAACCACATCGCCACAACAGTCAGGAAATCCTTATATGTGGCACACCTCATCACTAAGGGCTTTTCATCCAGAAAAAAGGAGGTCATTGTCCTGCTGTACACATCCCTCATTAGACCCATTATAGAATAGAACGCCCCGTTTGGTATGTACCTCTCAAGACATCTGCAACAACTGGAAAGGCCACAGAAATACCTCACCAAAAGAATAAAAGGCCTAAAGCAGATGCCCTATGCTGACCATCTAAAAAAAACTCCACCAATACTCTGTCGCACATCGTTTATGCAGAGGCGATCTCTGCTTAACATACAAGACCATGTCAAACCCAGAGCTGTTGGATATGCTACACTTAAAGAAATCCCAATCCCTCGGAGAGACACGCACCAGGGATCTAAACCTTGTCATCACAATGAACAAAACATGCTGGAGGGATAGGTTCCTGACCCGGAGACTCCCCAGACTCTGGAATAGACTGCCCATACATGTCAAGCAGAGTGCCTCTTTGGCTCTCTCCAAAAGGAACCTTGATGATTGGATGGGAGATAGGAAATTCACCCCAGGGTTCACAGCAGGCACCCTGCTAGACAGGGGTCCAGGGAAGTAAATACTGTGGGAAGAAACAGCCAGGGAATTGTTATGGCTTGGCTTGTATAGGCCCTAGGGCCGATAGCCTAGTACCAATGTATGAACCTATGAAGAGGAATTTCATCTTTCAACATGACAGTGACCCCAAGCATACATCCAAATCAACAAAAGAATGGCTTCACTAGAAAAAAATTAAAGTTTTGGAATGGCGCAGCCAGAGCCCAGACCTAAATCCAACAGAAAATCTGTGGGGTGACCTGAAGAGGGCTGTGCACAAGAGATGCCCTCGCAATCTTACAGATTTGAAGTGCATTGACAAGGAAGAGGGCAAATATTGCCAAGTCAAGATGTGCCATGCTGATACTCCTACCCAAGAAGACTGAGTGCTGTAATTAAATCAAAAGGTGCTTCAGCAAAGTATTGGTTTAAGAGTGTGCACACTTATGCAACCAGCTTATTGTACGTTTATTTTTTTATATTTTTCCCCTAACAGATTTGTTTGTTTTTCAATTGAATTGTACAGGTTATAGGTCACATTAAAGGTGGGAAAAGTTTTGAAATGATTTATCGTGGTCTCGTTTTTTTTATATCACAAAAACCTGGCATTTTAACAGGGGGGTGTACACTTTTTATATCCACTGTAGAATGGTAGCTTCATTCAGAAGTTGTTGTTTGGGGCTGCCCTTTTACTCGACCTATGCCTATGGCCACAGTGACCATGGATGCCTCCCAACTGGGGGGGGCATTATTTGGGAAGGACAATCCTAGACACGTGATCCCAGACAGAGGCCAATCTTCACATCAACCTCCTAGAAATGAGAGCAGTCTTTTAGGGATGATTGCTGTTCAGACATACTATATGTCTATAGTCTGGTACATAAAGAAATGGGGGGTGGGGCCCAATACTACCAGTATGTCAGGAGGCAGTGAGAGTTTGGCAATTGGTGATCTCTTCCGACTGCTTTCTGCTCTCTCTTGGCAACGCAGAATCCAGGGAAAACAAGTGTGCTAGCAGACAAACTGAGCAGGTCCATAATACTCCCTCGTGAGTGGTCTCTTGATCATTCAGTGGCAGAAATGTTTTTTAGCAATGGGGTCAGCCATGCTGCAACCTCTTTGCTGCTCCCATCAGTACCAAGTGCAGCAGGTACTTTGCCCTGATTCCCTCAGAGGGGGAGTCACCAAGAGACTTTCTAGTTCACGATTGGCCCTCTGGTGTACTATATGCCTTCCCTCCAACTCATCTCATCCCGAAGTTTATTCAGAAAGCAGTACAACAGAAGAGCAGGGTTATCGTCTTTGTCCCATTTTGGCCTCACCAAATAGGTTAGAGGTGGTTGACATTGAGTGATTTCAGAGATGTCCTTCATGGATGCATCTGCAGTCATAACAACTGGGTTGTCCTGTCGTCAGGCAGCCCTTCGGTCGGCCGGATTCCAAAGTCCGGGTCCGGCTTCGGCTGATGTCGCACTTCACCCGACGTCATCTCTGCTGGTCTTCGGGTATAAAGGCATCAGCCGACGCCATTTTCCTCAGTCTTTCTTGCCGCGTGGCGCCCGAAGCAGAAGCTGTTCGCAAGTGCCGGTCGGTCAGATCCAGAGATTACTACTACCGAATACTACTTCGAAGACTTCTAAAAGCTAAGTACCCCGTTGGGGACTCTTTCTTGCCTCAGCCGATGTCAGAAAAAGTCAATAACTGTTTAACTTGTGGGAAACAAATACCTCATAAAGATTTCCACTCTTACTGTTTGCCTTGTTTAGGCCCAGACCACGACGTAGCAGCCTGTTCGGCCTGTGCTTCATTCAACCGACGAACGCTTAGGCGTCTGTCGGAGTTTGCTGAACAGTTTTTCGGCTCAGATTTTGCGTACATTATGCCGTCGGATCCTCCGACTACCCAAATTGTTAAAAAATGCAAAGAAAAAGACCAACACTCGCGGTCCGCGGTTTCGGCCGAAACCATGGTTAAGCAAACCGCTAGTGTCTCTATTTTGGCCGAAACCGAGAAAACTGATCAAAGTACAGCTGAATCAATGACTACTACTGAGGTTCCTGCTACCTTACTTGAATCGGCCTCAGAAATTTTACCTACAACAGTGGTTACTAGTGACTTATCAGACACCATCCCTTTGGATGTCTCTACCCCAGCACGTGGTGCTGCTAGGCCTCCTGCAGCCATGTCTATTAAGGCCTTTGCCAGGGCTAAAGCAGCCAAATCTTCTAAATCAGTGCCTGTTAAACCCCCCTCAACCAGGCCCACTTCTAGTTCACAAATGCTTACTCTGGCAGAAGATTTAATATCCTTAATTAGGGGATCTCAGTCTCACCCAGACAGGGCCTCTCAGCCCCCAGCCCCCCGAGCCTGTGTCCTCTGATGATTCTGCGGATGACTCAGATATTACAGACCAGCCAGAGGCTCCTTTCTCCAATTATGAAGACTCAGATGCTGAAGAATCCATTCCAGCTGCTTCTCCACCAGAAGAATTCTCCTTTGGGGAAACCTTACATGCCATGCGAGAACAATTCCAATGGCAGGAACAGGATTTCTCAGATTCCAGAAAAAGACTTAGGACTTTTCTGCACCTTCCACAACACAGGCCCTTAGCTATACCTCCTGTCCTCTCTGTTGTGGACGATGCATTTAATGATGTCTGCACTGCACCAGATTCCTTACCTCCAGCCCCTGCCAAACCAGATAGATTTTACAGGGTGCCAGACACTCATCATCACCTATACAAGGCCCCACTTGCAGACCCGAAACTATATCCCAGGGGCCTAAGGCAGTAGCCTCGACCACAGCAAAAACCCTATTCCTTCTGAAAGGGAAGCCAGGTCTTTAGACAGATGGGGCAAAAAGTTTACACCTCAGCTACTCTCTCAGCTAGAGCTTTAAACTGTCAGTTTCACATGATACAATACCAAGAGTTTATGCTTGATCAGTTAACTAAAAGCTATCCTCTGATGACTCTATAGATAAGAAATATGTATTAGAAATGGTAAATAACATACAACAGGTTAGTAACCATTCCTTAAAATGTGGCTATGATGCACTGGAGGCTTCATTTAGATCAGCCATGACTGGCACAGTGATAAGAAGACATGCATGGCTGAAGGAACAGGACTTACCGGATCATGTTCAAGCTAAGTTATTAGATGCTCCTATGGATAAGGCCAGTTTGTTTGGTACACCTGCCCAGCAGATAATGAAGAAAATGGAAGAAAAGGCAAAATCTGTACAAACGGTTAAAGATTTCTTGCAGGTTCAGCCCCCAAGGTTTAGCAGGAACTGGCCTGCCAAAAATTGGTCCTTTCCTGACTCCACAAGATCCCAAAGGGGCAGGAATAGACGTTCCAGAGGCAGAAGTCAATCCAGAGGGGGTGCCTACAGAGGGCGACAGTGGCAAGGTAATAACAGAGGCACAGACACAGCCACTACCACTACAACAGCACAATCACAGTGACTTGATTCTAACTCCGCCTACCAGGGAACAAATAGCAGCACCATTAGGCGGAAAATTAACCTTATTTTCGAAGAACTGGCACTATATCACAAAAGACAAGTGGATTTTGCAAACCATAGACCAAGGTTACCGGTTCCACTTCCACACTTTACCAGTCAAAAGAGGAATGCCAAACCTGCCTCCAAATCAAAAAACAGAAGCTCTACAGCAGATAATGCAATTAACAAAGATGAGAGCTGTGGAAAGACTACCAATAACAGAACAAGGCAAAGGATTCTACTCCAGACTATTCCTAGTTCCAAGAAAGGAAAAAGTTGGAGACCTATTCTCGACCTGTCCACCTTAAATACATACATCATTGTCCCAAAATTCAAAATGCTGACCCTACAGCAACTTCTTCCCATGCTGGGCAAGGAGTGTTGGCTGGTAACTCTAGATCTCAAGGAGGCATACCTGCACGTCCCCATTTGACCAATTTGCAGAAGATACCTCAGATTTCTTGCAGGATCAGAGCACTATCAATTCTCAGCATTGCCCTTTGGCTTATCTACTGCACCCAGAGTATTCACAAAATGCCTGGCATCAGTAATCGCCCACTGCAGACTACAGGGAATCCAAATTTATCCATACCTGGACGACTGCCTGCTACAAGGGGACAACAAAAGCAAGCTGACAACAGATTTACAAAGGGTCATTTACTTGCTACAAGCACTGGGATACACAGTCAATTTACAAAAGTCAAGGCTGATACCATCCCAAACAAGGACATTCTTGGGCTGAATTGGACACAGTAAAACAAATGGCATTCCTAACTGCAGAAAAACAAAAAGAACTCCCTTTTTACTTCTTGGCACTAACAAGACAGAACAAGCTAACAGCAAGAAAAGTTCTGCAGGCCTTGGGCTTCATGGCATCATGCATAATCTTGGTTCCACATGCCAGACTACATATGAGAAAACTACAGTGATACCTAAAGAATTTATGGTCCCAACACAGGCACAGCCTAGAAGCAGAAATTCCACTAATCCCATGCCTAAAGCAGGAGTTCCTATGGTGGGCTCAAGCATGCCAGTCAAACCCAGGCCTACCCTTTCACAACTATCAAGCAAGCCAAACCATCACAACAGACGCCTCAGACCTAGGATGGGGGGCTCACATGCTGGACAAATGCGTGCAAGGATTGTGGACGCAGGATCAGCTTCACCTGCACATCAACCTAAAAGAAATGCTGGCAGTAAAACTGGCAATCCAAAAATTCAGACCATTTCTCAAAGAAGGCCATTTGATGATGACAGACAACACCACAGTCATGTGGTACATCAACAAACAGGGAGGCACTCATTCATACCCCCTATGCAGAATGACTTTGGACCTTTGGAACCTGGCACTCAGCTACAACATCCAGTTACAGGCAATATGTGTACCGGGAAAGGAGAATACTCTAGCAGACATGTTAAGCAGAACCACCTCGGATGCTCACGAATGGATGCTACACCCGAACATCTTCAAGACCATCTCAAAGAAATGGGGAATGCCACAGATAGATCTATTCGCCTCCCCTCTCAATCACCAGCTCAAAAAATTCTGCACAAGGACATTCCACCCACTTGCATGGAAAGTGGATTCGCTCTCCTTCAGCTGGAAAGGTCTGACAGCATATGCATTCCCACCTCTTCCCTTGATACACAAGGTATTACTAAAAATCAAGGAGGAACGCCCAAGGATAATCCTGATAGCTCCGAACTGGCCAAGACAACACTGGTACCCATTGCTGAGGAGCATGTCTCGGGACACAATGTGGTCAATACCCCTGATGCCTTTGATGTTAACTCAGAACAACTACAGCATCATGCATCCAAACCTAAAAACGTTGCAACTGACTGCATGGAACATCACATAGCAGCAACTAATCCAGAACTTTCCCAAAGGGTGAAAGACATTATCCTTGAAGCCCGCAGACCTTCAACAAGAAGGAACTATGCAGGAAAATGGAAAAGGTTTGTCATTTGGAGTGCTGAAAGAGGAAAAGATGTGTCAAATATAGATATTGCTAACATTCTGGAGTATTTGGCAGAGCTTCTACATACAGGCCTGTCCTATTCCTCCATCAAGATACATGCATCAGCTATTTCAGCAGAATACAGCTTTGATCCACCTGTCTTTTCACATCCTCTACTCAGGCAGTTCCTCAGAGGGATCAAGAATGTAAAACCTCCTAGGAAACCACCATTGCCAGCTTGGGATTTGAACTTTGTGCTAGAAAAGTTGACACTCGCACCTTTTGAACCAGCAGCAACAGCAGACCTACAGCATCTATCATGGAAAACTGCTTTCCTACTGGCAATAACCTCAGCAAGGAGGGTTTCTGAACTTCAGGCCCTAATGGCAGTACAACCCTTCCTAATCTTCCACCAAGATAGAGTGTCCATGAGGACTAATCCTACATTTATGCCTAAGGTGGTATCCAGAGTGTCTTTAAACCAGGCAATCCACCTACCTTCTTCCCCAACCCACAAAACAGAGGGGAAAGACTGCTGCATACCTTGGATGTACATAGACAGCTACGCTACTACCTGGACAGAACAAAAAGTAACAGAAAAACTGACCAGCTTTTTGTAGCCTATGCAACAGGAAGGGAAGGAAAAGCTATTTCCAAACAGACAATCTCCAAATGGATAGGAAATTGCATACGATTCTGTTACTCCTTCCATGGAAAACCAATTCCACAGAACATAAGGCCTCATTCTACAAGGGCAACAGCCACTACCACAGCCTTCTTACGAGGAGTGGCAACCAAGGACATTATTGAGGCGGCTACTTGGACCTCCGTGCATACATTTGCCAAGCATTATAATTTACCTCTGTATTCCAGATCCCGAGCAGGGTTTGCCACTGCGGTACTGCAAGGGATCCTAACCACACCATAATCTATTCTTCCTCCTCCCCTAGTTGGCTATGGTATTCTACCCAGTTGTTATGACTGCAGATGCATCCATGAAGGACATAGTACAGTTTTGTACCTACCATAAATGTAGATGTCCGAACTGGATAGCATCTGCAGTCAGGATTACCTTCCCTCCTTCCCCTCTGTGGTACTCCTAGGGTATTTACCCTCCTAATAGCTAGCTGGTGGGGGGAGTCTCTTATGGTGTATTTGTTTGTATATATGTACATACATGCTTATTTTTTGTTTGCCTTCTATCTTTTTGGAAACATTGGCATTTACCCAAAATTTAGCCTTCCAAGAGGGCAACTGGCATCTGGGGCAAGAAACACTGAGGAAAATGGCGTCGGCTGATGCCTTTATACCCGAAGACCAGCAGAGATGACGTCGGGTGAAGTGCGACATCAGCCGAAGCCGGACCCGGACTTTGGAATCCGGCCGACCGAAGGGCTGCCTGATGACAGGACAACACAGTTGTTATGACTGCAGATGCTATCCAGTTCGGACATCTACATTTATGGTAGGTACAAAACTGTACTTTCTGTTTACTTACACTGCCAGGATAAACACTTATAAACATACTGAGGAAAACATCCTATTCTGATCTTAGCAGTCTAAGCAAGATTATTTATCTATAGAGGAATTTTTAGCTAGGGCATTGCCAAGATTTTTTGAAATTGAACACCAGTGTACAGAAGGTATCCTTCCTCCTCCATGTATATAGCTTCCCCCTGCCCAGACAGTGCATTTCTCTACTAAAAAAAGGCATTTTTAAAAATATTAACAATAAATCATGATCAAATGTGCATTTTTTTACATTTGACTTTTAGTACATCTCTGTCTGTCACCACATTCTGCATGATACAGATATGGAACATGACTGAGCACTAGTTATACTCAATAAATGTAGTCATCACATTACAACCAATTATAGAATATCATCTGTGACTGCCTTCAGAGCATGCAGAATGTGTTAAATAGTTGGAGTTAACCATGAGCCAAGTACCTTTCTTCTAGATGACTTCAGTTATCCACATGTAAACTAGCAAACACATACTACCAACAACACAGTTTGGCTAGAATGTTCTAGACTTAATAAGTGATCAGTACACTTGCAGCTCCTACGAATTCCTCTACATTTAGAGATTACTCCAAAACCGATTACTTCCTATTTTATTTGCCCTTCATATTAAAGATCACAATTAATATAGCTCCCCAGCAGGACTTGTACCTGAGGCTGCTGCCTGCTCTTCTTAAGTTCACTGATTCGTGAAATGATGCATCAAGACACCTATACCCATTTAAGCATGATGGCAAGTTTACAACTACATCCATACTCGGCAAGAAGAGAAAAACTCCTAGCCATCTGTAAAAGACATCAACTTCATGAATATAAAAAGAATTTAAAAATGTAAAGCCATCCCTCAGACTTATTAGGAGTTGCAAGGCTGACTATGAATTTAGAGTTGCATCTTATTCAAAAGCCAGCTCTTAAGGCATTCTTCAGCTATGTTAGGAAGCTTAGGATTAACCAGTAATTCTGTAATGAAGTTCTCTAATGGCATTTACTTATTTGACCCCAAAAAGTTTGCTGCTAATGTTGCAGACAGATTCTGTTCCAGCTTTACCCAACTGTGCTCTCAGCTCCTCACACCTCTCCTCATGAAATTACTCTGGGTGAAGTCCTTTTGGCACTTTCCAAAATTAAGAACACTAGTTACATGGGTCCTGACAATATCTCTGGATATCTGCTGATAAAGAATAGCCAAGTCTCACCTAGCAAAACCCCTCCAGTAGTTCTTTAAGTTGAGTTTCTTTATTGATTACATTTCTGAGATGTGGAGAGAAGCTATTGTGGTACTCTTGTGTAAAGCTAGTCCCTCCACTGACCCTGGGAATTGCACTTCTGTTAGTCTCACTAGTATTATTTCAAAGCTATGGAACTTTTACTGTAGCTGAACTAGTAAGCAGTGATGTAAGTGACCCAGCTCATATCTGCTGTTCCTGTTTGAGTTCTTTGAAAGGGTTACCAAGGATATGGATAAGGTACATCCAGTGCACACTGGCCTATCTGGACCTTGCCGAGGCATTCCATACTATCTAGCATACTGGGATTGATAAGCTGTCTCAACTCAACATTGATTTGTATGAATTTGGTAGATAGCTACTTAGTTATCTGACAGAATCTGTACCACTAAGGGTAGGAGTATTTGCTCTAAATATAAAAATGTTACCAGCCGTGTCACATTACTCTTTGGTATATACTTCTCTGCCATGAAAGCAGATATCAAAAGACTAAGGCTGACCATGTTTGTTGATGATGACAAACAGGGCATAGTTATCAAATCCTTTTCTGATACTCATTATCAAGCAAGGATTGGACCAGACAAATACTTGGTGCTAATTATGGGCTTGCCCTCAACATCATGAAGGGCAGCATAGTATTTTTTGGTAAATGCACCATCTCTAATACATACATGTAGGTTCATCTGTCATTACTATGCATGTGGTCCAGAAAGCCTAGCCCAAATTCCCAATTCCAATTGCTCCAAAGCACTGTCTGGTAAAAATGACTTGACCAAGGAAGCACACTAATTAAATGAAGGCTGAGGGACTCAAACCATGTACCACAGGAAGCAGCTTATTAACAGCTCCTAGCCTTAATCCTCTGTGCTGTCTGCTAGACAAAATTAATCCAAACCCCTGTAGTGAGAATAGAATCTGCAATCTTCTGATCTTCCAGCTTTAAAGGCAAGTGTGTTACCTGTTGAGCCATTGACAAACTTAATTTTGGTCAACATATGTCTGCTGTAGTTAGGAAATCCTTGTAACTTACACAGCTTAGTTACATGCTTATCACTGAATATAATGTCTCACTTGGCATGTACCTCATTAAGCACTTGTTCCATATTAAAAGATCTCAAGTTTTATCCACCAAAAAAAAAATCTCAGCTTCCAGCATCCTTGGCTACGTTGACTACAATCCCTTTCCCTCTACTCTAGCTCCTGAGGGGAAGACCTGTGCTTATCTTTTTGTGAAGTGAATGACCTAATAGGTTTATGAACTCCTTCACTTGAATATAACCAGTGGTAAAGTAAACACTCACACCCGAGACCTAAATTTATACTACCACATCAGTCATACTCTATGGCACTACAGGTACCTAACCCACTGTGTCCCCATTTCCTGGATTTTCTAGAATAGGCTGCCCTTTACATACCAGTCAGAGCACTTCCAAACTAGTACTTTAAAACTATTCTGGATGACTGGATGGGTTACTGCATTTTTTCACTTGGAATCTGTGTGGAAAATAATGGGTGACTTGCCTCGGTCTCAGATGCTTAAAATGGTGGAAGACCTTATCATGCGGTCATGAGTGATGAAGCTGGGATTCTGCATGCTGTCCTAGGCCATAAAATCATTAAGAAAACAATGACACTGGACGATGATGTGATGTAATATCTTTTATTAGCTCAACCTAAGTTTTACAGTTACTCAAACATTCATGCTAGCAAGAGTGCTTCACTGGGAGTTATGTTGCCGTGCTTAAGTTAATTATCTGCTGCTGCCTAGAAAGGGGCATATGTCATTTCTTTCTTATTGCTAGAAAACACTTAAAAATGGCAATTTAAGGGTCTTTTTTTAGCCATTTGTTTAAACTTAGCTCCTGAGGAAAGGCTTGTGCTAACCTGAAAGCTCGAATAACTGCCAAACCTTATATTGGTCCACTGAAAGGTGATAGATTATATCTATGATGTTCTTTGTGTTTCACTGTTGTAGTCATCACATTTGGGTTATCCCTACCAAGATAGCCCTCAGCCGGCCCGAATACCAGAGGCTTAGTATTTCTGCGTCAGTCCCTGTCGCTTCAGGACTAATGTCAGGTAGTCAGTAGTATACAGTAAGACCGCCAATGCCATTACATCAGTCTTTCTTGCCGCAGAGCCAGAAGCAGAAGCAGTTTGCACAAGTGCCGGTCGGCTGCTACCTGAGTTTCGTCTTCCGAATTGAAGCTGAAGTCTTCTAAAGCTAAGTACCCCATTGGGGATCCTATTTTCTTGCACTAACCGATGTCAGAAAAAATTGTCTCGCCTGTGGAAAGCAAGTACCACACCGAGACTTTCATTCTTACTGCATCACTTGCTTAGGCTCAGAACACGACGTCCCCCGCTGTCGCTTTTGTGCTTTGTTCAGTGCCAGAACTATCTGTCGTCAGGCCCTTATTGTAGCTAGATATTTTCGCTTACAGTCCTCAAATTCTGATATGGCTTCATTAAGCCACCTGACAGCAGATCTTCCGAAAAAACATAAAGATAAAGACAGAGACAGACTGCACAGGTCCAAACCTACCAACAACGCTTCGTTAAGCTAGCCATCAGTTCTCCAGTCCTCAGTGAGGCGCTTTCGTAGCCCCTGATTCCGCTTCTGTGGATTCACAGGCTGCTACCGAGACCCTTTTGGAGTCTGGTATGCCGCAAAACTCTTCTTCGACTAAGGATCCTGTGGTTGTCTCTCCCTTGGATGGGTGTGAAGCTGCTGAGCAGGCACTGACTTCCGAGGAAGTCCTTTACACTACCGATTCTCGACACAAACTGACTTCTTTCGCATCTGCTGTTCTTTCGAAAACTACAGAGTTTCTAAGGCCCAGGGTACGAACCACACCCAAGAAACCAACGACCCAGTCTCAGGCACCTGCTTCCTTGCCTCAGTCTCAGATGCTTAAAATGGTGGAAGGACCTTATCATGCGGATCAGGGGAAGCTCTTCCAAAAGAAAGAGATCTGTCCCCAGTAGTTTTGTCTGAACAGGAGTCTGATGACTCTGATGCATCTGAATATGAAGACATGCAACCCCTCTCTGCTTATGAGGATTCTGATTCGGAGGATTCCATTCCTTCAGCCTCTTCCCCCAGAGAATTTTTCCTTTGGGGAAACCCTTCATGCCTTAAGGGAGCATTTCCAATAGGAATGTCAGGACTACCCTCAGTCTAAAAAGAGACTCAGGGAATTTTTAGATCTTCCACAGCACAGACCCCTGGCTATTCCCCCAGTCCTGGATGTTGTGGAGGATGTTTTCCTAGAATCCAGTTTGACTCCTGACACCCTCCCTCCTGCACCCAGAAAACCAGACCGGTATTACAGAGTCCCTGACTCACACAAATTTCTTTTTAAAAATCCTATTGCCGACCCTGAGGTAATTTCTCAAGGGCCTAAAGAATTAAAGCAACCTCTGCTAAGAATCCCACCCCCTCAGTTAGGGATTCCCGAGCACTAGACAGATGGGGTAAAAAAGTATACACCTCTGTTACTCTTGCTATCAGAGCACTAAATTGCCAGTTCCATATGTTAAAATTTCAGCAACATGCCCTGGAATTCCTCAAACAACAAATGTCTTCCTTTCCTGCTTGCACAGAATCTAAAGAGTTACAAGAGTTGATGCATTCTGCAAGTCAAGTAACTAAAGTAACTAAACACACCTTGCACTGTGGGTTTGACACCCTAGAAGCTTCTTGCAGGGCAACAGACAACAGTTCTGCCCTTAGAAGGCATGCATGGCTTAAGGAACATCCCTTGCCAGACCATGTTAAATCTAAATTGCTGGATGCCCCCTTGCACAAAGACAACTTATTTGCCACTAAGGCAGAAGAGGTCTTAAAAAAGATGAAAGAAAAAGCAAAATCTATGCAGGCAGTTAAGGATTTCTGACAGGTCCAGCCACCCAGGTTCAGCAGGCATTGCCCCTCCAAGCACTGGTCCTTTCCTGATTCAGTTCAGCCCAGACCCCGTGGAAGCAGACACCCCCACAGACAGCAGCCACAGGGAATGCAGAGATCTAAACAGTGGACTTCCACCACTTCAAAAACAGGGAGTTCTAAGCCACCCCCTCATGGTAAGAACTCAGAATGACTCTCCTCCCCCACCCCTCCCTCTGCCCACCTTCACTTACCCCTAGGAGGAAAACTCTCCTTTCACACAAGCACCTGGGCCACAATTGCCAACGACCACTGAGTCCTCAACATAGTGTCCCAGTGATACAAATTTTCTTTCCACACCCCTCCAACTCCAAAAGGTTTCAGAGATCTACCTCCAAACCAGTAGGCAGAGGCGCAAGAGAAAGTAATTTCCCTGCGCTCTATGAGGGCAGTAGAGCACGTTCCTGTAGAACAGAAAGGCCAACGTTTCTACTCCTGGCACCCCATCCTCAATCTATCCATTCTAAACACCTTCCTGGTGATACCAAAATTCAAAATGCTCACCCTCCAGCAGCTGCTACCCATGCTCTCCAAGGATGCTTGGCTAGCCACTCTAGACCTAAAAGAGCCCTACCTCCACATCCCTATCAGGGAATCATGCAGGAAATATCTACATTTCAGGGCAGGATCTCTGCACTTTCAGTTCTCTGCACTGCCTTTTGGCTTATCTACTGCTCCCAGAGTTTTCACAAAATGCCCGGCTCCAGCCATTGCCTTTTGCAGACAAAGGAATATCCAGATTTACCCATACTTAGATGGCTGCCTAATTCAGGCAGGCAGCCAGGCAAAGCTGCTCAAGCACCTGGCCTTTGTAAAGTCCCTACTAACCTTACTAGGGTACACAATCAACGAAAAGAAATCCAAACAGGTACCCACCCTAAGGATTATATTCCTGGGAGCAAGCCTGGACACAGCATCCCAGATGGCATTTCTTACATCGAAAAGCAGACTTTCCTGACAGCCTACTTCTCTCAACTAGCCACCAAACCCCAGTTATCTGCAAGGAAAATCCTGCAAGCTCTGGGGTTCATGGCATCTTGCATTCTACTCATTTCATATGCCAGACTGCATATGAGGAAACTTCAGTGGTACCTAAAAAGCCTTTGGTGTCAACATTGTCAAGACCTGGAGACTCTTATACCCATGATGCCTTGCCTCAGAAAATATTTTCTTTGGTGGGCAACAGTATGCTCCCACAAGGGACTACCTTTCTCACCACCCCCTGCCGCCCAGACCCTCACCACAGATTATGCCTGGGGTGCACACCTGGACGGCAGGTGCATACAGGGCGAATGGTGCCCACAGCAAATCCATCTGCATATCAACCAAAAAGAGATGATAGCTGTCCAGCACACCCTGGCAGCTTTCAAGCCCCTTCTCTCCCCAGGGGCTCTCCTGATCAGTACAGACAACACCACTGTGATGTGGTATATCAACAAGCAGGGAGGAGCTCACTCCTACCCTCTATGCAGGCTGGCCATGACCCTTTGGCACACAGCCTCTGCCATGCAACTCCAACTGTTAGAACTGTTAGCACAATTCCGGACAGGTTCTCTAAACTCTGTGGCAGACCACTTAAGCAGAAATTATCTGGACCCACACAGAGTGGCAGCTAGACAAAAGAACCTTCACTCTAGGTTGACCTCTTTGCCTCCCACAACAACCATCAGCTCAGCAAGTTCTGCACCAGGGAGCATCACTGCATGGCTTGGAAAATGAATGCCCTGTCTTTCCCCTGTTGTAATCTATCAGTCTATGCCTTTCCTCCACTACCTCTCATCCCCAGGGTACTGCACATAGTAAAGGAGGAAAAACCAAGGACAATTCTTATTGCGCCAGACTGGCTTCGCCAGCACTGGTACCCACTGCTGCACAGCCTGTCCACACTTGCCACCATGGCATCTCACTCAGACCCCAACCCTCCTGACCCAGAGGGAAGGAGAATTCATGCATCCCCAATTGCAGACCCTCAATTTGGCAGCTTGGCTTATTCCCTAACCACCGATCAATCTGCCAACCTCAGTAAACAGGTTCTAGATGTTATACATGAGGCCAGATGCCCTAGCATTAGAAAGTCTTATGCTGACAAATGGAAAAGGTTCTGCACCCGTATTCAGGCTAAGGGAGGCGATACGGCACAGCCCTCCCTCCCTCTCATCCTGGATTACTTAGCTGACCTGCTACACAGTGGTCTCTCTTTTTCCTCTATTGAAATTCATGCCTCTGCTGTCTCTGATCATTTGCCCAATGAGCAGCCCCTTTTCTCACACCCTCTGATCAAACAATTCCTAAGAGGGGTTAACAACTTGAGGCCACCCAGAAGAGCACTAACCCCAGCTTGGGACCTTAACTTTGTGTTGGAAAAGCTCACCCTGCACCCCTTCGAACCAGCATCATCAGCAGAGCTAAAATTTCTCTCCTGGAAGACAGCTTTCCTTCTGGCCATCACTTCAGGCAGAAGGGTCTCCGAGCTACAAGCACTCATGGCTCTGGAGCCCTTCATCATCTTCCATGCTGACAGGGTTTCCCTCAAGACTAACCCATCATTCATGCCCAAAGTGGTGTCCAGTGTGGCTCTCAACCAATCCATTCATTTGCCCACCTTTTCCCTAACCCACAGAACAAGGGGGAAAGGATACTGCACTCTCTAGATGTGCACAGACAGGTTCAGCTTCTGTCTAGACAGGACTAAATCCTTCAGAAAGTCTGATGAATTGCTAGTTAGCTTTGCTGCAGGGGTAGAAGGCAAAGCCATCTCCAAACAAACCATTTCCAAATGGATAGCACACTGCATCCATTTCTGCTACAAGCAACATGGAAAGCCTCCCCCCAAGGAAGTCAGGACTCACTCCACCAGAGCAACCTCCACCTGTGCAGCTTTCCTCAGAGGAATCCCCACCAGGGACATTCTGGAGCCTGCCACCTGGACATCTGTTCACACTTTTACCAGACATTACCACCTGCCTCTATCTTCACCAAATCCTGGGCAGGCTTTGCCTCTGCAGTCTTGCAGGGCATCCTAGCCAGCCCCTAGTCTCCTTGACTGCCTCTACCCTTTTCCTCAGCTTTGAGAATCAACCCAAATGTGATGACTGCAACAGTGAAACATGAAGAACATAGTACAGTTGTGTACACTTACCATAAATGTAGATGTTCGAGTGTATTCACTGTTGCAGTCCTGGTTTCCCTCCCTCCATCCTCCTCTTCTTTCTTCTCTCTCCTTACAAGGGACATTTTGGTATTTACTTTCTACTTGTGGGGTTCTTCCACCAGAACCTGGCTCCCACTTGAGGGCTCCTGACAGGTTAGTGCAAGAAAAACTGATGTAATGGCGTCGGCTGCCTTACTTTATACTACTGATGACTTGATGTCAGTCCTGAAGCGACAGCAACCGACACAGAAATACTAAGCCTCTGGTATTCGGGCCGGCTGAGGGCTACCCTGCCAGGGATAAACCAAATGCGATGACTGCAACAGTGAGTAAACTCAAATGTCTACATTTATGGTAAGTTTACACAACTATACTTTCTAGTGTCTTGTGTTTTTGCTAATGTATCAAACACTGCATTCCTTATTTTTTTCCTACCAATTAATGGCAGGTCATAGCTAAGGATAGAAAATATGGTGGAATTTAGGTTCACAGGTTTTCCGTCATTAATTACTAACTGCCATGAACATTCTTAAACTCTGTTTCATATGTGCCTAACTAGAGCTTGTCCCGGTTTGTGTGCATATCCGAAAGACAAACATCACATATCTCTCTCTAAAACCAGCATTTGACCTGCCAGTCTTCATGCTTGTTATGCTATATCTACCATTATGTATGATTTTTTACAACTGCTGCTGCTAGTAACTGATGAAATAAAATGCAGAAACCATCTTATCCCTATGTACCTTGTCTACCATTTCCCCACAAGAAGTTGGCCTATACCTCGAAATGATTTTCACTGCTGCTGAAGTCTTGAATTCCGTGCCACTTAACAGGAATATCAAACCCTCTCATCCTTTAAATCAATCATTAGGTCTTGTAATCCGAGAGGCTACCTGCATCTGCCTTAGTGCAATGCAGCCATACAACATAGTCATGTAATTCATTTAGTTACTTGTGTGAAATGTAGCTGTCCCAGTGCATTGTTGTTTATGGAAACTTGTGACCCAAGCTATCACTCAGCTTGGCAACTAAAACTAGTAACAGCAAGCCATCTAAAATCTTGTATTTCTCTTTTCACACAACCGTTACATCCTTTCAGCCTATGATAACATTTTATGTTTAGTGCATACATTGTTTACCTGTATACTTTTTTGCATTGTATACTGTTACTTTATTTTCTATAAATTAATTGTAATAAGTGCAACAACATGACTGAAAATGGACCCCTGTGGCTCAGTTTATCTGCCTAAATAAAGATTGTGTAGAATTCCAAAAAGGCTGACTACACCTTTGTTTTCATTTTGAACCTTTTAAGTGTTTTTTCTTTTGTACTGCAGCTATGCTGTGCATGTTTATTCTATGCATCAGCTCTGTTGCGTTTCTTACTTTTCATTCTTTAATGAACTGAATGTTAAAGAAAACTTGTCTTGGTTTTTGGGCAGAGGGAATTAGTCAGGACCTTATCTGGCACCAAGTCAGTGAGCCAAATTTGAGAGCAAATCCAGCCCAGGTCAGCAGAGTAAAGGAATGTAGCTGCCTTGAGTTAGGGGAATAAACATGTTACAAGTGCCAGAAGCAGTTGAGGAAAGCACTTTACAACACTATAGGATTAGGAATATAAACATGAATCATTAGATCAAGTAATTTTTCTTGTGATATTAATTTGTACAGACATTTAGTCTACTGAGATGTAATCCAGTGCTGAAATCTTTAAGAATTTGTTTGCAAATCAAACGTTTTGTACTCATTGGAGCTGTTGCATTTAAAATAAAATTTCTCATTTTGAAACATTCCAGAAAAAAATCTCTCTCAGATTTGACTTTGTTGAATGTAAGGTTGGCTTACTGCCTTTGAATTATGATTTGAATTTTCAGTTTTTAAGCCATCTCTGTTAACTGCAACATAATATAAACACTAATGTATTTGCGTTAAAAAGAAGTACATATTGTCAAATTTTTCTCTTGTGTTAAAAAGTATTTTTTTTTTTGTTAAAGAGCATCTGACTACACCTAAAGCTTCGTTTCAAGGAAGTCATAGGTCACCATCCAGTGCTTTATCGACGGTCTTGCACAGTATTCCATCTGGGAGAAAGCTAAAGAAAATTCCAGCTGCTCTGAAAGAAGTATGCAGTTTTTTTTTTCTTTTCATTTTGTTTAACATGTTATACTAAAACAGTTTTCGTAATTATCAAGAACTGTTTCTTATTGCCATAATTTATTAAGAATGCATTTCTATATTTGGAGGGGAAACCTACCACAGAAATTATTTTAGAGTCCTTAAATGTACAGGTGTATCAGTGTATTATTACTAAACATTACAGTATTAGATAATAGTTCTGTTTGTCATTAGTATCCTGGGCTTAGAAGCTGCCTCTGTTTGTAGGACAAACCAGGAAGGGCTGTGCAGTCTAAAGGCTGTTCCATTTAATTTCTGTAATAGAAGGCTGAGAAGCTCATCTGTTAGTCTCCATATCCTTTCAGGAACTGGAGGTGTGGGTAGCAAGGGAGCCAAGAAATTTCACGAGTAGGATGGACATTCTCCCATTATTTCCATATAAGGCCATAACATGGTCTTTCCAGGCTTGATAGTTGTTGCTGAAGCACCTACCAAGAGGAGAAAACGCTGAGAGAAGAAAGGAGCCACTTTTGAGATTTTAAGTATTTTCTTCTGATTTATTTCTTAGAAAAACTGCATTGCCGCCTACTTTTCAGTATTTTCTTGCTTGCAAAAGTTGATATCTGTGTTAGAAATAGTATTTAGAACATACCTAGAGCCTGTTTATTGCATTTTTTGTGTTGCACTTAATTTAAAATCGTTTTTTCTTAAAATTGCATTTTACCTGCCTCTGACCTAGCACACATGTGTTGGGGTCATTTATTGCACTGTTAAGACTAGTTTGCTACTTGTGTGTCTCTGCTATCCTTAAACAAAAACAAAAAAACAAAAAAATATTGCTATTTTCCCACTTTCTATAATTTAAAAAAAGTTCAGTTACAGAGTTGCTGTTCTGAACTGTTTGTAAGTTTCTTGGAGGCCAGTGCTTACTTGGGCTAAAGGGGAGTCTCTGTGTTTACCAGTGGCAGTGGTTAACACTGAGCAAGTCCGCCTGTCCCTGTAGGAGTGGTTACTGCCTAGAAACAGTAGTTTTATTGGCCATTTTGGGTCAATTATTCCAAACTCCTTGATCTCTCTCTCTTAAAACCCTGCAGCCACGTGGTTTTGGCGTCTTTCCAGGCTTGATAGTTGTTGCTGAAGCACCTACCAAGAGGAGAAAATGTTGAGAGAAGAAAGGAGCCACTTTTGAGATTTTAAGTATTTTCTTCTGATTTATTTCTTAGAAAAACTGCATTGCCGTCTACTTTTCGGCATTTTCTTGCTTGCAAAAGTTGATATCTGTGTTAGAAACAGTATTTAGAACATACCTAGAGCCTGTTTATTGCATTTTTTGTGTTGCACTTAATTTAAAATCGTTTTTTCTTAAAATTGCATTTTACCTGCCTCTGACCTAGCACACACGTGTTGGAGTCATTTATTGCACTGTTCTGACTAGTTTGCTACTTGTGTGTCTGCTATCCTTAAACAAAAATAAAAAAAAATCTTGCTATTTTCCCACTTTCTATAATTTAAACAAAAAGTTCAGTTACAGAGTTGCTGTTCTGAACGGTTTGTAAGTTTCTTGGAGGCCAGTGCTTACGTGGGCTAAAGGGGAGTCTCTGTGTTTACCAGTGGCAGTGGTTAACACTGAGCAGCCTGCCTGTCCCTGTAGGAGTGGTCACTGCCTAGAAAAAAGAAGTTATGTCCTTACCATAACGTTCCATGTGAGTTGTTCATCTCGCCTTTTTGTTCTTACATGTGGGTTCAGAGCCGATCCCTCGGCTCCGAGTCGGACGCTTTTCAAGCTCATACTCTCAGAGAAGCTCGAGACCTAGTGTAAATCCGCAGATCTAGTATGCTGCAACCAAAGACAGCCTAAAGGAAGAAAGAGAACTATAGTGCCTACCTATCTAAGTAACTATATGTTTGTAGAAGGAAGAAACAGTCTGTCCAAGAAGACAGGCTGACAAAACTCGACCAATCCACCAAGGCAACCATCTTTCTCAACAGGAGGGGGAAGGTGGGCTGGAGTGTAAGAACAAAAAGGCGAGATGAACAACTCACATGGAACGTTATGGTAAGGACACAACTTCTTTATGTGAAGTTGTTCTATCTCGCCATTTTGTTCTTACACGTGGGTAGCTTCCCAAGCACCCTAACCCTGGGTGGCTCACGGGAGAACATTCCTGAGCACAGTGGAACCAAAGGAAGCCCTAACCCTGGAGGTCCTGTCCACTTTGTAATGAGTGATAAACGTGTGAGATTTTGACCAAGTGGCAGCTGCACAGATGGTATCCAAGGGCAAACGAGCTGCATGAGCTAATAATGTAGAAACAGCCCAGGTAGAATGGGCTTTAACATTAGTCGGTAATGGCTGATTAGTGGAGGAATAAATGAATTTAATGCAGTCAGAAAGCCACTTGGATAATGTGATTTTTTGATACTGCAGAACCTTTCTTATTCTCTGCGTAAGAGACAAAGAGTTGATCCGATTGTCTGAAGTCTTTCGTTCTATCCAGGTAGAATCTCAATTGTCTGTGTACATCAAGCTTGTGCAACATATATTCCAGTTGGTATGGTGTCTAAAGAAGGTTGGAAGCTCAATGGACTGATTTAAGTTAGTTTCTGAACAGACCTTGGGGAGAAAGGTAGGGTTAGTCCTGAGAGACACCCTATCAGGGTGAAAAATCAAATATGGGGGCTTGGAGGATAAGGCTTGACGTTCGGAGACCCTACATGCAGATGTAATGGCTACCAGAAATATAGTTTTCCAAGACAGAAACTTTGTGACATGATGAGGCGGGTTCGAAGGGGGCGAGCATCAATTGGGATAGAACAAGATTCAAATTCCAGGGAGAGACAAGGGTGTCTGATAGGTGGTCTGAGATGGTGGGTCCCTTTCAAGAAGGCCTTACATAGTCTATGGGACATGATGTTAGACCCGTTAAACCCTACATGGAAATTGAAAATAGCAGCCAATTGAACTCTAATGGTGGCAGCTGCTGCGCCATCATGGAACAAGGAAGACAAGAACTCTAAGATGGTATGAATAGGTGCCACATAAGGGTCAATGTCTTGATGAGAAGCCCAGTGAACAAATCGTTTCCATTTGCTATTATACAGCTTCCTGGTAGACAGTTTACGAGAGGAAACTATAATATGTTGGACCGCGGGAGATGAATCTTGAGACCTGGCTAATATGGGAATTGGAGCAGCCAAGCTGTCAGTTTTAGGGAGATGAGGGAGGGATGAAGAACTCCCGACGAATGAGTCAGAAGATCTGGCACTGGGTCCAGGATCCATGGTTCTTCCACTCGATACTTCTGCAGGAAGGGGAACCAAATCTGACGAGGCCAAGACGGGGCTATCAAAATCACAGTCCTTCCCAGGCTCTTGGCTTTCTGTATGAATTTGGGGATTAGGGGAATTGGCGGGAAGGCATATAGGAGGCCCGGGGGCCAATCGTGTATGAGCGCGTCCTACAGGTTGCTCCCCGGTGGGGGATAAAGGGCCAAGTAGCTGCTGCATTTGGCATTCATTGGAGATGCAAATAGATCGCAGCAAGGCTGGCCCCATCTGCAGAAAATCTTGTCCGTTACCTCTTGAGGGACCACTCATGGGGCAACAGTATGGCCCTGCTCAGCTTGTCCGCTATCATGTTGGATGACCCCAGGATGTGCGTTGCTGCTAGAAAGTGTCTGGTGGATACAGCCCATTGCCAAATTCTTAGGGCCTCTCGGCATAAGGGATACGATCTGGTTCCCCCTTGCTTGTTGATGTACCAGACTACCGACATGTTGTCTGTCTGAAATAGCAATTGTACCTGGAGGAAGACAGTCGTGAAAGTGTTGCAACGCCAGGAAGACCGCTCTCAGCTCCAGGACATTTATATGCAAATGTGATTCCATGCTTGACCAAGTACCTTGGACAGTCTTTCCCTGAAATAGCCACCCCACCCTGTCAGGAAAGCATCCGTGATCACTGTGGTTGTGGGTTGGGGAAGAACAAAGGGACGTCTGACTACTAATTGGTCGCTGTTCAGCCACCAATTGAGATCCTTCTTGTAAAGATTTGTTAACAGAATCTCATGTGAATTGGGCAGTCATTGGTAAGACCATTGTGCGAAGAGTAGCCTATGGAGTATCCGTATGTGCATGGGCCCTAATGGGACTACTATCAGTGTGGCTGCCATTATGCCTAATAGCTGCAGTATCTGGGACGCAGGAGCTTTGTTCTGGGTCAACAGACTGGACAATTGACTCTTTAGAGATACAATTCTTGCTTGAGGCAATCTGATCCTTGAATTGACGGTGTCTTAGCTCTGCTCCTATAAAGGTAATACGCTGCGAGGGCGATAACGCAGATTTTTCGAAGTTTAAGGTTATGCCCAACTGGGAACAAAGGTTGATAGTGTTAGTTGATGCCTGGAGGTGACGGTGAGGAGCCAGTCATCCAGATATGGAAACACCCGGAATCCTAAACATCTCAGGTGAGCCGTGACCACTGCCATACATTTGGTGAACACTCTGGGGGCTGTGGTGAGACCAAAGGGCAGGGCTCTGAATTGGTAATGACTGGCCCCTAGCCGGAAATGCAGGTGATCTCTGGATGATTTGTCCATTTTGATGTGGTAGTAAGCATCCTTGAGATCTATAGAGCACATCCAGTCACCCGTTTCTAAGATCGGAAGAATCAATTGAAATGTGACCATCCGGAACTTTTCCTTCTTGACGAAGGTGTTGAGTTTGCTGAGGTCTAGTATGGGCCTCCAGTTCCCCGTTTTCTTTGGAACTAAAAAGAACCTTGAGTAAGTTCCGGATCCCATCTGGTCTGCCGGGACTGGCTGGATGACTCTTTTGTCTAGCAGGTTTTGGATTTCTATGGCTGCTAGCTTTCTCAGACTGGGTGGAACATCTGGAATCCTTGTACACACGGGGGGGGGGGGGAGTTTTGTAAAGGGAATGTAGTAACCTCTGGCAATGATGCTTTTTACCCAAGAATCCGTTGTAATGTTTAGCCAAGCGTTTGGGTATAAAGCCAAGTGACCCCCGACTGCCTCCAGAGAAGGACAGCCGGGCTTTCTTTCAGGAACGCTGATAGGGCTTACCAGAGAATGGTCCCTGTCGCCCTGGTTTTGCGGACCGCCTCTGCCGCTTGGACGGCGTCTTCCGTTTTTTCCCCCTCCTCTGCCCCTAGGGGGGGTATCCGTAGGTGTGTTTTGGAAAGCTCCTTGGGGTTTTCGGAACCACATTTTTCCACTTTGTTGCTCTTTGGGGTACGGTCTAGTTGGAGTGGAAAAACGGACTCCTACAGCAGACAGAGTCTTTCCTTCTTGTTCACACCTAGTAAGCGTCTCCTTAACTTTGGGCTCGAACAAGGCGGAACCATCGAATGGGGTATTGACGAAGGAAGATTTGAAGGCTTCTGCAAAGGAGCATCCAGGACTGTCTCCGAAGAACTACCGCTGAACCTGCCACCCTACTCGATCCATCAGCAGCATAAGAAATGAGTCGCATGGATGAGTTTACTATAGAATTGAGGGTGTTGAGTTGTGCAGTCACCTTCTCAGAAACTGCATCAGCTGTGTTACCCTGTAGAGTATCTCCCAGCTCTTTAAGGAGATCTCATTGAAGGCAGATAAAATGGGTAAGGTAGTTGAGTGATCTCATGGAAAATGCCGCAGAACTAAATATGCGTTTCCCATACCTGTCCGTCGTCCTAGAATCCCTATTAGGAGGCTGGACAGAAGAAGAGGTTTCTGACATCTCTTTCTTGGTGGCTGCCGCCACCACCATGGCATCAACCGGGACTCAATTGGTAAGAAAGGCCTTGTCAAGTAGGGGAAGTAATAAACTTGTTGGGCCTCTGAGGGACTGGTTCCACTGAATCAGGGGACTCCCACGCCCTTCGAGCAACCAGATCCATCTCAGTTCATCGAAGGGCGGGGTAACCCAGGTGGTGGATGGTTGAGACCCAAAGGCCTTCAGGAGTACCGACTCGTCCTCAGTAGGGGCAAGGGACTGCCAATCACCCCTCTGTCTTAAGATCTCCAATATGTCTGCAAATGAGACATCCTCTGAGGGGGATTGTGGGGACCCTTCTGATTCCTCCAAGTCGGTATCCGATGTCAGGGATTCCTGTGGGGAATCCAAGTGCCTCCTCTTGCACAGTCTCTTCCTATGTACTTCATTGGTGGGAGCGTCCGGTGAAGTCCCTGTAGAGGAGGGGCCACCCAATGGGGATACCGGAGGCCCTGGATCTCGACGCTTGGTAGGGACCTGTGAGGAAGAGGTAGAATGAGGCCCTTTAGGGGGAGGGGAAGAAAGATCTGAGGATGTAGTGGTCTTAGCAGACATGACCTTTCTCATGGCATCGAAGGCACCAGAATCCCAGTCTGAGAAGTCTGTTGGCTCTGAAGAGGCCGGCAGCTCTCCCCAAGCCGAGACCCCCTACTCCAATCCAGAGGATGGAGCCGAAGCCACCTGCGCCGAAGCCCCGAGGGGAAGGGTCGGAACCGAAGTATCGGTCCAACTCTCCACCCCGAAGCCAGCGAGGGACTGTCGGCCCCGAGACTCTCCGGTCGGAACCGAGGAGATCAAGGTCGATGGAGCCGAGGGAGGTGGATCAAACCTCTGCTCCAAGGGCTCTACCAACATCGGTTCTGTCCGCCCCGGCTCAGAGAGCTCGATTGGCTTCAGAGGAGGAGGAGAAGAAATTATGGCTGGGATTTCAGGCTTCGAAGCAGAGTGGCTCAAAGTGGACAGCATTTTGGCCAGGGCCGAGTTCTCTAACAGCCTTTAACCACTCGGTCCAGGTCCACATCAGAAAGCCTCGAAGAATGTGTCGAGGGATGGGTTGAAGGAGCCGTAGATGATACCGATTGAAGAATTGGAGACAGAGGAGTCTCCAGTATCGGATCCACAACTGGGCTCCGAGGTAAAGGATCGATACACGGCTCCGAGGGCTTTGGAGCCGATGAACGAACCATACCAGAGGAGCTCGGAGCCGATGACTTGGGATCCGAAGACCCCTTGGATGACTTTGAAGCCTTGGAAGAAAGGTCGGCCTTGTCCAATGTAGCCTAAAATTCAGGCTTCAGGAGTCCCCTATCTACTAGCTTCCTGCTCCTTTCCAAAAGAACCCTCGCGCTAAAGGAGTGGCAGATAGAGCACACCTCCTGCAAATGAACAGAACCCAAACAGTACACGCAGGTGGAGTGGTTGTCTGTAACGGACATTTTCTAAGCCTTTACAGGATATATGTAAATATATATATATATATATATATATATATCTAAAATTATTTAAATGTGACAGAAGAAAGAAGTGGACACACACACACAAGAGCTGAGAGAGCCGTGTCACGCTCAAACAGATGAGAGGCCTAAAAAAACCTTAAAGAGAAAACATTTCAAAAATTCAACTAGATCTAAACAAACTAACTAAACCCTAATACTATAGAAAAATCACATCTATTTTACCCATATAAGATAAAATTATCCACAAAAAATTCTCTATAACTATAGAAAATTAAGTCACTGGCCCAAGCTTCCTCCAACGAGCTGTAGATCCGTTGCAGCGGCAAACTAGATCTGGGGATTTGCAGTAGAGCATCGTGGGATATACACTAGGTCTCGAGCTTCTCTGAGAGTCTGAGCTTGAAAAGTGGCCGACTTGGAGCCGAGGGATCGGCTCCGAACCCACTTGTAAGAACAAAACGGCGAGATAGAACAACTTCACATCTGTAGTTTTAGTGATCATTTTGGGTCAATTCCAAACTCCTTGATCTTTCTCTCTTAAAACCCTGCAGCCGCGTGGTTTTGGCATCTTTCTAGGCTTGATAGTTGTTGCTGAAGCACCTACCAAGAGGAGAAAACGCTGAGAGAAGAAAGGAGCCACTTTTGAGATTTTAAGTATTTTCTTCTGATTTATTTCTTAGAAAAACTGCATTGCCTACTTTTCTGTATTTTCTTGCTTGCAAAAGTTGATATCTGTGTTAGAAACAGTATTTAGAACATACCTAGAGCCTGTTTATTGCATTTTTTGTGTTGCACTTAATTTAAAATCGTTTTTTCTTAAAATTGCATTTTACCTGCCTCTGACCTAGCACACACGTGTTGGGGTCATTTATTGCACTGATGTTCATCGTGTTTCACTGTTGCAGTCATTACACTTGGGTTATCCTGCTGGCAGGCTACCCGCAGTCAGCCTGAATTCCAAAGTCTTGGTCCGGCGTCTGTTGCTGTCGCCTCTTCCCTGACGTCAGTGCACCAGGGGTATAAAAGATGCAGCCGACGCCATTTTCTTCAGTCTTTCTTGCCACGCGGTGCCCGAAGCAAAAGCAGTTCGCAGGTGCGGGTCGGCCGACTCCTGAGATTTTTGAAATTGAATTTCAGATCCGAAGCCTTCTATAAAGCTAAGTACCCCATTGGGGAAAATTTTTTCTTGCTCCAGACCGATGTCAGAAAAAGTTAACAATTGTATTTCTTGTGGGAAGCAAATACCTCATAAGAATTTTCATTCTTACTGTATTCCTTGCCTAGGCCCTGACCACGACGTTGCTAGTTGTCGGTTTTGTGCTAGATTTAACCAACGTACTATTAAGCGTCAGTACGATTTTGCTTTTCATTACTTTGGCCAAAGGTTTAACTACATAATGCCGTCGGAACAGCCGACGACCGGAGTTCATAAAAAGCGCAAGGAAAAAGAAAAGGACAGGCATCTGAGGTCCAAAACCGATGACGAAGCCTCTTCTAGGCCAGTCGCCGGTTCTCAGTGAGGTGCTTTCGCAGCCCCAGACAACCCGCTACCTCGGAGCCACAGGCCACCTCCGACTCCCACGTGGAGACAGCTAGGCCTCTGGATACTCAAGGTATTGGACCTTTGGAAACTAATCCCTCAGATGGGTCCAGAGCCGCTGAGCAGGCATCGGCTTCTGAGGGTGTTTTCAGACCTACACAGCTTTATATCAAGCCAACTTCAGCATCAAAGGCAAAGACTAAAACAGTTTTAAAGACGAGGAAACAAGTACAGCATTCTCCAGGACAGACTTCCATGCCTAAGAAAGAGATGCTCTAAATAGCCGAAGACCTAATTACTTTGATCAGGGGTTCCCATCCCCCTCCTGATAAGAGGCCTAGGCAAGACACTGAATATGATTCCTCTGATCAGGTTTCCATTTCCTCTGACCCCTCTTCAGAACAGGAATACTCTATTCCACCCTATGAGGATTCTGATGCTGAAGAATCAATTCCTTCAGCATCTCCTGTTGAGGATTACTCATTTGGGGAAACCCTGCATACCATGAGGGAGCATTTCCACTGGGAGAGCCAAGATTATTCAGGTTCTAAGAAAAGGCTCAGAGACTTTCTTTTACTACCTCAGCACAGACCGCTTGCTATTCCTCCTGTTCTAGACATTGTAGATGATGTATTTTCAGAGTCTGGCCTGTCTCCCGTCTCTTTACCTCCTGCACCTGTTAAGCCAGACAGATACTACAGGGTTCCAGATTCTCATAAATTTCTATATAAAAACCCTGCTGCTGACCCAGAAACTATTTCTCAGGGTCCCAAGGGGTCAAGGCTGCTACTGCAAAAAACCCTATCCCTTCAGATAGAGATTCTAGGGCACTGGACAGATGGGGTAAAAAGTTTACACTTCTGCTACCTTGGCTGTAAGGGCTTTAAATTGTCAGTTTCATATGCTTAAATATCAGCAATACTTAATGTCTTTGTTAAAACAGAAAATGTTGACAAATTCTGAATGTAATGAGAACAAGGAATTGCAGGATTTATTGCATGCAGCTGAACAAGTGTGAAAACATACTTTGCAATGTGGTTATGATTCACTGGAGGCCTCTTGCAGGGCCGCTGTAACAGGTTCTGCCATTAGAAGGCATGCTTGGTTAAAGGAACAGACTCTGCCTGATCATGTTAAAGCAAAATTATTGGATGCTCCATTACAGCATGATACTTTGTTTGGTGTTAAGGCAGAAGAGGTGTTGAAGAAAATGGAGGATAAAGCTAAATCTATGCAGACAGTGAAGGATTTCTTACAGTACAGCCACCCAGATTTAGCAGGAACTGGCCTTCTAAGAATTGGTCCTTTCCCATGTCAGACAGGCCACAAAGAGGCAGATACAGACGCCCTAGAGGCAGACAACATCCCCAGGGCTCATACAGGCCCAAACAGTGGGGTGCTTCTACCTCCAAAAGCGGAGAAGACAAATCACAGCCATATAGGAAACAGTCCCAATGACTTCCCTCTGCCAAGGCCAAGCATTTATCTTTTGGCAGCACCCTTAGGGGGAAAGCTAGCACTTTTTTCACAAAATTGGCACGTGATTACCCAGGACAAATGGGTCTTAAATATAGTCTCTCAGGGCTACAGGTTCCACTTTCACACCCTTCCAAAGGCAAAAGGTATGCCAGACCTGTCACACAATGGGCAGAGGCACAAAACCAAGTTTCATCTCTCATGGACATCAGGGCTATTCAGCCAATGCCACGACAAGAGCAGGGTCAAGGATTTTTCTCAAGACTTTTCTTAGTACCAAGAAAGGACAAAGCATGGAGGCCAATTCTGGTCCTGTCTATTCTAAATACTTTTCTGGATGTTCCGAAATTCAAAATGTTGACTCTGCAGCAGCTTCTGCCCATGCTGGGCAAAAAGGCTTGGCTTGTAACTTTGGATCTCAAAGAGGCATACCTGCATGTCCCAATCAGACAATCTTGCAGAAGATACCTCAGATTCATAGCTGGCTCAATGCACTACCAATTCTCTGCACTGCCCTTTGGCTTATCTACTACGCCCAGGGTCTTCACAAAATGCCTGGCACCAGTAATTGCATTTTGCAGACAGAGAGGAATTCAAATATATCCCTACTTGGACGACTGCCTTATTCAAGCAGAGACCAAAGACATTCTACTAAAGCATCTGGCGTTTGTAAAAAGATTACTAATTTGCCTAGGGTACACAGTAAACGAAAATAAATCAAAACTAGTACACTCTCAAGAGATAATATTCCTGGGTGCAAGCTTAAATAAAACTGTCCAGATGGCTTATCTCACGCCAGACAAAGGCAACTGACTTCTTACTTCGAAAGCATGGCAACAAAGACCCAGTTATCTGCAAGAAAAAATTTGCAGGCTCTGGGCTACATGACGACCTGCATTTTGCTAATTCCATATGCAAGACTGCATATGAGGAAACTACAATGGTACCTAAAAAGTGTTTGGACTCAACATTGCCACAGCCTGGAATCATTAATTTCACTCATTCCCTGCCTGCTACAGGAGTTTCGATGGTGGGTACAGGCCTGTCACCACAACAAGGGACAGCCATTCACTTTACCCACAGCCAGCCAAACACTAACAACAGATGCATCAGATTATGCCTGGGGGGCCCACATGGCAGGAAAATGTATTCAGGGCACATGGCCCCCAAGCCAAAGTCATCTACACATCAATCAAAAAGAGATGCTAGCTGTACAAAATGCCCTGACAGCCTTCAAGGACCTACTTCATCCAGGACAGCTGCTGATAAAGACGGACAACACCACAGTCATATGTGGTACATAAACAAGCAGGGGGGCACACACTCCTACCCCCTCTGCAGACAAGCCATGATTTTGTGGAACACAGCATTGACTTACCAAGTACACCTGCAAGCACAATTCCTGCCAGGAAAAACAAATGCTCTGGCAGACGAACTAAGCAGAAACCTCATGGACCCTCATGAGTAGAAACTAGATCCACAAATCTTCAGCATGATAACAAGGAAATGGGGATGCCCAGACACAGATCTTTTTGCCTTCCGTCACAACTGCCAGCTTCAGAGATTCTGCACAAGGACTTATCACAAACAAGCATGGAAAGTGGATGCTTTGTCATTCAGCTGGAACAACCTTACAGTATATGCCTTTCCTCCACTGCCTCTCCTCCCCAAGGTACTCTTAAAGGTCAGACAAGAGAAGCCACAAATGATACTGATTGCCCCGGATTGGCCATGCCAACACTGGTACCCAATCCTAAGGAGCTTGTCCCAAGGCCCAGCCTGGACATTGCCTCAAATTCCTCATTTACTGACCCAACAAAACAATCAGATCCTGCACAGCCAACTCAGAACTCTAAATCTAGCTGCATGGCAGATACTGTAACCATTCAGAATACACCTCACTCTAAAGCGGTCATGGATGATATTTTGGAGGCCAGGAGGCCCAGCACCAGAAAATCTTATGCAGAAAAATGGAAGAGATTCTGTGCTTGGAACCAGGCACAAGGAATTGACACGCTTGTTCCAAATATTCCTCAAATTTTACAATATCTAAATGAGATGCTGGACAAAGGCCTATCCTTCTCATCAGTTAAGATCCATGCCTCTGCCATTTCAGCTCATTACAATACAGACCCACCTATTTTTTCATATCCATTGCTTAGGCAGTTCCTCAGGGGGGCCAAAAACATAAGACCACCAAGGAGAGCAGCAATACCTGTATGGGACCTCAATTTTGTCTTGGAAAAACTCACACTCCCTCCTTTTGAGCCAGCAAATACAGCTGAGATAAAATTCTTATCATGGAAAACAGCTCTGCTCCTAGCAATAACTTCAGCAAGAAAAGTCTCAAAGTTACAGGCATTAACGGCTGTGGAACCTTTTATTATCTTCCATCCGGACAGGGTTTCTCTAAGGACAAACCCAACATTTATGCCTAAGGTAGTGTCCAATGTGGCTCTTAACCAAACCATTCATTTGCCTACTTTTTACCCAAACCCGCAGAATAAAGGGGAGAGACTTCTGCATTATTTGGACATACACAGACAGCTATGCTTCTACTAGGACAAAACTAAAGCTTTCAGAAATACTGAGCAACTTTTAGTGGCATATGCTGCAGGATCACAAGGAAAAGCTATCTCAAAGCAGAATATTTCAAAATGGATAGGACACTGCATTCGTTTCTGCTATTCACAACATGGAAAATCAGTGCCTAAGGGCATTAGACCACATTCTACCAGGGCAGCAGCCACCTCAGCAGCCTTCCTCAGAGGAGTACCAACCAAGGATATTTTGGAGGCTGCAACTTGGACTTCAGTGCACACTTTTACTAAGCACTACCACTTGCCTCTTTACTCTAAATCCAGAGCAGGCTTTGCCACTCCCAATTCTATTTAGACCCAGCCGCCCAACCTCAGCTTTGGGATTCAACCCAAGTGTAATGACTGCAACAGTGAAACATGAACATAGTACAGTTGTGTACCTACCATAAATGTAGATGTTCGAGTGTATTCACTGTTGCAGTCCAGGTTACCCACTCACCATCCCCTTTTCTTTGATGGGACTTATCTGTACTTCTCTATCCTATAACAACCTATGTGGTATATTTGCTTGTTGATGAAGGTATTGTTTATTTTACTGCATGCTTTTATAAGCAATGTTTTTTAGCCTACCCTTTTGGGGGCACCTGACATCTGGGGCAAGAAAAACTGAAGAAAATGGTGTCGGCTGCATCTTTTATACCCCTGGTGCACTGATGTCAGGGAAGAGTCGACAGCAACCGACGCTGGACCAAGACTTTGGAATTCAGGCCGACTGCGGGTAGCCTGCCAGCAGGATAACCCAAGTGTAATGACTGCAACAGTGAATACACTCGAACATCTACATTTATGGTAGGTACACAACTGTACTTTCTGACTAGTTTGCTACTTGTGTGTCTCTGCTATCCTTAAACAAAAACAAAAAAATCTTGCTATTTTCCCACTTTCTATAATTTAAAAAATAGTTCAGTTACAGAGTTGCTGTTCTGAACTGTTTGTAAGTTTCTTCGAGGCCAGTGCTTACTTGGGCTAAAGGGGAGTCTCTGTGTTTACCAGTGGCAGTGGTTAACACTGAGCAGCCTGGCTGTCCATGTAGGAGTGGTTACTGCCTAGAAACTGTAGTTTTATTGGCCATTTTGGGTCAATTCCAAACTCCTTGATCTCTCTCTCTTAAAACCCTGCAACTCTCTTTTTGCGCGGTCTTGCGCACAGAGCAACGTCGGGCAACTGGGGTATACTATCCCTGGCTCCACAAAGTCTGCACTGCAAATGTTCCCTTAGAACTAGGCAAGCCTCAACTCAAGTGCTTCAGATCAACTGCTCTTATTGCAGCACTTGCATAACCCAATCAGCACTTGTCCATATCTCCTAGACAGCACCATTATTTTCCAAATCTCCTAGACAGCACTATTATAATACAGCATAAGACCTTCGATTGTCCGCAAGACAAGTGAAATTTACTTTTCCAAGCATGTCCAGAGGTCACCTTCAGGTGTACTCTCCAGTTCATCTGGTGGAATTGGGCATCCTGAGGCAATGTCACAACTGCCTCATGTTTACAGACAACCCTCTCCTCTTACCTCTAGACAGAAACACTTGTGAGAGATGCAAATACACAGCCAGACTGGAGGCTAAGCGCTCTCAACCCATGACTGTAACAGACAGTCAAGAGGAGAAGAAACACACTAGCATCACACCACCAGTCACACATGGATCTACAAAACAAGCACCGGCAAAACATACACATAAATACACAAAAACATATTCAGAGGCACTAGGTACCAATCTGAAAAAGAAACAGTGCCCTGCAAAGCAGACAAGCAAGCAACCTGCACCTCCAAACACAAGCCAGAAAACACATAATTCACCTCAGCAGTGTGCCTCACGACAGCCCCTAAGGCAAAACACCATACCCAACATGCTAGTAATAGGAGACTCTATAGTAAGGCACACAGATGTTCCACTCACCAGGCTGAACAAGGAGAAGGTTACTGTCAGCTGCCTGTCGGGTGCTAGGATCCACCACATAACACAGGCACTTAGGTCACTCCAGAACAAGTACAAGTATGACGCTGTCATTGTACATGTTTGTGTGAATGATCTAAGACGTACCTCCCTGGACTACATGAAAAGAGACATTGAGGAGCTCTCTGATCATGTAGCCCAAGCTGGTATGACCCTGACCTTGAGTAGCATACTACCTTCACCTAGAATGATACCACAGTACAAAGACAAAATGATCAATTTCAACAATTGGCTAAGCTTCTGGTGCCATTCTAAGGGGATCCAGAGTCTGTCTGCCTGGGATGACATGATAGACAAGCCTCGCTGTTTTGCCAGAGATGGTTTGCACCTGTCACCCCTAGGCTTTCGAATACTGGCCAAGGCTCTTGCCGTCCCCATAGTGCCTTTTTTAGGCAAGGCTCAAAGGACAAACCAACCACCTAACCAGCACAGGTAACTAAAAACTAAGGGTAGTGCTACTCAATGCCAGAAGTCTCAACCTCAAAATGCACGCACACAAGGCACTCCTCAGTATGGAGAAAATCAATGTTTGTGCAATGACGGAAACCTGGTTCAAGGCTCCAGAGAGCACCCCAGCACTACCAGGTTACAATTCATATCATACATTCCGGCCTCAGTTACCGGATCGCAGTACAAAGGGCGGAGGTGTATCCATATTCATCAAGGATACCCACATCTCCAGGTTAGTGGCGCAGTATGATGCTCCAGAGATCATCCATGCGCAACTATCAGCAGGCAAAACCACATTTCAAGTTGTAGCCTCTTCTAGATCACCCACCATGTCCCAAGATGCTCACTCAGCATTCCTTGAGGCATTGGAAAATATAAAGGTCCTACCCAACACCATAATTTTGGGTGATTTCAACTACCCTGGTATAGACTGGGCGAACTACCAAAGTTCTAACTCCTGCACCCAGCGGTATAGAATTTATAAATTCAAATGCCCTTGAATAACGGGTATATTCTCCCACTAGAGGGGACAGCATATTGGATTTAGTTATCAGAAATATGGGCGCCCATTGTACCACACCCGTTATCACTCCCTCTTTGGTCAGATCAGACCACAAACTGATAACCCTGGACATCCTCACCCCTCCACCTCCCCAGTCAAAGAAACCATCGTAAAAAACCTTTCCAAAGCAAACTTCAAACTACTTGCGTCAGAAGTGGAAAGCTTCACTATTCCCTTGCAGAAGGATAATGATATCCAGGATGCAGAATCCTACACCAAGGCACTTTATATACATCTTCAGGATTGCATGGACCTTGCTATCCCAAATAAAACCAAGACTCCTTCCTCAAGTAAGAAGAAACCAGTCTGGTGGACCCTGGCCATAAGCAAACTATACACTAAAAGGAGGAGACTTATACAAAAAAAGGCCAAATCTCAAGTAGAAAAAGCATCCCTGATCAGAATTAGTAAGAAATTGAGGGCCCTCATCAAGTCAACTAAAGTCAGTTTCGTAAAGAAAGTTGCCAAGGATAACCATAAGGCCGCCTATGGTTACGTCAAAAACCTAAATGGCAACGCTCAGGTCTGTTCTGAGCTAGTACAAAATGGAACAAAATACACTGACCCCACTGACATTGCCAACATCTTGGCTGACAGGTTCAGTGCAAATTTGCCCCCCCCCCCCACCACCTACAGGGCCTATTACTATTCCAGGGGATTGTGTAACCCCAATTATTACTGATACGTTGGTTAATAAGGCCCTATCTAAAGCTAAAAACACTGCCTCCATGGGACCAGATGGTGTCCCGGGCTGTGTCATACGCAAGCTCCAAAATGAATTAACCCTGCATCTGAATACCCTGTTCAGTCTCAGCCTCTCGACAGGATATGTGCCCACAGAATGGCGCACAGCAATGGTGGTTCCGCTGCATAAGGGTGGGCCCACAACCGACCCTGGGAACTACCGATCAATAAGCCTGACCAGCCTGATCTGTAAGGCAATGGAGCAAATCATTATGGAACTCATAAATGGAGAGATTGGGAACCTCCAAACACTTGACCCCATACAGTTCGGCTTCGTCAAGGGCAGATCATGCCTCCTGAACCTGGTGGACTTCTTTGAGACAGTTACTCAGGCTATAGATAAGGGAAAGGAGGTACACATGGCTTACCTTGACCTTGCTAAAACATTTGACACCATTCCCCATTCGGGTATTATTGATAAACTCACCAACCTGGGCATAAACCCTTACATCACAAGATGGATCGCAAACTGGCTCTCAGACAGATCCCACAAAGTAGGAGTAGTGGGATCTATGTCTGAATCCAGACCAGTAACGAGCGGTGTGCCTCAGGGCTCAGTCCTGGGGCCCCTCCTGTTTGGCATATACTTCTCAGAAGTACAGGCAAGCACTGAAGGGCTGTGGCTGACCAAGTTTGCGGACGACTGCAAACAGGGTGCTATAATAGAGTCTCCGGCCGACATGGACATCCTCCAGAAGGGCCTAAATGAGACTGATGCATGGTGTCAAAGCCATGGTCTCAAGCTAAATGCTAAAAAAATGCGTAGTAATACCCTTTGGAAAAAACAGAGTACCCACGAACTACCACATAGGAGGTAACCCCCTGAAATCTGAAGAAGTAATAAGGGATCTAGGGACCCAAGCAGATAGTCAGCTTTCCTTTGATAACCATGTTGCCAAGGTGGTTAGAAAATCCTTCTATGTGACCCATCTGATCACAAAAGGGTTTACATCAAGATCTAAGGATGTAGTGGTGCCCCTCTACTCTTCCCTCATCAGACCCATTATTGAGTACAATGCACCAATTGGAATGTACCTGGCTAGGCATCTCCAGCAGCTGGAGAGACCACAGAGGTACCTCACTAAAGGATTACTGGCCTCAAACAGTTGCCCTATGCAGCACGATTGAAAAAACTAAGGCTTTTCTCTGTTGCATACCGC
Organism: Protopterus annectens; assembly: GCF_019279795.1. Lineage (NCBI taxonomy): Eukaryota > Metazoa > Chordata > Ceratodontiformes > Protopteridae > Protopterus > Protopterus annectens. Next base: position 219,063,650 of record NC_056745.1, read on the forward strand.
CTTCTCAGAGGCAATCTCTGTCTAACATACAAAGCCATGTCCAACCCAGAACTGTTGAACATGCTCCATCTTAGCAAAACCAAATCTACTCAAGCTACACGCTCTAGGGATATAAACCTCAGCACAGCAATGAATAGAACATGCTGGAAGGATAGATTCCCTTCGCAAAGACTTCCCTTGCTATGGAACAAGGTCCTGATCTACATAAGATAGAGCCCCTCACTATCACTCTTCAAGAGGAACCTTGATGAGTGGATGGGTAACAGAAGGTTCACACCAGGGATCATACCAACAGCTCTACTAGATAGGGGCCAAGGGTACTAGCTGCTAGATCAATGGCCTAGGGAACTAACCAAGAGGGCGGTGAATACCGCATAATGTGGCTGGGCTAATATATGCCTTCGGGCAGATAGCCCAGTACCTACCTATGAACATCATACCTGCACTCTGTACTTGTACCACAACTCTTTGTCTGTACATTGTCCCCATACTCCAGCTATGTACTGCAATTCCTTTCTGTACATCATCCCCACACTCCACCTATGTACCACATTGTCTATTCCCCAGCTCTGCTAATATGTCCAAGTACGTCTTGTTCCTTGTCTTCAGAGCATCACTTTTGTAGTCTAGAAGTTGCTTATCTGTAGAGTACTGCACCAGTACCCTGCATGTATGCTACAAGGTTCACTCCGTCTGCGTAACACTATATCTGTAGTCTTCACTCCTTATCTGTATGTGTACCATAAGAAATGCTTACTGTTAACACACCACACATGTACTTGCATATGTACCGCAATGATTACTTCCTTCTATAGCACCACACATATGTACAAGTGTTTCCTCCCTCTCTGTATAGCAGAGTTGTTTACACCATTTGTGGGCCACAGGTTTCATCCAGTCTCTTTGCAACACATCTATACTCCACAGTTATGCCACAAGACTTGCACCTTGTACCTTGTTCATGCAGCACCACAGTTTTGTTACAGGAATTTGAATGACATAAATTTGAATTGCACTTGAATGGATACAAATTAATTAGAAGCAGAACTGAAACTGTTTTTCACTTGGTGGGAAAATTCCGGTCACACCACCACACAAGGGGAGGGGCTGAGTTGCACTCTGCATCTTCTTTCTTAGAATAATGATCTGAGAGATTGCTGCATCTTGAGCAGAGGAGAATTTCCCCATGTGTTTCAGTAAAGTTGTGAAGGGTGCATTTTTTCATTCAGAATGTTTGCACCTGTGGCATTCTCAGTGAGCATATGCTACTCTGTTTCACCTCTACTTCCACAAATGTGCCAGAGGATACACTTCATGTTTGTACAGCATCATAACTGTACTGAACATATGGACCATGTGATCTGTGCTACAATTTCCACTTACTTTTTGTATAGTACCACTTTGTATTCTGTGTGTGTATCATATGATCTACTCCCTTTCTGCATAACATATTTTGGTACTTTCGTATTATTGCAACCACATTCCGAACAGGGCCAATGGCTCATTTCCAAGCCGTACTCCTGTCGAGATATGTAGTGAACAAAGGGGCCAAAATAGGGACAGGTTTTAAATATTGCTCTTAGGAGGTTGCTAGAATAACAGGACTTGTGTTATCATGTATTTTTCTGTAGGAAATAAATTCTGAAACGCAAATGTATGTCATTATTTAGTGACATCAGTCCACAGTGATTTGCCAGAAAAACACAACTTTTAAGAGGAATGGACCAAAAATATGAGGCATAAATCTGGATATTCTGCAGTAATCTAGACAGTTGAGAGGTATGACAATGGCCTTTGAGGCCTGTCACATAATGTTTCTGCCATCAAAGCAATTGTGATGTTACTGTGTTACTGGTCTGTGCTTCACCCTGTGATGTTAAGAATGACATGACACAGTCCCTATCCTGGGCCGATGTAAAACCATCCCATTTAGTTTTCTCTCTCTCTAATGATGTCTTACTGTTGAAACAATGTTTTATTTGAAGGATGCTTCCTTTAGTTTTGCTGTCTTCATAGTGTTTATTGTGGATACGCAAGCAGCATTTGTACCTGTACATTAATCAGTAGAAACTGAAACATAAATGTGTGTCTATTTCCACTTTAGTAATGTGGATAGGTATGTAGACACTCTGAAGACAGTAAAACTGAAAGAAACATGAAGCATCCTTCAAATAAAAAGTCATTTCAACACTAAAACATCATTAGAGAGAGAGAGAGAGAAAACTAAACGGCTTGGAAATGAGCCATTTGCCCTGTTTGGAACGTGGTTGTGATAATATGCAAGTACCCATATTTTTTACACACATTTGGCACACAGTCCAACCCACTGTAGTCTCCATGTATACATATTATCCACTTGTCTGTATGTGCATCATTTCTTCATTCAAGTGCTACAAGGTCCACACACTATGCAGTGCCATATCTACTCCACTTATGTACTCACTGTCTACATCAAGTCTGTATTGCAGCACATATAGTATGCATATGTACTACAGGATCTTTTCTTGTACAGCCCTGTGTCTGTATTCCATGGACATGCCATGGAATCATTCCCTATGTGTACAGAACACTGTTTCTCCACTAAAATACTACAGTGTCCATGCCTGTCTGTAATATGCCAAGTTGCATTCCATATCTGCTGTTAATCCCACTGCTTAATTGTGTAGCACTAAACATAACACTCCCACTCCATGAAGGTGCAGCCTACTCATCTGTGTGTACAGCTGTACACCAGGACTCGGATGTGTGCCATAAGGTCCAGTCTGTATATACAACATCATGTATGCATAACAAGGGCTTGTCATTATGTAAAGCACCACATATCTGTGGTAGGATTACCTTAGTCTTTGCAACCTGTTATACTACAGGAATCACTCCCTGCCTGCACAGTGCAACCATTGTACCCCACGTATGTGCTGTAAGATCCACTCTGTCTGAGTAACACCATGTGTAAAACATGAACCTTAAAGTACAGTTGTGTACACTAACCATAAATGTAGATGTTCGAGTGTATTCACGGTTGCAGTCATCACTTGTGGGTTATCCCTGCTGGGTAGCCCTCGGTCAGCCCGAATACCAGAGTCAGGCTTTTCTCCTGTGCTGGCTGCTGTCACCTGTGGACTGATGTCAGGTCATCAGTGGTATAAAGGAGAGCAGCCGGTGCCATTACATCAGTATTTCTTACCCTAACCTGTAGGGGCCCCTTGAAGGAAATATTTTAAATAGCCTCTGGTGGCCCAAGGCCACAAGGATGACAGTTAATCTCCAAAAAGGATAAGATTAAGGGGGAAAGTTGGAGGGAAAATAGGACTACAACAGTGAATACACTCGAACATCTACATTTATGGTAAGTGAACACAACTATACTATATTCTTCGTGTTTCACTGCTGCAGTCATCACTTGCAGGAGGATTCCCAAAGCTGAGGAAAGGGAGGATGGAAGTATGAAATATCTAGGATTGCGCTAGCATGCCTTGCAGGACTGCAGAGGCAAAGCCTGTCCGAGCCCTGGAGAACAGAGGCAGGTGGTAGTGTTTGGTGAAGGCGTTGACCGAAATCCAGGTGGCAGCTTCCAGGATGTCCCTTGTGGGTACTCCTCTAAGGAAGGTAGTGGAAGTAGAGGCTGGCCTAGTGGAATGTGTTCTGATAGAGTTGGAGGAGCTTTCCCATAAAAGGCCTAGCAGAATTGTATGCAGTGAGATATCCATTTTGAAATGGTCTGCTTGGAGATAGGTTTCCTCTCTTTCCCTGGGGCGAAGCCAACCAACAATTGATCCATGTTCCTAATGGACTTTGTTCTGTCCAGGTAGTATCTTAACTGTCTGTGCACATCCAGTGTGTGCAGAATTCTCTCCCCTTTATTCTGAGGGTTTGAAAAAAAAGGTGGGGAGATGTATAGCCTGGTTTAGGGTCACATCTGATACTACCTTTGGCATGAATGAGGGATTAGTCCTAAGAGACACCCTGTCTGCATGGAAGATAATGAAGGGTTCAGTGGCCATGAGTGCTTGAAGATGTTCTTTGTGTTTCACTGTTGCAGTCATTACATTTGGGTAATCTGCTGGCAGGTTGCCCTCAGTCAGTCTGATTAACAAAGTCTTGGGTCCTGCGTCGGTTGCTGTCCCTTCTTCCATGATGTCAGGTCGTCAGCAGTATAAAACATGCAGCTTATGCCATTACATCAGTCTTTATTGCCACGCAGTGCCCGAAACAGAAACAGTTCACAAGTGCCGGTTGGCCGACTCCTGAAATTTTCATTTTCGAGTTTCAGATCCAAAGTATTCAACTAAAAAGCTAAGTACCCCGAAGGGGAAACTTTTTCTTGCTCCTTACCGATGTCAGTAAAAGTTAATAATTGCATTACTTGTGGGAAGCAAATACCTCATAAGGATTTTCATTTGTACTGTATTCTTTGCCTAGGCCCTGACCACAACGTACCTTGCTGTCGGTTTTGTACTTTATTTAATCAATGCACTATCAAACGTCTGTATATTTTTGCTTCTAAATACTTTGGCTCACGCTTTAATTTTCTAGAAATGTCGTCGGTTAGCAATCAGACTACCAGAATACCTAAAAAACACAAAGAAAAAGAGACAGGCCGTTGAGGTCCAAAACTGCCGATGATGCTTCTCCTAAGCCAGTCGCTAGTTCACCGGTACTCAGTGAGGTGCTTTCGCAGCCCCTGATACCTGCTACTTCTGATTCGCAGGCCTCTACTGAGACCCATTCAGAGTCCGGTATGCTGCGAGATGCCTCAGTTATGGAACCCGCGGATGTCCCTACCTTGGATGGGTCCTGAGCCGCTGTGCAGGCACCGGCTTCTGAGGGTGTTTTCAGGCCTACAGATTTGTATATTAGACCGATGCCATCTTCAAAACTAAGGCCAAAATCTTGACCTATGCCTAAAAAACCTACGCCTGGGCCACATGTGCAGGACCATATGCCTAAAAAACAAATGATCAAAATGGCTGAAGATGTAATTACTCTGATCAGTGGTAGCCAACCCCCCCCCCCCCCCACCTCTAAGAGGCCTAGGCAAGACATTGATTATGAATCTTCTGAACAGGATTCTATTTCTTCTGACTCTTCTAATGAACAGGAATTGTCTATACCTACGTATGAGGACTCTAATGCAGAAGATTACATTCCTTCTGCTTCTGTCCCTGAGGATTTTTCTTTTGGTGAAACTTTACATACCTTAAGGGAACATTTCCATTGGGAAAGTCAGGATTTTTCTGAATCTAAAAGGAGACTTAGGGATTTTCTTCTTCTTCCTCAGCACAGGCCTTTGGCTATACCTCCTGTTCTAGACATTGTTGATGATGTTTTTTCAGAATCTAGTATGGCTCCTGATTCTCTGCCTCCGGCTCCTTCTAAGCCAGACAGATACTACAGGGTTTCTGACTCTCATAAATTCCTTTTCAAAAATCCTGTTGCAGATCCTGAAAGCATTTCTCAGGTTCCCAAGGGCATTAAGGCTTCTACTGCTAAAAATCCTACCCCTTCTGATAGAGATTCCAGGGCGCTGGATAGATGGGGTAAGAAGGTTTACACTTCTGCAACCTTGGCAATCAGGGCTTTATACTGTCAATTTCATATGCTAAAATATCAACAGCATATCATGGGATTGCTTAAACAGAAAATGATATTGATTTCTGATTGTGTGGAAAATAAAGATTTACAGGATTTATTGCATTCAGCTGAACAAGTTGGAAAACATACTTTGCAATGTGGTTTTGATTCTTTGGAGGCCTCTTGCAGGGCTGCTGTAACTGGGTCTGTGCTAAGAAGGCATGCTTGGCTCAAAGAGCAAAATCTGCCTGATCATGTTAAAGCAAAATTGTTAGATGCTCCTTTACAACAGGACCGTCTCTTTGGTAATAAGGCTGAAGAAGTTCTAAAAAAAGACGGAATATAAAGCTAAATGTATGCAAACTGTGAAAGATTTCTTACAAGTGCAACCTCCAAGATTTAGTAGGCACTGACCTACTAAGAACTGGTCCTTTCCAGTCCTTTTGAGAACCACTCAGGCCAAACCCAGACATTCCAAAGGCTCCAGGTGTCAGTCCCAAGCGACTTTCAGAACAAAACAATGGGGTGCCTCCTCTTCCAAATCTGGAAACAACAAGACACCTCCCTATGGTAAGCAGTCTCAATGACTTCCCTTTACACTTACCAAGCACTTACCTTTTAGCCGCCCCTTTGGGGGGAAAACTGGCTCTTCATGCAAGAAACTGGCAACTTATAACCCAGGACAAATGGGTTTTAAGTAGTGTCCCAGGGATACAGGTTTCATTTTCACACATTGCCAATTCCAAACGGATTGCCAGACCTGCCCCCAAATCAGTGGGCAGAGGCCCAGAAACAAGTTCTTTCCCTCATGAGCATGGGGACTATTCAACCAGTACTAGAAGAGGAAAAGGGACAAGGTTTCTATTCAAGACTTTTCCTGGTACCCAGAAAAGACAAATCATGGCATCCAATTCTGCACTTATCTACTCTAAACACCTTTCTGGACATTCTAAAATTCAAGATGCTGACTCTTCACCAGTTACTTCCTATGCTAGGCAAAGATGCCTGGTTGGCAACTCTAGATTTAAAAGAGGCTTATCTGCATATACCAGTCAGGGAATCTTGCAGAAGATACCACCGCTTCAAAGCAAGCTACTTGCATTACCAGTTCCCTGTACTGCCCTTTGGCTTATCTACTGTGCCCAGGGTCTTTACAAAGTGCCTGGCTCCAGTAATTGTGTTTTGCAGTCAAAGAAATATTCAAATATATCCATACCTGGACGATTGTCTAATTCAGGCAGAAAACAAGGACACTCTTCTAAATCATCTGGCCTTTGTAAAAAGGGTTCTAACTTGTCTAGGGTACACTATAAACGAAAAGAAATCACAACTGGTACCCTCTCAAAAAATTACATTCCTGGGTGCAAGCTTGAATACAGCTGTCCAGATGGCTTTCCTTACGCCAGAGAAGCAAATTCATTTGGTGACTTACTTCAAACAGGTGGCCACAAAAACCCTGCTTTCTGCAAGGCAATTACTGCAAGCCTTGGGGTTCATGGCCTCCTGCATTCTTCTAATTGCATATGCAAGACTGCATATGAGGAAACTTCAGTGGTACTTAAGTCTATGGAGTCAGCATTGTCACAGCCTGGAAACAATGATTCCTATCATACCTTGCCTGTAACTAGAGTTCCTATGGTGGGCAGAGGCCTGCCACTAAAACAAAGGACTGCCATTCACACCACTCTCTGCCACCCAAACCCTAACTACAGACACATCAGACTATGCTTGGGGGGCACATCTGGCAGGGAAGTGCATTCAGGGCAAATGGAACCCAAATCAAATGCACCTTCATATCAATCAAAAAGAAATGCTAGCTGTACAGAATGCACTGACAGCCTTCAAGGACTACCTTCATCCAGGACAATTAATGATAAAGACAGACAACACCACAGTTATGTGGTACATAAACAAGCAGGGGGGTACACACTCGTACCCCATTTGCAGACTAGCCATGGCATTGTGGAACACGGCCTTGACCTATCAAGTACAACTACAAGCTCAATTCCTGCCAGGAAAGCTGAATACTCTGGCAGACGAACTAAGCAGAAATCTCATGGACCCACACGAATGGAAACTGGAACCACATATTTTCAACATGTTGACATGCAAATGGGGGAGCCCAGACATAAATCTTTTTGCCTCACCCCAGAACTATCAGTTGGACAAATTTTTCACAAGAAATCATCACAAAAAAGCCAGGAAAGTGGATGCTCTATCCTTCAGCTGGAAAAACCTTTCAGTCTATGCGTTTCCCCCTCTGCCTCTGCTCTCCAAAGTTCTACTAAAAGTCAAACAGGACAAACCAAAAATGATTTTGATTCCTCCAGACTGGCCTCGCCAACACTGGTACCAACTCCTGCGCAATGTGTCACACCTTCCACCGTTGCATGTGCCTCAGACACCTTACTTAACTGTCTCGGCAGAATAACCAAATTCTGCACACACAACTCCAAATTTTGAATCTTGCAGTGTGGCTAATCACCTAAATTCACCCTTAGCATCCCTCAGCAAACCTGTGATGGATGTCATTTTGGAGGCGAGAAGGCCTAGTACTAGAAAATCTTATGCTGACAAATGGAAAAGATTCTGTGCCTGGAATCAATCTCAAGGGCAGTGCCCAACATTCCTCAGATTTTACAATACTTAACTGAGATGCTTCACAAGGGCCTGTCCTTTTCTTCCATAAAAATCCATGCCTCAGCCATTTCAGCTCATTACAACACAGAACCTCCCCTCTTCTCTCATGCTCTGCTAAAGCAGCATCTCAGAGGGGCCAAAAACTTAAGACCACCCAGGAGAGTTCCAACCCCTGCCTGGGACCTCAATTTTGTATTGGAAAAGCTCACTCTCCCTCCTTTTGAGCCAGCTACTACTGCAGACTTAAAATTTCTCTCCTGGAAAACAGCTTTCCTTTTAGCAGTCACTTCAGCTAGAAGGATTTCCAAATTACAGGCTCTTATGGCAGTGGAGCCTTTCATCATTTTTCATGCGGACAGGGTATCTCTCAGGACCAAGCCATCCTTCATGCCTAAGGTGGTATCCAGTGTGGCTCTTAATCAGACCATTCAATTGCCAACTTTCTTTCCCAATCCACAGAACAAGGGGGAGCGGATTCTGCATTCATTGGATGTACACACACAACTTAGATTTTACTTAAACAGGACAAAATCTCAAAGAAAATCTGAACAACTGCTGGTGGCACTTGCTACAGGGGCAGAGGGAAAGGCTAATTCAAAGCAAACCATTTCCAAATGGATAAGCCATTGTATTTGTTTCTGCTGTATGCATCATGGAAAACTATCCCCCTGGGGATCAGATCCCATTCCACCAGGGCTGCATCTACTTCTACAGCCTTTCTCAGAGGTGTTCTTACCAGGGATATTCTAGAAGCTGCTACCTGTAGCTCAGTTCATACGTTCACCAAACATTATCATTTACCACTTTTCTCTAAATCCAGAGCTGGCTCTGCCACCGCAGTCCTGCAGGGCTTTTTAATGCTGTATAATTCCATCTACTCAACCATAGCTTTGGGAATCTACCCAAATGTAATGACTGCAACAGTGAAACACGAAGAACATAGTACAGTTGTGTACACTTACCATAAATGTTGATTTTCAAGTGTATTCACTGTTGCAGTCGTGGTTACCCTTCCCCCAGCCCCCTATTTTTCTCTGGCTATACCTAATGGAGGAAAGGAGAGGCCCTTGCTAAGTAGCATACTTTAGGCACACCAGGAGTTGAATCTTTCCATTTCTCTGAGAGGAGCTGAGGAAGCTGGCCTGCTGCTTCTTCTGGCTTCCTTAATTATGTCTAGACCTGCTTACTCAACTGTGAGTTATCCCCGTTCCCTGGGGGATAAGCCATGCAGAAAGTTTGAATGTGCGCAGGTTTGAATGCAGAATCTCCCCTCTGGGTTATGTCAGGTGGTCTGCAGTTAAAGGCAGGGGGCCTGTAAGGCTCCTTGGTCAGGCTGAGCAGCAAGGCGTACTAATGTTGCCTAGGCCAATCTGGTGCTAATCCAAACAAGCTGCCTTTATCCAGGGGGGCATCAAGTAGTTTTGATTTTACATGATCAGGCAGTGGCTGTTTTAGCCACGCTTGCCTCCTAATGACTGAACCTGCCAGAGCAGCCCTACTTGAGGCTTTTAGGGCATCGAATCCGCAGTGCAGGGAGTGTTTAACTACTTGAGAAGTAGAATGCCGAAGATCTGCTAACTCTTTGGAAGTATCAGTGTCAGATAAAGATGAAATGTTTTGTTTCATAAGTTCCAAGGTGTGCTGTTGATATTTTAGCATATGGAACTGGCAGTTAAGAGCTCTAATAGCTAAGGTTGTGGAGGTGTACACTTTCTTACCCCATCTGTCCAGGGCTCTTGAGTCCTTGTCAGAGGGAATTAGGTTTTTGGATGAGCTAGCCTTGGCCCTTTAGGGGCCCCTGTGTGATGACCTTTGGGTTTGCTGTAGGGTTTTTACTTTACTTGTTTGTACTTATGTGAATCAGGCACCGTGTAGTACCTGTCTAGGGCATCAGGGATGAGGCTAGATTCATTGAAAACATCCGCCACGTACAGAATACAAGGGATGGCCAAGGGTCTCTGCTCAGGAAGATCTAGAAACTCTTAGTATTTTCTTAGACTGTTGGGCTTCCCAGTGGAAATGCTCTCTCACAGTGTGTAGGGTTTCCCCAAATGAAATATCCTCAGGGGAGGAGACAGAAGGAATAGATTCCTCTGCATCAGAATTCTCAAAGGAGGTGAGAGGTTGTTGTTCCTTATCTGAATCAAGGTAGTCTGAAAGTTCAGAATCCAGCTCTGTGGGAACTTCAGGGGAAGTATCCCTCTTTCTTTTAGAAGGAGTGGTATGGCTACCCCTGATGAAAGTGATGAGGTCCTCCGCCATTTTCAGTAACTGTGTCTGAGGCAGTGGAGGATGAGTAAGATGGTGACTAGAAACGGTTTTCTTTGGGGTGGTCTTGCATTTAGACCTTGGTAAATCCATTTGTCGTTGGGATGTGGTAGTTGGAAGCGAAGATGTTGTTTTTTTGCCTTGAATCAGTTGTGCGAAGAACCTTCTTGGAAGCTGGTGCCTGCATTGTGGCTCCAGACCCAACCGAAGCAGAGACAACTGAGAGATCGGATGAAAAAGCAATTCCCTGGTATCGGTAGAGGCCTGCGAAGGAAATGAGTCAGGCATCAGGGGCTACGAATGCACCTCACTGAATTCCTGAGAACTGACTATTTGCTTCTGGGACGGGTCATCTGAAGGCTTAAGTTTGTGTGGTCTGTCCCTTATTTTTATCTTTTCGTTTTTTGGGAATATTCACAGACTGCTGCCAAATGGATGCCATTTCGTAATGCGAGGAACTACTGTGGAAATGCCTGGCTACAAAATCAGCTCTACGGTGAATAGTCCTTGAATTGAAAACTGCGTTGAACCAACAATGGGGGATGCCATGGTCTGGGGCTAGACAAGTATTGCACAAGGTATGGAAGTCTGTGTGGTATTTGGTTTCCACAGTGGAGACAATTATTGACTTTTTTCGGACATCAGTTAGTGCAAGAAAAAGTTCCCCAATGGGGTGCTTAGCTTTAGTCGTTTTCAGATTCACCTTTCACTCTGGCAATGGCCAACTGGTGGACGCACAAATTGCTTTTGCTTCGGGCTCCACGGCAAGAAAGACTGATGTAATGGTGCCAGCTGATCTCCTTTATACCACTGATGACCTGATGTCAGTCCAGAGGCGACAGCAGCTGACGCAAGGGAAAACCTTGACTCTGGTATTCGGGTCAACCAAGGGCTACCCAGCAGGGATAACCCATAAGTGATGACTGCAACAGTGAAACACGAAGAACATCATCAACTTCAGTTTCAGGTCTGTTGACTGAAACCACTTCTGTTTAAGTCAAATGCTGCTAAAAGTGGCAGATTTGTGTACAAGATACAAAGGTCTAGGACTGTCAAAACTTTACAGAAGTATTTATTTTTTAACTTGCTATGACTTTGAAGTTAATTATATTAGTTGGGGATGGGCCCGATCACGTAGTGGTGTGGTGGCTTGTGTTGTTTGCATGCTTTTTGTATTTATTTCTTCTTAATCAAACACTAGTTTTTTTTTTTATTACGCTAACATATTTTTATTTGAATCATGTTATTGACCATGTGTACTTCATTTGTACACTATGCCTGTACTTTCTTGTAACTGTCTCACATGTACTCCACGTTTGCAACAAGATCCATGCAGTCTGTATCTAGCCACACATTTGCTTCAAATATTTGCAGAAAATCAGCTCCTTGTCAGTGCAACACATCTGCACTTGTCATTGTATGTGTCACAGAGTACACTTTTATTTGTACAGCACACTTGTACAGAAGGTACTTGTCACAATGTTTTCTCCCTGTATGCATATCTTTTCTGTGTTCCTTAAATGTTGCCACAATGATCACTTCCTACCTGCATCCTCTACATTGTGTCAAAAGCCTGTCTTACACTGGTGTTCTACAGGACTCGTTCCCTAGCTGTACAACACATCTGTATCCAACATGTACCACAAGATCTGCTGTGTCTGCACAACAACACAGTTGCAGTCTGTTTTCTAGACATACTCCAAACATATGCCAGAGTATCCACATGCTGTCTGTACAACACGTGTACTTCACATAATGCCCTAAGATGCACAGCCTATCTGTGTAGCTTAGTAGCATTAATAAAAAATACTGATTTTAGTACAACAACATGTCTTTATGGTATAAGAATTCATTCATGTGCCCAAAGTGCAGCCAACGTGGTAGGTTAGAGTTGATCACCTTGTCAGTTTTTGCCATTAGCCATGTAGGGTTTATAATCAAGTCTGAGCACTGATGAATTTGACCAAGGAGACAGGAATTGAGTAAACCTTGGTCCAGTCTTTCATTGTACAGTTCTGGGACACCTTTGACTACATTTGCACTGAAGTATAAGTTGGAGGAAAAGCCAGCATATGGAAGGATGATTTTGTACTTTGCATGACATCATCACCTAGCTAAGTAAACCATTTAGAATGTGTAGCGAGTGTACATTGTACTGGCCGTTGACCATGACTGATGATTCAGATGATGGCATTTCAGTCACTGAGTACTACAGTCACACAGGCTACTACAGTAATGTGTATGTGGTCAGTAGGATTAGGATTCCATGTATGGCAGAGATTGGAATAGCAGGAGTCTATATTGGTTCATTGAAGGTTAATTTCTGCGAACCTTCATTCATTGACCCTTTTACAGCGAATGTTCACATCAGCGAACATTCACTTCAAAAAATGACTTACCCAGGGAAAGGAATGAGTTGCCTAGCATTCTGTCACACAAAACACAGTATTTCAAACCTCACGTCAATGAATGACTCACCCAGGGAAAGGAACAAGTTGCCGAGCATTCTGACTGCCACACACAGCACAATATTTCAAACCCAACCATATGGGAGGCTCAAACCCCCCCCCCCCCCAAACTGTATATACCAACTCTAAGATCACAGTACAGTGAGGAAAAGGGGAAATTTCTTATGATGGCCAACTGGTTCCTTTCCCTGGATAAGTCATTTGTTGAAGTGAATGTTTGCTGTATTAGGGTTGATGAACAAAAGTTCACGGAAATGAAACTTCAACAAAGTGATATAGACCTCTAAGGGACAATAAGATTATAGGTCAAGCTACGTTTGGTGAACATGATGAAGTTCTTCATATTAAAAAGAAAAATTACCCTGGACTATATCTGTAATTTTTTTTTTTTTAATCAGGGCTGACATGCAACTTTAGGACATCCTGGGTAGTGCTGTTATCTGCTTGGCGGGGGGGGGGGGGGGGGGCTTTAAGGCCTACTCAGGTTTCTCTGCTCTCCCTGGCTATGTGGTCATGTCATAGGGATGGTTGGGCAATGGGGAGCATGCAGCATTTTGCCTCCACCTCTGTGAGGATCAGATAAGTCCCCACCATAGTCCCTCTTAGACTACACCCTCTCTGTCCAATCTTCGGCCTTTGCAAGGGATGTCGTGGGGATGCCCAGGCAACTGTCCTTCCAGTATGACTACTTCATCATTCTTTGCTGCTCCATCAGACACCTGAGCTGCTAATCATAGCCAGGTTAACTGGGTAGCAGTCAAAGCTTTATCCCGCTATGCCACAGGAGTGACTTCACAGAAGGTTAATTTCTGTTGACTTCTATTTCATGTAATGGATATTAAGTGTAGTTTATTGAGCGAATATCACTTTTATAAAAGTCTTAGTAGTCATGAAGTAGTTTCCTCACAACTGTTGTGTTCCTTTGTTTTTCAAATCTATCTTAAGAAATTAATTCATGATGCCTTAGGCTTTAATGAGGTTTACTCTTTTCATGGTTGCTAGAAAATATTGGCTGCAAAGCTGCCAGTTTAAAACATTCTTAACTTAGATAAAAGAAAAAAATGACTAACACAACTTGCATACATATGTAACAATGTTTAAAAAAATGGGTCATATTGAAGTATTGCATTTCTTTGGCACTTTAACTAGTGGTCTGTTGTCTGCAAAGTAAAATTAGTTCTTTAAGGTTGTTATCTGACTAACCAAACAGTGGGGAATTTAAACATTGTCTTTCAGCACTGATCTCCAATATTCTTTTTTGTTTGTTTGTTTAATTTGTGCTGTTATTTCCAGGTGGCGCAATATAAAGAATGAAGCATTTTAATTGATATATTTAGCTCATGTTGCCCTTGCTGTGTTTTTAATGTGGAAACAAACTTGCCTTTCTGCTCAGGGTATATTATGTCTAATGAATCTAGTGTTTTGCCATTCTTTACAGTTAAATATGGAACCTTACAATCCTTTAACTGTTTTTTTGCATTCACAACAAAGCACTGATAGTTTTCATTTGAATTATAAAAATGCACAGATATAAGAATGTTAGTCAAACTGACATATTATTTTTCTTCTCTTCTGCTTTGCTGTCTAAGGTGTCTGCAAGTACAGAAGACTCCTCCATGAGTGGCTATCTCTATAGGTCAAGGGGCATCAAGAAACCATGGAAACATCTTTGGTTTGTCATCAAAAACAAAGTGCTATATACATATGCTGCTAGTGAGGTAAGGGAACCAGAGTGCTTATGGTTACATTTTGTAGTTAAGGAGAGATGCACTAGTGTTTTCCAGAAAATGCTCCTGTTATATGGACGCACTGCAGTTTTTGATTCCATTTTTAAGAATAATGCTGAAAACTTTGATCCATTTTATAACATTATTGTACTGTTTTTTCAGAGTAATACTGATGTTTAATGCTTGTACCGAAACTGTTTAGCATATTACAATAACCCTGTGCTCCATTGTTTCCAGTATGCATTCTTTCACTGCACTTGACAGTCATCGGACTTCCTTCTATCAGTCAGAGGCATTTGATGCCTCATACTAGGTGGTCTTCAGTGAGAGGAGGTGCTGGCCAGGAAAGGCCATAAGTACAGGCAGCCTAAATGGTGGCTTGTGCTCATGTAGGCATCACTCCTGTTAGGATGTGTTTAGTATGGGTGTAACCACTCTCCCTGGGAAGAAGAGCAGATAACCTGCATCACTGTGGTACCTATTGTACCCTCCCTGTATGTGTGTATGCTGCCATGCACCCTCAGTAAGGACTGCCTCGCTTATGACTTGGTGGCCAAATTCCTTTCCCGACCCATATTTTGCATCAGTGTTTCTTCTCTAAGGGCTTGTGGTATTGGACACTCCAGTACTCCTCCCCCATGGAGAGGCGTGTCCATTCCTTTGCACATTCAGCTCCAGCAGATGGCTGAGACAGTAACTGAACTCTGGTACCCTGAGACATAATCATGGCTTTTTCCCCTCTACCACTAGGAGCTGGTTCATCTATGTCTCCATTTTCATTTTTACTTGCTTGCTATGTATAGTTCTTGAAACGGGGAAAGAAAATCCTCCTTTTACCAAAAAACTCTTGCTATCAAGACAGCTCAAGAACTGGGAGCAAGAATCACGTAAATGATCCATTAGCCAAGATGAGGTCTTAAAACAATCCCTAAAGTGCCCGTCAAGCCTCTTAAAGTAATTGGTAGCGATTATACTTTTAAGCTCATCGGGGAATTTATTCCATACACTAACAAATCTTTTAAAAAAACAACTATTATTGTTCTTAAACATTCTTCTTAATATATATTGATTTTAATGTGAATCCTTGCATAAAATTGAAAAGGATCATGAAAACATTTATGCACCTTAAGTCTCCTTTTGTTTTTCAGTAAAATAAAGAGAATGCATTTAACCTCTTTAACCTTTCATAGTATCTCAAACTGTTTATATATTTTCTCTGGATACCTTCATTTTTACGTACATCTGTCTTGTACCATTGGTCACAGACCCCTTTCTTCAAGTGATCATTGAGAGAATATGTATAGTCCATCTAATAATTAGCCTTCCCTTGCTGATCTTGCAGTAATCTTAATCTTCAGTCACATCTGTCACTATCT
Organism: Protopterus annectens; assembly: GCF_019279795.1. Lineage (NCBI taxonomy): Eukaryota > Metazoa > Chordata > Ceratodontiformes > Protopteridae > Protopterus > Protopterus annectens. The sequence continues at coordinate 219,079,700 of NC_056745.1, forward strand.
TCTCTCTGTTTTATGGCTGCCTGTTTGTCTCTCTAATCTGTTTTTTTGCAGCTGAAGATATGTAACGTTTTGAGTTGAAGTGTCCAGAAGCATCAGTGTCATGCAATTCTGAACAACATACAAAATTTAAGTAATGCCTGTAATTTCCATTCAAGCAGTTTATGGTTAAGTGGCTAGAGCCTTGACTCATGAAGGAAAATGCCAGCTTTAAATGGATTCTAGTCTTGGCACAGAGCACACAACCTTCCATCATTCAGTTCCATGCAAATTCTATACAGAAAGCACTCCACGTGACAACTACACTTGAGGGCTTTAAGCACTGAGAGGTAGCAGTGCTAACAATCCATAATCACCTAACTGGAAACATTATGATCTCGCATTCCTTTTGATTAGCGAACACTGGATCCATATCTGTTTTCGATTCCAATACTTTTAACTGTACTGGTCATTTCATGCTTCCCTTTAGCCAATAATGTCTGTTGTTTGACTAGATGTTTTTAATGTGATGTATTTGGGTGTGCATTTCTGTTTATCCAGACAGTTGCTTTGTCTCAGACACTGTTATGTACACTATGTGTAATGTTCAGATTTGTGTGTGATCCTGTTCAGTCTTGTGTTGTGCAACCAAGTCAGATTGCATGATATTGCCATTAAGAGCAATGTTTTTATAGTGAAAATTTGCTACCATAATTTATTTGTTGTGTTTGGTATCAGTTGCTACACTGTTTTTCTTTTCAGCTCAGCTGATGGCTACCTAACGTTAAGATGATATATTTGTACATGAAACTTATTCCTTCCTCCTAGCCTTCACCATGTCATCACATTACTTCTACTATCATTCACAGTTGATAGCTTGCACAACATTCCCATTATACAGTCAGCCGAGTTGGGACTTGACTGTGAAGGTTTTTTTTTTTTTCTGGAGTGTCTTCTTATGCTTAACACTTGAATAAAGTTTACAATGCATAACTGAAGATGCCTTCACTTATCAGTGGGACAAAACATTTAAGTGCCTGGGCTTCTGCCTGATTTATATGGAGGGTGATTACTTCCTGTAGTCTCCTTGTTTTGTCTGTTGAGTTACATAATAGCCAGTCCTAGGAGGATCTGGTGAGAACAGATCTGAATGTTTAGATTTTGCAGTGATTTGCTGATAAACTACAGATGCCAGTGAAAAATTGCACTTGCCGCTAGGATAGCTTTTGTTTAACTGCTTGCTGCTGCCCATTGCTGGTTTCAACTGGCTGTCAGCTGTGTTACGAAAATTGTCATGTTCTTTTAACAGAAAGTGTGGTTTATTTCACAAGCCAAAATGTAATAAAGGCTTTCTAGAAACCGTTTGCAGTCAGATAGGTATTTCATACTCCGAAATTCCATATCATACCCAAACTTCAGTACTACTGCATGTGTGAAGTACAGTAGAATGAGGATGTTCTTGTGTTCTTTCTCTGCAAAATCAGTCTATAGAGGGGGTAAGGCAGGATCCTAAAATGAGATTTTCAAAACATTGTGGGGAAGATATTGAAAATGTGCCAAGGGGATAAGACCACATTAAATTTAGTTGATGTAGCATCGTAAGTTTGGTAGTTTGTTTTATTTTTGCCTTAAAACTTACATGTATTACTTGAAGTCAGATTTATAAATGCAGTAACTGTCATTTTCATATTTTTAAGCAAAAATCATCTTTATTAAATTATCATGTATGATATAGGCAATCTTACAGTTATATAAATGAAAATAAACCATACCAACACAATCTCAGTTGCAAACATTATACATTACAAACTGCCAACACAACTTTAGCTGCAAACATTATACATCACTTATACCCAGTAATTGTCAGTCAACCATTACATAGTTCATTCAAATCCTGTCCTCTTTTAAATTGTCAACTCATTACACTCCCAGAAAATATGTTCCCAGTTACCTCTTTCTTCCCAGTCACACCTCCAACATTTGCTGTCTACCTGAGGAAAAATTCTTTGGAGTCTACTCTGCGTATAAAAATACCTATGTAAACACTTCCATGCAAAGATCCTAAATCATCTAGACTTTGCTCAATGGTTCTTGGAATTCATAAATTCCAACATCCTAGAGCAACTAATTCATAGTCCCACCAGGGTATCAATATTCTAGACCTGGTCATTACCTACATGGGAGATCGATGCTCTACACCAGTGGTCACCCCCTCGTTGGTCAGATCAGACCATAAGCTAATCACCCTTGACATCCACATCCCACCCCCACCCCCTTTAAGGAAACCTCCATAAAAAAAACTTCTCCAAAGCTAACTTCATGCTTCTCAAGTCAGAAGTAACAAACTTCATGACACCCATGCAGATAGGAACTGGAAGTTCAACTGCTGAATCCTACACTAAGGTGCTGTACAAGCATATTCACTCGTGCATGGACCGAGCCATCCGAAATAGAACCAAGATGCTGTCCTCTCAAAAAAAAAGGAAGCCAATCTGGTGGTCACCTCCCATAAAAAAGACGTAAAACAGAAGGAAGAAACTGATGCAGAAATGAGGAAGAACCCAGGATTCAAAAAAACTCCCTCAGTAGAAAGCTGAGATCCCTCATGAAATCTTCCAAAGCTAGTTACGAAAACAAAATTGCCAAAGATTTCAAAGACCACAAGGCATTCTACAACTATCTCAAGAATCTAAATGGCAATACTTGGATCTGCTCTGAGCTATAGCAGAATGGCACTAGATATACTGATCCTAAGGATATTGCCAATATCCTGGCAGATAGATTCAGTGCCAATGCCCCCCCCCCCCCCCCCCGCCGAAAGGGCCCATCTCAATAGTGAAAGAATGTCAAATTCCAGTAATCATGGCCACTCAGATAAAAAACGCACTCTCCAAAGCCAAGAATATAGCATCCATGGGACCAGACGACATCCCAGGCTGTGTACTGCATGAACTACAAAATGAACTGGCACCTCACCTGTGTGTCATGTTTAATCATAGCCTCACCTCAGGCTTCGTGCCCACAGAGTGGTGCACAGCTACAGTCATCCCACTCCACAAGGGGGGGATCCACTTTGGATCCTGGGAACTACTGTCCCATCAGTCTGACTAGCCTGTTCTGCAAGGCCACGGAACGTATTATCATGGAACTTGTAAACAGACATTGGCAGCCTTCAAACACTGGACCCTACCTAGTTTGTTTTCGTGAACCTGATCGGCTTCTTCGAATCGGTCTCCAGAGCTGTGGACAAGGGTAAGGTGGTTCACACAGTCTACTTGGACCTCGCCAAGGCTTTCGACACTATCCCCCACTCTGGAATCATAGATAAACTTACTAAGCTGGGCATTAGTCCCTACGTCACTCGATGGGTTGCAAACTGGCTTACTGACAAGAACACACACTGTAAAAGTAGCCGACTCCAAATCCAGCTCCAGACAAGTGGTGTACCGCAGGGTTCTGTCCTGGGACCACTCTTGTTTGGCATCTACTTCTCTGAAGTACAGGCCAACATTAAGGGACTCTGGCTTACAAAGTTTGCAGATGACTGCAAGCTGGGAGCCATTATTAAATCCCCAAATGATGTGGATATACTACAAAAGGGCCTTACCGAAACAGATGCCTGGTACCAGAGCCATGGGCTCAAGCTAAATGCCAAAAAAATGTATAGTTGTCCCCTTTGGGAAAAACCACGTACCTGTGAACTACCACATAGGTGGCAGTAGACTAAACACTGAAAGTGTGATGAGACCTAGGGACACAGGTGGACAGTGGCCTCACCTTTGATAACCAGATAGCCACAACAATTAGAAAATCCTTCTATGTGGCACACCTCATCACTAAGGGAATTTCATCCAGAAAAAAGGAGGTCATTGTCCCTCTGTACTCATCCCTCATTAAACCCATTATAGAATACAATGCCTCGTTTGGTATGTACTTCACAAGACATTTGCAACAACTAGAAAGGTAGCAGAAATACCTCACAAGACATCTGCAACAACTAGAAAGGTAGCAGAAATACCTCACAAAAAGAATCACAGGCCTAAAGCAGATACCTTATGCTGACCATCTAAAGAAACTCCAACTGTACTCTGTCGCATATTGCCTACTTGGAGGCGATCTCTGCCTAACATACAAGGCCATGTCAAACCCAGAGTTGTTGGACATGCTACACTTAAAGAAATCCCAATCCCTCTGAGCCACATGCTCCAGGGATCTTAACCTTGCCATTACGATGAAAAGAACATGCTGGAGGGATAGGTTCCTGACCCAGAGACTCCCCATACTCTGGAATAGGCTGCCCATACATGTTAGGCAGAGCGCCTCAATAGCCCTCTTCAAGAGGAACCTTGACGATTGGATGGGGGATAGGAAATTCACCCTAGGGATCACATCAGTAGCCCTGCTAGACAGGGGTCCAGGAAAGGAAATATTTGTGGGAAGCAATAGCCAGGGAATCGTTATGGCTAGGCTTGTATAGGCCCTAGGGCCAATAGCCTAGTACCTACCTATGAACCTAGTTCCTTCTCTGCATGTATTGATCCCACACTTCCCATTTTTTTTTTCCTATGTAACTTGCTCCTTCCCTTTTCTAAAGATCCCTATTCCAGTTGTTTTATCTCTCTTACTGAATTCACTACTAATAGTAAAGTTGGTTTCCATTTTTTGGTAGCCATCATAATTAGACTCAGCAAGGCCTTACTATGTCTAGGCAATCCCGATTCAGTATCAACTCAAAAAAATCATTTCCTTACTTGCACCAATTTGCTCACCCAGCATCTCCGACAGAGCAGTCTGCAGAGAATCTTTAAAGTCTGCCAACTCATTACACTCCCAGAAAATATGTTCCCAGTTACCTCTTTCCTCCCCATCACACCTCCAACATTTGCTGTCTACCTGAGGAAAAATTCTTTGGAGTCTACTCTGGGTATAAAAATACCTATGTAAACACTTCCATGCAAAGATCCTAAATCATCTAGACCTTGTTGCTTATTTGGGAGATGTGCATAAATTCCCCCATTCTTTCTTTGTAAATTGCTTATTCAGTCTGTCTTCCTTATCCTTTCAAACCTTGTCTGATTGATTCTTATAGTAGTCATGCAATATTTTATATGCTCTACTAATTATTCCTTTCTTAATGGCAGCTTCTGTTCTAGATTCTACTAAAAACTCTACCAGTGCTTGCCTTTCATTTAGGACCCTCCAACCCATTTCTTTCTCATTGCCTGTACTCTGATATCAATCCGTGATAGGAAAGGCAGTCTCTAACCTGCAGTCCAAATAAGTTCTTGGCATCTTTCCATTCTTTTACCTTCCTCCTCTAGTTATTGCTCCCAGTACCTTGGTTCTTTTGCCAGTTTTCTCCAGTAAATTCCAGCCCCCTCTTGCCTATTGTTTGTATCCCTAATTGCAGTCATCCACTGTCATTTTCATATTAAGGCAGTAATTATTCTTGGCACTATAAAAGAAAGATTTCATACCTCCTTTGAGAAATCCTTTTTATATCATCTGTGCCAGTGTTCTTGCATTCATAAATCACTAGCAATAGACATGTCAACGGAACAGTGTTACAGCTGCCATTTGTCATCTTTAGTATAAAATGCCTGGCAGTATAGCAAGAGGGTTAAGGCAATGAACTACTAATTAGCTTAGTCTTCCAGTCTGGGGATTGATTAATCTCTGCTTTTACATACTGTGCAACTTTGAGTAAGTTACTTAACCAAGCAGGTTGCCTCAGAATAAGAGATGCCTTTGCCTGTTGAGGTTTTCCTTTACAAAATAAAATGAGATTTTACAATCTTATTTCACAAGGTGGACCCACATATATCTGAAGCCATTGCTGGTCTGAATAACATGGCGAGTTTGATCAGAAAAAAGACAATTTATTGTACAGCACTGAACAAAGCATTTATTAATGGTACTCAAAATGTAAGACGTCTAGTGTAAAAACAAATGCACTATTGTAAAGACTTGAGACTGATGCCATTGGAAAAGACCTGGAAATATTTTATATTTGTGGAAGTTAACTGTGTCTTACATAACTTTTGAGATGTTTAATTTGGAAGCTTTAGACTCTCAAGTATTGCATAGTAAGTGGATTTTATAAACTGTCATGATGCTTTCCACAGCCCACAAATGTACATCATCTGCAGACCACCAGAAGTTAAAATGAGCACCTTTCACTTGCATGCACTTACTTAAAATCATTTTTTCATGTTTTTTATCCCTGCTATCTGTTGACCATTGGTCCCCTGCTAGTCATTTGGCCAATTTGTTCTCCCTCACTGGGCAAGGGTCAACCATAAGGGAACATCATTTAGGCAGCCATTAGGGGCAGTTGTTATTTTTTTCTTTTCTTCTCAGCCCTAGCTGTACATGTCAGCTAAGTGTTGGAGCATGCAGTCAGCAAAGGATGCCCCCTCACTTCTGAAAGGAGCATTCCTTCCAAGTGGGCCCTCTCCCAGAACACAAGCAGCAGTCTCTCTGGTCTGCACCAGATAAGTTGTAATGACCAGTGTGCCCCTCAAGTGCAAACCATTCCGACCCTACACCTTTGGGAGAGGTGAGTGGGCTGTGCCCCTTCATTCCCTTTCCTCCCTCGCTCCTGCAGTGCTATTTCTACCCATTATAACCTGGTCATTTGCGTCAGATTAAGGGCTCGATCTGTCAGTGCCACTGAGTTAGACACTTACTTAAAATGTACAGCTTTGACACATAGTCACATATAGTACTTATACAGTGTAGTGCACTGATAAAAGTCCAGTATTGATAATGAGTTTTAATTTAGGACTTTCAAAAGTTTTGGGGTGCCACAACAACACCCTGAGTGCTTAACACCTAAACATTTTGTATCTCTTGTACAGGTGCTGCACACACAATGCATATCAGAATATCATGATTTCCAGAGCGATTTTTGTAGGGCTTTCTTAAAATTTGAGTGTTGCAGTAGAAATCTATTGAATAAAAACTCGTTTTAACTGCAGGTAAACACTGGCCGTCTTCCCTCTAAATTACAACTTCAAGGGACCCAGTCGAGTTCTCTTTGGAATGAGACAGATTGTATTTTGGTTCAGCTGTCCATTTCTTGTCCATTACTGGGAACTGTGTTACACTGTTGAGACACCACAAAACAATAATGTGCATCTTCTGTGTGCCTCGCATTGTTGCATTAGCTTTTTGCTGTAATGGATGGCACGAAAGTAAGATTTATTACAAAATCCAATGAGAAACTATTAATCCAAGCACCGCTGTAAGTTAGTTGGCTAACAACAGGGTTTTAATTATTTTTGGCTGTTAGATATCTAATTACTGTTAATATTTTTATTGTACTGTTTAAAAGACATACAGACATAGCAGGCAGAATATGGTGTCTTTACTAAACATTGTGACCAATTAAAATTATTCCCATGTATAATTTTTAGCAGGTTACTTTTGAAGAGCAGCTGTGTCATCATTAGCCCATTTTCTGTAAAATCTGTTATGAACAAAAGTTCTACATGAGTCTTAACTTTTAGAGGCTGTTTGCAATTGGCACTTCTTCCTGGCGCCCATGTATGTCTTGAATAAAATTATCACGTCTTTGCTGTTGGGGAAGCAGAATTCTCTACACAGCAAGTGGGAAAACAGCACTGCAAAACAGATAGGCCAAGGTAAGCATGGTGGCACAGCAACTTGTCATAGAAGCTGTGGAACACATGGCTGAATATAGCATTGGAATAGGCAGAGAAGACAGCAGGCTTGCAGTCACAGTAGCTTTTTTCTTCTGTTACTTCTTCCATTGCTATGTGCAAGTAGGGATACTCTCTCTTTCTCAGAATTAGGAGGTATTTCATACCGTGTGTACAGTGCTCTGGTCAGCAAAGCACTTTACTGAAGAAATGCTTTCTGTTGAATGTGTAGCTGCACGGCAGTTGGCCACACCACCCAATGTCGTTGCTAATTTGGAGTTATAGCCACAGCTGTCAGCAGGGTGTTGGGTGGCCATAAACTTGATTTTTTACAGGAGCTTGCCTCTTTCAGTCCATGTAGTCTCTTTGTCATAGTTAGCCATGTGAATATCTATTTCATATCCACTTTGTATCTATTGATGTGCATCATTGGGAACAAACTGCATTTAATGCCCAAGAAACATAGGTCATCCAGATATGACTGCAGCAGTCATATCATAAACCAAGACCAGCAAAGGCAGTGCCCTTACTATTTGGGACCAGATAATGTAAATGCATGGTGTCACTGCTGCTAGCACTTCAACCCAGCCAACAGTCAACTTTAGACAGAGAACTCTCAGGCCTTCATTACTGTCCAGTGCACTGTGATAATGGAACTCTAACAAAGTTTGTCAGGAGGGATCAAGAGATCACAAAAAGTAGAAGGTAAGTAATGTAGGACACTTGTCTGAAGCCTTCAGCCTTGCCTCCTGTCCATAGAATATGTATAGCATCCACTTCATCTTCATCTGGGCCATTGTCCTCAATGAAATACTAACATCCATGCCAACTTCTTTGGAAACTCTCAAAGGTGAACAGAGTTATACTGGCACCTTCTCTTGGGATGAGACAATGGATATCGGTGTCTCTCCTTAGTAACACAACTCTAGTGAGCAGGGAGTGAACCCTCAAGATGAACATCTTGTTAGGTGGGGGTCAGGTCTGTTCTCGCTAGCCCTTCTATACTTATAAGCCAGGTCCTCATTCCTTCTCCACATTTTAGATTTTAAGAACTGTTCACTGTATGGTGGGATGTGGTAAACTGGGTGCTTGAGAACATGACACAGCAGTTAGTCATAATCCAGTACTATGTCTTGTACTGGTTTGTGATCTCTTACTGTGTCGCCCTTGGTGCACTTCACTGACACTTCATTGTCTTGCCCCATGTTTGCATCGGTCAAGTTTGTAGACTGAGTGATTCTGTTGCAGAGGAGGGGTTCTAGGAGCTGTGGTAGGAAGTTGCTTTCTGTTTAAATCTTCAGCCTTAAATGAGTCGCTTTCAGAAAAAGTGATTTTGCATCATCTGACTTCAAATAAGTGCCCGATAGTTTTTTTTTTTTTTTTTTTTATTTGCTTGCTGCTGCTTTGGGTTCATGTCAGGTAGGAAGGGCAAGTGTAGGTGTGGAAGGCAAATTCCACACAAGGACTCGCATGAGCTCCTGCCTGTTTTGCTTAGGCTAAGAACACAGCCATACCACCTGTAGCATTTGTCAGGCCTTCATCCCCAAAATCCTTAGAAGCTGCTTAGCAGCACTGAAACTCTACCTAGAGAATCAGAGGCTTAAATGGTTAGCTTCTCGTATGGATCCGATGTCTGGTTCCTTGAATGAGCCTCCAGTCAAGAAGCCGAAAAAGTCTAGGAATAAACCAACTGGTGCGCCCTCCACTCCAGACGTACCTCTCGAGGCTGGTGAAGGCCCGGGGTCTGAGACAAAGTCCTTGGATCTTCCTTTGGTGGATAGTCCGGAGGAAGGCAGTACAACACCCGAGGTCACATCCTGGAGGGATTCGCAGGCGTCCAATTCGGTCACCGAGGGGGAACCTAGGGTCATAATTACTGAGAGTCCACGAGGGGTCTCAGATTGTTATGCGAGAAGACAATAGCATCTGGCCCTCCTACCCTTCATCGTATCTCCGATTCTTCGCCGTTAGAGTTGCATAAAAAAAAAAAAAAAAAGACAAAGCATATTTCTCATCCTCTGTCTATCCCTTCCATCGAATAGCCTCCGGATTGGCAGACCTTCACCCAAGGCCTTCTAAACGCCCTCCTGGCCTTACGTTAGGCCCCGACTCTGGCCCAGGCCCCTTCGGCCTCTACCCCTAAGGGATCTGCTCCTGCTATCTACTCTGGAGAAGAGGATTCATCTGATGATGAATCCTTCACTTATTCTTCTCAGATTGCTTCTCCTCTGGGTTATGGCTCCCCAGAGGAGGAGTCCAATGGCACAGACTCCCCAGGAGTGGACTTCACGTTTGGTGAGACCATTACACAAATGCAAAATTTCTTCAAGTGGGACAGCAGTCAGGTCACCGTGACCCAAAAGAGATATTATGAACTATTCCAATTGGAGTCTCCTAGCCCCTGCTTTCCTGGATGCTTTCCTGGCTGCTTAAAAAAATCCTGATTCGCAGCCCCCTGTACCCAAACACCCATATAGATTCCATAAGGTCCCTAATGAAGCAAAATTCCTGTACAAAGCTCCATCCACAGACCCTTCAGTGATTACTGTGGCTGCCGATAAAATTTCTAAATTACTTCATTCCACCTCTCTACTGCTCTCAGATAAAGAGAGCAGACTGATGGCGCATCTGGGGAAAAAAGCTATACACCTCTGCCACCTTAGTAAGAGCCATCAACTACCAGACACACATGGCCAAATACTCTTTGGCTCTGACGGCAGACATGGTCAAACAATTGGGGGACTTCCCTGATTCCCCAGCCAAGGCCAAAATATCCACTCTCTTGAATTTCTGCACCCAAGTAACCAAATACTCCATTAAGTGCAGTTATGATGCCATAGAAGCTTTATCTAGGGCTGCTGCCTCTGGATCTGTCATCAGGAGATACTCTTGGCTTAGATTGCAGCCCCTCCCTGATTACATCAAATCTAAACTCCTGGATGGTCTTCTAGACAATGAAGACTTGTTTGGTACAGCTGCTGCTGACCTCTTCAAGGCCCTCCAGACTAAAGGCAAGGAACTGCAGAAACTGAGACATGTTTTTTTCTCTCCAGTCCCACGTTTTCAAAGGAATTACACTGCCAAAACCTCCTTTGTGAGAAACTCAGCTAGGAAAATGCCAGCTAAGACCAGAAAGGACCACAGGAAACATCCCCCTTCTAGGTCTGTTCCCTCCACTCCTTCATCTAAACAGTCCTTTCAGGGGAAGCTTGGTAGCCTGTGACCACCAGGCTCTTCACCCAGACACCCCTCTTTCCATGTGTCTCTCCCTCCCTGCTTGGAAGCAGGTTACCCTGGACTCTTGGGTTCTATCTATCATAAAGAGGGGGTACCTCATGACTTGGGAGGCCAGACCTACTCCCAAAGGCACTCCTCACCCTCCCCAGAGACCAACTAACATTCTCCCCCCCAGTCCTGCAGGAACATCTCACTCAGGGAACAGTTCAGGAAGTCCCCTCACTTGCAAGAGGAAAGGGGTTTTATTCAAGAATTTTTCTGGTCCCCAGAAAGGAAGGTCCCTGGAAGCCTATCCTAGATCTGTCCCACCTCATCACCTTCCTCCGGGTTCCCCCATTTCGGATGCTTTCTCTACCTACCCTTCTGCCCCTGATCCTTCCACAGGCCTTATTAGTATCCTTGGATATAAAGGATGCCTACTTACACATCCCAATCCATCCACTCTTCAGAAAATTCCTCTGCTTCTCAGTGGATTCTAAACACTTTCAATTTTATGCTTTACCATTTAGGCTCTCTACACCCCCAAGAGTATTTACAAAATGTCTAGCGCCAATCATGAGCTTTGCCAGGACAAAGAAAATGCAACTTTTCCCCTAGCTCGACTTCATCCTCATTCAGGCTACATCAAGTACCTTGGCCTTACATCACCTGGACTTCACCATCTCCATCTTAACAGATCTGGGATTTACTATAAACCTCAAAAGATCATCCCTGATACCCTCACAGGATGTTGGATTCTGACAAAGGAGATGATGGCCTGCCTTCCCCCAGAAAAAGTTGTGACGCTCAGTTCTTACTTCTGGGAAATTCTTCCTCTCAAAGCCATCTCAGCCAGGGAATTCCTCAGAATCCTAGGATTCATGCCCTTGACCATCCCCATGGTACCTCTGCCAAGGCTTCACATGAGGAAATTCCAGTGGTATTTGCGAACAATCTGGAAGCAACACCTACATCCTGTAAAGTTCATGGTCCCCATGCTTCCATGCCTGGGCAGGAAACTGAAGTGGTGGCTAACCCAGATTCAGTCAAATCCTGGCCTCCCCTTACAACCAGTGCCCCACAACCAGGATCTCTTTACAGATGCATCAGACACAGGGTGGGGTGCAACCTTAGGAGAATGGAGAGTGAGGAACACATGGACCCTCACTCAACCATGACTCTGTCTCACGAGTGGATGCTGAACAGGGATATGTTTCTGTACCTGGTCCACCGATGGGGTATTCCAGATGTGGATTTCTTTGCCTCCCCCATGAACAGACAGCTCCCAACCTTCTGTTCCAGGGCACCACACCCAGAAGCATGGAAGGTGGATGCTCTCTCAATCCCATGGGAGGGGATGTATGCTTATGCATCCCCCCCTTCCCTCTCATACAAACAGTGCTACTGAAAATTCAGAAGGAACCGCCTCAAATCGTGCTGGTGACTCCCTATTGGCCAAGGCAGCAATGGTTCCCCCTATTACTACATCTAGCCAAGGGCAATCACCACAAGTTACCCCAACAAATGGACCTGCTCATACAGGAGAAGGGAACACACTTACACCCCCAAATGTTCACACTAAATCTTACACTGTGGGTGATAGGGTGCTGACTCCCTTCAGATACCTATACATAGAGGATGTACTTCAAGTTTTGCAGGAGGCCAGGAAACCCAACTACCAGGAAATCTTACCTGTCTAAGTGGAACAGATTTTCTATATAGTGTCAGAAAAACAACTTACAGCCACTAACGGCAGAGCCCCCAGTGGTCTTGTCTTACCTGTGTGACCTAATGAAGTCTGGACTATCCTACTCCTCCATTAAAACCCATTTCTCTGCCATCTCAGCATGCCAGCCCCTGGTGCCACCTTTGGCTTCAAGGTTAGAAGTCAAATTCTTTTTGAAAGGGGCACTACATCTCAGGCCGTCAAGGAAGCCCATTCTTCCTCCTTGGGATCTAAGTTTTGTTCTAGAAAAATTGACTCTCCCACCCTTTATACCAGCCAATGACTGCTCCCTCCAACACTGCACTTGGAAAACTGTACTCTTGGTGGCCTTCACTTCAGCCAGAAAGGTTTCAAAACTCCATGTCCTTATGGCCTCTATCCCTTTCACTGTCTTCCACAAGGACAGAGCATGTTTACGTACTAACCCAACCTTCATGCCTAAAGTTGGCAATTAGCTGTCCTTAAACCAGGTTATCAACCTGCCAACCATTTTCCCCACTCCACAAAGCCTGTCAGAGAGGATAGTTCACTCCTTAGATGTACACAGACAACTCAGATATTATTTGGCCAAGACCAAACCCATCCACAAGTCTGACAGGCTCTTCATCTCATACCACCCAAGAGCCCTGAGGCACCATGTTTTCAAGCAAACCATATCTTTTTGGATATCTACAACCATCTCCTTCTGTTACATAACCCATGCTAGGTCACTCCCGACTCCTGTAAAGGCACATTCCACTAGGACAGTGTCCTACTCAGGGGCATTCCTTAAAGGTTTGGACACAGCTGCTATTCTTGAAGTAGCTAGCTACATGGTCTTCTGTACACACATTCACTAAGCACTACAAATTGGACATTGTCTCTAGAGCCAGAGCAGGTTTGCCAGAGCCATCCTTCATGGGTTTGTGGAAAGTGCTTCTGGTCCTCCACCTTTTTCTTAGGACAGGAGCTATTGCTCATGTCATGAATATAGCAGCATATGAATAGAAGGACATAGTATTGTTGTGTAAGAACTTATGTAACTTTAGATGTCATTCTCTTCAATATGCTGCTGTATAGCTTCCCACCCAGCCTTCCCCCTCCCACTTGCCTGACTCCTGGAGAACCCACTCTGTAGCCGCTGATTCCGGCGGCATTCATTTCTGAAGAAGGTGTGTGCTGACATCCACTTTATACCAGATGTCCGTTTATGACTGACGTCCAAAAGAGAGATGCAGGACGTCACGTGCACCCTAGCGGTAGCATTTACATTTTGTATAATGGCCAGACGTACGAGAGTTCACCAGAGGCAAACTCCCTGATTTTATGGATACAGCAGCATATAGAAAAGAAGGACATCTAAAGTTATGGTAAGGTCTTACACAACAATACTTTCCTGTTGCAATACTGCATCAAGAGGTGATGTAACAGTTACACTCCGCTTACAGTATCAGCATACTTTGTTAGACATAGGTTTGGGATTTGTTGTTTAGTTGTCAGGTAAGTATTTCCCAAAAAGGAAGGGTCCCAGCACTGATGCCTGAGGTACACTAATAGTTACTTTTTTTGCTGTCAGATGTAGCAGTTTTTTTTGACTATCTGGACCATACATTTTAGTCAGTTCTCAATCCATCTTCCCAGTATGGGTCTACTTTTAGACCTGTTAGTTTCATGATAGTATCAGAATTGGGGATAGTATTAAAGACCTTGGCCAGGTACATATAGGGTGTGTGGATTGCATGATGACATTCCACAGGCTCTGCGACTTTCCTGAAATAATTTACGAGGTTAAGCATACATGATCATCCCTTTACAAAACCGAACTACTGTGGGTGTAGACACACAAGATTTTTGATGATGCAAGTTGAATATAATGGGGTCACTAGCTTTACAGATTAAGCAAGTTAGACTGACTGGTCTGTAGTTCCCTAGGTCATTGGTGGGACCTCCCTTAATGGAATGGGCATCACAGCTGCTATCTTTCATACTTCAGGGACATACTGGCTAAATTCTAACTGAACAAGTTAGAAGGGGTTCTGCAAGGATGAATGTGGCACTTTAATGGGACCAGACAACATAAGTTGTATAACAAAGTGGTATTTTTGACTTTAAGAGCACAGTTAATACTTGGATCTTGTAGATCTTAGATGGTGTAGGGAGTCTGGGATTTGCGGAGTTTTCAAGATTGTCTTAGGGTGAAATTTGCACTAAACTTGTCTTGGAGTAGGGTGGTTGATACCTTCTGGATTAAGTCACATCAGTGCTGGGTACTATTAGAGTCCTAGTGTAGCTAAAGAATAATTTATAATTGTGTTTGGCCTTAGATGCCAATTTTAAGTTCACATTCAGCTTTGGTCCTCCTAATGGTAGCTTTTTAGTTCTTTGCTAATTTGTTTGATATTAAAAGTGTGTGAATTTATATTTAGTGATTTTAGGAAGTTTTTTTCCTTCTGTTATAGAGCATGTTTATGCTAGTGGACCACCGCAGTGGTTTGTTTTTGAGCTTCCCAGTATATTTGGTTCTTATCGGGACTGCAAGTAGCATATGGTTTGAATACATTTGCTGTCTTGAAGTGCTTTAATTCATATTTGTTTGGGGGGTGGCCTTGAAAGAGACTCTTATTAGTTTATGGTCAGATTTAACAAGTGACAGGGATAACAGCAGGGGGGCTATGTTGGTGAAAACAAAGTCTAAAATGTCTCTAGCGTTTTTTTTTTTTACCAGTTATTTAGAAGCATTATCATTTATGAAGTCCAGGAATCTTTTAACATCTGTATTAAATAAGATTTTTTTTTAAATGACAGTTATGTGTGCAGTAATAGAAAAGAAAACCAACCACAATAACATTCTCTTCATTATTTTCATGCAGTATACATTTTAATGATTTTTATTCCCTCCAGTATTACATAAACTGTTCAAATGTCCCCTTTAAGTTTCACTCCTCCTCCTCTTGAACAATAGTCTGCATGTATCTTCCCACAAAGTCCATTTTTATATGTAATTTACTCCTTTCCTTTTCTAAAGATCCCACTTCCAGTTATTTTTTTCTTCCTTATAATATTTGTTTCCATTTTCTTATAATTGCTATTTTTTGCATCCAGTAACTTCAAGCTTAGTGAGGCCTTACTATGTCTGGGGAATTCGGATCCTGTATCCCTTCTCAAAGGTCAAAGGAATCATTTCTTAGTTACAACCACTTGCTTTTCCAATGTTTCTGACAAAGTGTTCTGTATGAAATTTCTAAAATCTGCCAACTCATTACATTGCAAAAAAAAAATATATATATATATTCCCAACACCCAACCTTAGATGTTTAGGACCACCAGTTAATCTGTGATTAATTGAAATCATTTGGTGACAAGGATGGAGTCCTATAGCAGGCAATAATTTATTTTGGTCAGATAAGTTGTAATTCATTGCACTCAATTTTAGGGTCTCTGGAAACCTGCTTAGTAGTGAAAGTGGTCCATGACAAATATGGAAATACCTGCCTTTCCATGAACATGTGGTAAGAATGACTCTAGGTACTGAGGGAGTGCTGTCTTCACTGAAATCATTTCTCAGCTATGACATATATGGATAAGTCTAAGTTGCAGGAGAGCCACAAGGTTGGGCAATCTGTCAGACAGACTTCTGGCATTGAGAGGGCTACCTTAATAGGGTCTGAATTTAAACATGTTGAACTTTTATCAATTATGTTACGATGTCCATCAGCCAGACTCTACCTAAGAAAGGCACTATGGATGTACCAAGAGTTTTGGGCAGTAGGTAGAAGCCAGGGAATGAGAGATGCAAACCATCCTTTGTAAAACAAGTAGATCTGCCAGCTCTCTCATCCTAATCTGGCACATACTGCATTCCTCTACATTGATACCAGCTACTTAGATAAATATGGAAGCCAGTTATCTTTGTATTTAGGCATTATTCTAGGTGAATATAGGATTCTACTCAGCACCAGTCGCAACTGTATTTGTCTCGCTCATAATAAGATCTAAAGTGTTATTTTCACTCACTTGAGCCATCACAAGTTAATATTCATACTTGCCTGGAGTGATGGACTGAAGAGAAAACTGTCATCCTGTCTTTGCCCAGCCTTGTGAGCATGAGGTCCAAGTACCTTGTGATTGAGTAACAAATCAGTAAAACATTTCTAATTATAACAATTGGTTCACAGGCAGCAGTATTTATGCACACTTTAGTAGCTTGTTAGCCAGCATGTTTTGGGAAGTGTGACAAACCATAATACCCACAGAAAATGCACAAAGACACCTAGAGAACATACAAAGTCCATACAGGGACTGGAGATCAGGATTGAACCCTGGACTCTAGCACTATGAGAGTCCTGTAAACAATTGCACAGTTACTTTCATTTCTGTGCATCACTCATTAAGAATGCAAAACTCTGGCATTGCTACATTGTATGCTTCCTCATTCATGCTACCACACGAGCCTTTTTCAGAGTTGTATTTGAAGTCTGGACCAGTGTTACATGTACAAATCAGCCAATAAACATATATTGTGTTTGAAAATGCCCTGCTTACTAACCTAACTCAGTTGTGTTGCTGCAAATGTTTCTAACTTGTCTTACACCTTGTGTTTACCAACTCCAATGTTATACTTCATAGTAAGGGAAACTCCAAGGTACTGCAATGTCTATCTTTTTGTACAAATTACAAAATGCAGTCATGTGATTTATTTAGTGTTGAGCACAGTTGCTTCACATTTCTGCCTGCCATCCCACAATGCTGTTACTGTAAATACATTTGTCTGAAATATGAACTATGTAAAATGTATTATAATTAATGCTCCACCCATTTCTTGTCTCTGTTTATTTTGACTATATTGGTAGTCTTTGTATGACCTGTGGCCTGCATTATCAGACCATCCCACCTAACTGATTAATAGATGTTAAAATAAACTAAATCTTAGGCTAATTATATAACCAACATTTGAAGTGTTGGAAGGGTTGCAGTGTATGCACTGGGTTCTGTGTCTTTATAGCAGTGGTGTGACTGTGTAGAAGTCATGTGGTTTGTGCATTCATTTGAGTTGCAGAATAACTAAGTCGTATAGCTCAATGTTGTGTGCTGTGATACTGCGTGACTGTGCTGGCACTTTTATTAAGTTTTCATAGAGGTAAACATGGGAAGTTAATGTGTCTGTTAATGTTGAAACTAAACCTAAAGAGCTTCCAAGAAAAGGAAAGCAAGGAATGTGTGTAACTGGTTAAACTTAAGCTAGCATGTGTCCTATAACCTAACTCCACTACTGAGTTTGCTTTCTACTTCTGCATTTTTCTTGAATGCAATTAGTAGAATACCCAGGTGTGTTTAAAATGGTTTATATACCAGTGTCATAACCTTATATTTTGTATCCAAAATATATTGCATGCTTCAATTCAGTTGGTTTTGCGTAGATTATACATCAGTCATGATGCACCAAAGATAAAAGCACAGTTGCCACTGTATAGGTATCTTGTTTGTAAAGTTTAGTTACTTTGGACAGCTGTACCTATTTTCTTTACTGCCAAAGTACTCAGTTTATATTTATACACTGTATGTATACTAGTGTTTCTGCATGTAGAATTAGGTGTGATGCAGTGGTGAAAAAGTTAGCATTGCAGCTCCACACAACATGGCTCTCACGGGTTTTACACATTGTGAAATGAGCCATTTTTAACATTGTTTGTAAGGGAGTTGTTTTGCACCCAGTGTTCCTCATATGGGACTTCACCCACACCCCTCATATACCTCTAAGGTCGCTAAACCTCAAGGAAAGTAATAAATTATAAATCTTGCCCAGCTTGTAGTTTGGGGTGCCTGCAATTTCAGTTGGTAGAATTATGAACAGACCCCATTCTGGCTGGGAGACCTGTACCAAATTTGCATGTTAATGAATAAATACATTGTGAGAATGGTTTCTGATTTAGCACTGTGCTGGGGATAATTCTGTTGAAAGTACAAAAGTCTGTTAAGTGGAATTGTGTTGTGGGGGAGCATATTTCACTGTCCTCACAGTCAGCATTTTTGCCCATACTGTACCATGGTAAGACATGGAACCTGGAGTGGTCACTAGTTTGGAGTTGTTTGCATATGTGTAGCATATGGTCATAATTGTTGCTGCAACTGTTTTCATAGGCATTACTACTATGTTTTTCAGTCAGCATTTACATATGTAGAGATATGATAGTGGCTAGCCTCCCCATCTGAAGAAAAAAACATTTGCTTGGAAATTGCTTTTTTTTGCCCCCTGACTCACAGCTGCTCCAAATGCAGCTGTATTGACACAAGAAGCATGGTGCCTGTACTCTGTCAGACATGCCTTGAAATGTATTTACTAAGCAGTCAGAAAAGGAACCTTTATCAGAATATGATCTGTAAACTTATTTTGCTAAAAAGTTACAGAGAATATGTTTTGCTTCCCACAAATGTTTAGGACGTTGCAGCTTTGGAGAGCCAGCCACTTCTTGGATTTACGCTCCATGAAGTCAAGGATGAGGGATCAGAGCCCACACTGATGTTCCAGTTATTGCACAAAAACACTTTGTATTATATATTCAAAGCGGATGACCACCATACAGCCCAGAGGTAAACAAAAACTGTTTTGCTGCTAGCAGTATGATAAGAATGTTATTGATTTAATTTGCAAATGTTTTTTTTGAGGCAGTCTTGAAACTTAATATTCATATAAAATATCTCTTTAGCAGGTAAATCTTTCCTGGCAGTTTGCAGAGTTCAAGCTGGGTGGCCATTCCAGACAGTACTCTCTGTCATTGGTGAGGGAATGTGCAGTGGGTGGCCCTGTCCAGTTTTGCATCAAATTCTCATGTTATGTGGGCCAGAATTATCTCATTTCATTGTTTCTTTAACAGCTGTTTTGTTTTGCATTTCCTCTTCCATTCGCCATTGATGATTTGCAGCAAAAAGCAGTCATCACCATTTTTAAAAGCTGTACTTACAGTTAAAAAAATATATATCTGAATGGAGCCATGCACCCATCTTTGTGACCTCCTTAGACAGTGACATCAGGTCTGAATCCTAATCATTTTGTAAGGGCTTTGTTGAGACCATTGTGTATTATCATAGACATTATCCATGGGACTTTTTGGAGGGAGAGATTAAGCAGAAACAGTGATTCTTGTTGTCATCCTATAACAGACTAATTACACTCCTGAGGCAACATTATTTGCATGGAATCAACCTGGTTATCTTTTGTGCCATAGTCAGTGCTATCATTTGAGACCTTTGTCGAGGAGGTGTAAGATCCGTATCACTAAAGTCTAAGTACTTTGTTTCAGCTCCAGGGATGAGATTCGTGGCCAATCCCAAGTAGTAAAGACCTATCAAATGCCTTTTAACAGTACTCGTATGAGGCTTCAGTAGATCACAGGGCTTGTTTTTGACCAATATCAGAAGTATAACCCATATGTTTTGATGAGTGTCCTGTACTGACATCATCAAGGTCTAGGTTGTTGATTAAGCACTCTTCGTCATCTTCCTTAAAGAAACCTTCAGTGTCATCTTTGCTTTTGACAAACTGAGATTATGTATCAGTTCCTGTTTCAGACTATAATGTTTTTAACTTAATGTCTTTCTCAGAAACAGGCAGCTGGTGCAAGGGGCCACTCTGTACTGAATTCATCTGGTGAGGAATACCTTTATGAAGCTGCCTGTAAATAGTGTTTGGAAGGAGATAGGAACTTGAAGGTTTTCTGTCTGACTTCCTTACTACTTCCTTTCTTATTTTAATGCACTTCAGTCCTTTGGGGGAGGATTGTTCCTGTTGTCCATTGGCTTCCTCCATTAGTTCATGTGGACCACTTTTTTGGTGATCTCTTCAGATCTGCTGGTGAGGAGATAAGTTGTATGGATTTTATCTGCCATGAACTTCATTTAGGATAAGACTTGCTGTAGATTGCATTCATCTGCAGATCTGTTAGAATGTCAGTTGAGTGTATTTATATATTTATTAACATTTATTTATTGGGAAGGTCTTACTGTATAATTTTATCCATTTTCAGTGGGGTCCATGGAAATCCACTTCTCACCCACACCCCCTGCAAATGTAACCACCTTGAAAAACTTCTCCAAAGTAGACTTTGGACTCCTAAAAACAGAGGTGGCTAACTTCACAGCACCCATGCCAATGGAAAATAGCTGCATGACTGCCAAATCCTACACCAATGCACTGTACGAACATGTACACAGATGCATGGAACTAGCCATACCCAACACAACCAAGACGCTCTCCTCCAAAAAAAGGAAGCCAATCTGGTGGTCCCCTGCCATTAATAAACTCTACAACAGAAGGAAAAAACTGTTGCAAAAAAAGGTGAAGTCCCAAGACTGGAAAAACTCCCTTACTAGCCTCAACAAAAAGTTGATATCCGTTATCAAATCCTCTAAAACCAGACATGAAGGCAAAAATTGTTGCTGCAGACATTAAATACAATCACAAAGCCTTCTACAGCTATATCAAGAACCTCCACGGTAATACCCAGATTTGGTCTGAGTTACTGCACAATGGTACCTCCTATACTGAGCCAGCAGATATTACCAACATACTGGCCGACAGATTCACTGCTAACTTTACCCCTCTCTCCCCCCTAAAGGACCAATCACAATACCGGAAGAATGTCAGGCACCCAGCATTACTGCAGCACAGGTTAAAGCTGCATTGTACAAGGCCAAGAATACAGCTTCCATGGGACCTGATAATATCCCTGTCTCTCTTCTTTATGAACTACAAAGGGAACTGGCACCACATCTGTGTTCCCTGTTCAGTCAGAGCCTCACCTTAAGCTTTGCCCGTACTGAATGGCGCACTGCTACAGTCATCCCTCTCCATAAAGGGGAGCAACTACAGACCCTGGGAATTATCGCCCCATTAGCCTGACGAGTCTGATATGTAAAGCTATGGAGCGCATCATCATGGGCCTGATTAACAAAGATATAGGAAATCTCCAAACTCTAGACCCCACGCAATTTGACTTTGTAAAAGGGAAATCATGCCTGCTCAACCTGGTTGACTTCTTTGAATCAGTCACCAGGGCTGTGGATGAAGGTAAGGCAGTGCATAAAGCCTACTTCGAACTGGCCAAAGCCTTTGATACCATTCCTCACTTGGGAATTATTCATAAACTCACCAAACTAAGCATCAACCCCTATATTACTAGGTGGGTTGCAAATTGGCTCACAGATAGAACACACAGTGTGAAAGCAGCGGACTCCAAGTCAGACTGCCGACCAGTCACAAGTGGAGTCTCACTGGGTCCTTTCCTGTTCAGCATCTACTTCTCAGAAGTCCAGGCCAACACAAAGGGAATCTGGCTGACCAAGTTCGCAGATGACTGGAAGCTGGGAGCCTTATTAACTCCCCAAGTGATGCAGACATCCTACAGAAAGGCCTCACTGAGACCAGTGACTGGTGCTGAAACCATAGCCTTAAGCTTAATGCCAAAAAATGCGTCATGCGTCGTCATCCCCTTTGGTAAAAACTCAGATGTTATGTGGTCCAATCTCACCTACATTCTTACTCACGGTTTGGAGCAGAGCATCGGCCAACTTAATTTTTCTAGCACGAAGTCTAATTGGCTGGGCTAACCTGGTATCCCATGTTGCACTGCTCCATAGCCTCAGACCTCATTTGCCGCTCATGTAGCTAGGGCGTGGTCTCACTTGGCTGTGGCTAAGTACCTTTAAAACTTCTTTTTTCTCTCAGAAAATTGTGGTTTTTCCTCACAAAAGCTATTTTAATAGTTATTTTTGCCTTCTAGTTATCGTGTTTGTTGTGTGTGTTTTTTGGTATCCCTCTGTTCCGGCAGGCTAGGCCCATTTAACTTAGAGGACCTAGTCCTCCCTGTTGTCTAGTTGTAGTCTAAGATTCCTGTTCTGTGTTGTGAGTCTGTTTTTCTCTCAGGTATAGTGTGTGCGAGTAGATTCAAGAATCGTTTAAGTTAGAGATTCTTGTCTGCTGTTATTGGTTGTAGTTTCCCGCCTTAGCAGTTTTTTTCTTGGGCTTAGGGTCCTGTTGCTTTGTGTCTCTTTGGTGCACAAGTGCCTATTAATATGTCTAAAGATCAGAAAGATCAAAAGGAACATAAACCTTCTGGGTTTAAGAAATGTTCTAAATGCAATTACAAGATGTCCATTACAGATGGACATTCCGTTTGTGTTTACTGCCTAGGGGCAATACATCTACAAGAGTCCTGTAGCTTTTGTCACGCCTTCAGTCCGAGGGTGCTACAGGAAAGGAAAAACAAACTTATTTTGAAGGGTCTTTTAAAACCTTCCTTTGAGGAGTCCTTGGACTCTCCCTCTGGTTCTCAAGCTAAGTCCAAGGCTTCTAAGGCCAAAAAGAGATCTCCTGCTCCGTCTGTATCTTTGGAGCCACCGGAGAAGACTGCCAAATTGGATTCTAGCTCCTCTGTCCTCGGGGCCGCAGGAGGTATCTGTTGTACTGGAATCGGCCTCTGCTCCAATCCTGTTAGAACCCATTCGGAGCCGGTCTCCCAGTATTAGGCATAGATCTCCAGACAGGAGATCACAGTCACCTTCTCTTTCCTCCAAATCCTCCAGGCTTTCTGATTTGGATGTTGATAGGGTGGTTCAGAGGCTCATGCAGTTGCCTGCGTTGGCAAAATTATTTTCGACTCCGACCCAGTCGGCTCCGGAGCCAGTCCCAATGCTTGTACCGATAATTCCTCCTCTGAGCACCTCCTTGTCTTCGGAGCCGGAGTGTTCTGCTCCGAGTGATGTTCTTCTGCGGCCCCGATACCTACTAAGGGTTTATCGGTGCCGACGTCTGCTCCAACCATGTCGGCTCCGTCCTCTGGTCTCGGAACCTGGGTTTCCTCTCTCAGGCCCGAGGGGGATACTTCGGGACTTCTGTCGGTTCTGAGCCTTCCTCTCGGTGCATCGGCTCTGGGAACTCCGGCTCCTGTCATGGCTTTGGAAGCCGGTCGGTCCTCGGATTCGGGGGGACCGGCCTTCGAGGCCATGAGGAGTGCACTGGCCAGATCTTCAGTTACATCACCCAGATTGATCATTCCGTCCCCCTCCACACTGGCTAGACCCTCTGATGTCCCCCTGTCAGTAGACGGCGGAGCCCAAAGGTCTGTGGGGATACCCTCATGAGCGGTCCCCTACTTTGAGGGCCTCTCGGAGTCCATGCCTGAGGAGCCCCCAAGAAAGAAGTTGTGCAAGAGGAAGCACATAGACTCCCAGGACAAGTCCCTCACTTGTGATACCGACCTCGAGGAATCAGAGGGGTCCCCCAAGTCGTCCTCCGATGACATCTCTTTCTCCGACATCCTGGAGATTTTGAGGCAGAGAGGCGGCTGGCAGTCCAAGACCCCCTCTGAGGAGGAGTCTGTATTCCTCAAGGCCTTTGGGGCTCAACCCTCTGCCTCCTGGGTGTCTCCACCCTTCGATGAGCTCCTAGATTTGATCTGCCAAAGGGTGTGGGAGACTCCTGACTTGGTGGAACCGGTATCCAGATGCCCTAATAAATTTCTTTCAGCTCCCCCTAGGAAAGAGTTCCTGTCCAAAGGGGTTTCTGTGGATGCCATGGTGGTGGCGGCAGCCACTCAGCAGGAAGTAGCCGAGTCTTCTTCCTCCATCCATCCTCCTAACAAGGAGTCCAGGAGTATGGATCGGTACGGGAAGCGTACCCTCTCTTCAGCAACCTTTACACTACGGTTGCTGAATTATCTTTGTCATTTTACACGGCTCCAGAGAGATCTCCTGAAAGAGTTAGGAGATACTCTAACGGGTAACGTACCTGAGGCGTTAGCGCAGGCAGTCAACGCCCAGTTGTCTACCCTTGGCTCGATTATCAACTCGTCCATGAGGCTCATATCTTATGTAGCCGAAGGGGCGAGTAGGGCAGCTAGTTCAGGTGTAGCCCTCAGTAGGCAAGCCTGGATGCGCCTGTGTCATTTCGCAGAGGTCTTCAAGTCTTCCTTCACTGACGCCTCCTTTGATGGGTCCTCACTCTTTGGGACCAAAGTGAAAGACACCCTCAACAGATGCAAGCAAGAGGGAAAGACCCTGTCTGCCGTAGGGGTCCGTTTTTCCCCTCCCTTCTAGGCCTTACCCCAAGGCTCAGAGGGGAGGGAAGATGTGGTTCAAAAAGTCGCAGAAGTCTTTCCCTGCCGCTCAAGGTGAGTCCCCCTCCAGAGGCAGAGGGAGGGGGAGGCTATTCTGGAAGATGCAGCCCCAGGGGCAGAGGAGGCCCTCGCAATTCGGGAAACCGTGATTTCTTTCGCGGGTCTTCCTACCATCGTTCCTGATGTGTTGCCTGGCTGTGCTATTCCGGAGCCAGTCGGGAGCCGCATTTCGTTGAATCTGGAAGCCTGGGCAAGTATCACCCAGGATCGATGGGTGCTTCGAATAGTTACCGGAGGTTATACCATCCCATTGCTATCAGATCCCCCTCCAGTCAAGAGAATCCTGGACGTTCCACCCAGTCAAAGGGATCACGCAACACTAGAAATTTCAAAGTTGCTAGAAAAAGAAGTCATCCAGCCTGTCCCCTTAGACCAGATCGGATTAGGGACTTACTCAAGACTCTTTTTGGTGCCTAAAAAAAACTGGGGACCTGAGACCCATCTTGGATCTCAGCCAACTGAATCACTACGTTCTAAAGTCCAAGTTCCGAATGGTCACCCTCCAGTCTATTTTTCCATTGCTGGGAAAAGAAGTATGGATATGCTCCATCGACCTCAAGGATGCTTACTACCATATCAAAATGGACAGGGCATCCAGGAGTCACTTAAGCTTCCAGCTGGGAGCCAGTCACTTTCAGTTTCGTGCCCTGCCCTTTGGTCTCACCACAGCCCCCAAGGTGTTCACCAAGTGTCTGGCAGTGGTGACAGCTCACCTGAGACGTCAAGGATTCCAAGTGTTTCCATACCTGGACGACTGGCTCCTCACCGCCCCCACCAGGCATCTTCTCATTCAGGCCAGATTGCCCTTTGTCATCAACTAGGAATTATCTTGAACTGGGAAAAATCTGCCTTGCTGCCCTCACAGCGTGTCACATTTATAGGCACAGAGCTAGACACCGTTCGTATGCAGGCGTTCCTTCCCCAAGAAAGGATAGCAGTGTTGCAGAGTCAGGTTCGCGCATTGTTACCCCTCAAGAAAGTTCAGGCCAGATGGGTTCTACAGCTCCTAGGATCCATGGCAGCCACCATTATGTTAGTGCCTCTAGCTAGATTACACATGAGGCTTCTGCAGTGGCTCCTCTTCGCTCAATGGTCCTTTCAGGAATTCCCCCTGTCCCACTTGATCCTACTCACCGACCGGTGCAAACAGGACCTTCGTTGGTGTCTACGCTCCACCAACCTGGACGAAGGGAAACAGTTTGTTCCTATGTCACCTGTTGCCACTGTGACCACGGACACCTCCCAGATTGGGGGGGGGGGCATTATCTTGGCAGGACGGTCCAAGGCACGTGGCAAGATCACGAGGTACATCTGCACATCAATGTCTTAGAAATGAGAGCAGTGTTACTGGCGTTGCGAGCACTTCAGAGCTCTCTCCCTCTGGGAATGATTGCAGTTCACTCGGACAACATGCCCGTTGTGTGGTACCTGAACAAGCAAGGGGGAACCAGATCTTATCCCCTGTGCAGAGAGGCTATGCGAGTGTGGCAATAGGCAGTGTCTTCCCAACGGTTCCTAGTGGCAACGCACATTCCGGGGAAGGCCAGTGTGATAGCAGACAGGCTGAGCAGAGCTATTCTGATGCCTTACGAGTGGTCCCGTGTGGTGGAACAGATTTTCAGCAGGTGGGGTCAGCCTTGCTGCGATCTTTTTGCCAGTCCCCTCAATGCAAAGTGCAGCAACTACTTCACACTGATCCCCCCACAGGGGGAGTCACCCAGAGATGCTCTAGTCCACGATTGGCCCCCCGGTCTGCTCTATGCTTTCCCTCCGTTTCCTCTGTTACCAAGAGTGATTCAGAAAGCCATATCCTTGGGAAGCAAGATGATTCTAATTGCCCCACACTGGCCTCGCCAAGTCTGGTTCTCCTTTCTTCATCAGTACACAGTGGACAGTCCTTGGATTCTGGACCCAGTGCCAGACCTACTGACTCACATGTCGGGACAGTCCCATCCCTCCCTGCGGACCCTCAGGTTGACAGCCTGGCTACTCCACTTCCATCCTTAGTCAGACTTCATCGTTTTTCACCTGAGGTTGTACACATTTTATCCTCTTCTCATAAATCTTCCACCAGGAAAATTTATTCCAGCAAGTGGAAAAGATTTTCTATTTGGGCTCATGCCCAGGGACTGGACCCTTACACAGCCCCTATTCCTGCTGTTTTGGATTTTTTATCCATGCTGTTTCAGCAGGGTTCTGCTCCTGCGACCATTAAGGTCCAGCTGGCTGCCATTTCTAACTTTCATACCTCTTACGAACTTTCTCTTATGGCTCATAAACTCTGTAAGGCCTTTTTGAGGGGCACCTTGTTACTACAGCCTCCTGTGTCAGAACCCATCATGTCATGGGATTTAAACTTTGTCCTGCAAGCCCTGACTTCCCCACCTTTCGAGCCAGCTGCTACCTGTGAATTAAAATTTTTGTCCTGGAAGACTGCCTTCTTAATGGCCATCACATCAGCCAGATGGGTGTCGGAGATTCAAGCTCTATCCATCAAAGCCCCGTATTTAATCTTTCATAAGGACAGGGTTTCCTTGAGACCTAATCCGTCCTTTCTTCCTACTTTCTTCCTAAAGTTACATCTACTGTTAATCTCAATCAGTCTGTTGAGCTGCCAGTTTTCTTCCCTCAATTTTCCAACAAGGCAGAGTTTAAATTTCATCAGTTGGACATGCACAGGCAGTTACGTTTCTATTTATACAGGACAAAGCAACTCCGGAAAACTGACCAACTGTTTGTGTCCTTTTCAGAAAATAGAACAGGCTCCCCGATTTCTAAGATTACTATTTCCAGATGGATTTCTGATTGCATTTCCTATATCTATGCGTCAGCAGGCAGAAATTTACCATTCCCTGTCAAGGCTCACTCTACCAGGGCTGTTTCCGCTTCAGTAGCTTACCATTCTGGGCTATCTTTGGATGATATTTGTGCTGCGGCCACATGGGCTTCTCCTCACATCTTTGTTACTCATTACAAATTAGATGTGGCTTCTAGGGGCCGGGCTTCCTTTGGTTCCACAGTTCTCAGGAGTATCTTCCTTTGAGCCTCCCAGGATAGAGGTGCTGGGGACGCTGTCCCATGAGTAAGAATGTAGGCGAGATTGGACCACATAACATCAAGAAGTTATGTACTCACCATAACATTCGATGTATGTGTTCCATCTCGCCTCACATTCTTATGTACCCTCCCACTTTCCCCCCTCCTGGAGGATTTGGAGATGACATTTGGTCTTGAGTACCCTTCAAGGTTGGTTGTTTTTTCTTTGTTACCCTGGATAGTGTTCTACCTTCCTGGACTGTGGTTGTGCATGGGGTGTGACTGTGGATTGCTGCAAACTAGATCTGGGGCTATGGAGCAGTGCAACATGGGATACCAGGTTAGCCCAGCCAGTTAGAGACTTTGTGCTAGAAAAATTAAGTTGGCCGAGTCGGAGCCGATGCTCGGCTCCGAACCCATGAGTAAGAATGTGAGGCGAGATGGACCACATACATCGAACGTGATGGTGAGTACATAACTTCTTGTTCCCACTAATTACCACATCGATGGGAGCCCACTGAACACTGAAGACATTACAAGAGATCTGGGGACGCAGGTTGACAGCAACCTCTCCTTCGACCACCACATTGCCACTGCGGTCAGAAAGTCCTTCTATGTGGCACATCTCATTACCAAGGGTTTTGCATCCAGGAAGAAAGAAGTCATTGTCTCTCTCTCTCTCTCTCTCTACTCTTTCCTCATTAGTAGAGTAAAATGCCTCATTTGGCATGTACCTCACTAGACACCTGCAACAGCTGGAGAGGTCACAGAAGTACCTCACGAAGAGGATCCTAGGCATTAAACACATATCCTACATGGACAGACTCAAAAGACTCCAGCTATTCTCTGTCTCATATCGCAGACTTAGAGGTGATCTCTGCTTGACTTACAAAGCCATGTCTGACCCAGATCTGTTAGAAATGCTACATTTAAAGAAATCCCAATCCCTCTGCACCACATGCTCCAGAGACCTCAACCTCATTATCACAATCAACAGAACATGCTAGAGGGACAGGTTCCTCACCCAGAGACTGCCCATGCTCTGGAACAGACTTCCCATACATGTCAAGCAGAGCACCTCACTGACCCTCTTCTAGAGATATCTTGATGAGTGGATGAGTAATAGAAAGTTCACCCCGGGGATCACTCCAGTGAGTGTATTTGATAGAGGCACTGGGAACTAACGTCAGGTGGCACAATGCCAGGGCACTTCTATAGGCTAGGCTTGTAAAGGCTCCAGGGCCATTAGCCTAGTACACACCTATGAACCTATAAATAAAAGAACAGAAAATACATATACGTAAAATTGACATCCTATTACAATATACTGTAAATACGTAGATTAATACAGATGTTAATACACATATGACATGTAGAATTTTACAGATATACCACCATTAAAAAAGGATAAATACAATATCATACAGCATAGAAACATGTTGGCGTGTTGTAAGTGCAAGAGTTTATTACTCATAAAGCAAGTGTTAAATTGGAAAATTCAAACTGTGGATAAGGAGGAGAAGAGGAAGAGAGTGGAAAGAGAGAAACAAGTATTTGTTAGAGGCAATAAGTGGAGTTAGATATGGGAGGCAGGAGAAATAATAAGTAAAAGTAAGATTAAGACTAAGAGAAGTAAAAGAGAAATAAAAGCAAGGTAAAGGAGAGAGATTGTTTATAGATATTACAGGAGAAGGAGCTGAAATTTTAGCCAGGAGAGTGCAAAGCCAGGAGTCAGAGGAATTGTTTTAGTTGCAATTTAAATAAATGAATGATATGGACTGCCCTGATTGGTGCAGGGATCATATTTCAGACTTTTGCTACACAGTGTGATTTCAGACTTTTGACCACAGTTGTTGTAAGGCTTACAGATGCCAGGTAGATATTTGTCAGAAGATTGAAGGTGACGACTTGGGGGGGTAACAGTGGATAATTGTTCTTGCAGCTGGGCAGGATGAAATATAATCTTGTTTTAAGAGAAGTTGGATACAGTTTAATAGGTGGGATAATTCAGTATAGAGTTTTTAGTGCAGAACTGTGATGTGTTCTGTGACTTGTATGTGCTGGAAATCTATTTACCTTGTTGTAACACTGTTCTAGGTTAGATTTTAGGGTGGCTTGGAGGTTAGTCAAGATGGAAGAACCATAAAATAAAGAAAAATAGATATGTCATTGCAAGAGTGACTCTAGTGGATGCAGTATGGATTTTTTGGCACTGTGTAGCATTCCTAGTTTTTCTTATATTGCTATGTAAGTGGGGGTCATTTTTAAGGTTGTCATTTATTGCAACTCCAGCAGTTTTGTGTGGAACACTGCTATTGGAGTGTTGTTTTGGGATGTGGTCTTAAAAGTTATTTTTCTCATGTGCAAGTGATTTGGGGGAAAATAAAAGCGATTTTCTTTGGATTAAGAAGGAGTTGGTGGTTACAAAGCCAGTTTTCAGTAGAATTAAAGGCATGTTTTCTAACCTTTTCTGAATTTTCTAGATGTCTGAGAGGCAGATAAGGGTGGATTTGTCTCCATACTTTGCTGTATAAAAAGTATGACGACTGTTTATAAAAATATTAAATAGAAGAGGACCAAGGATAGCGCCTTGCAGTATACTTGTAATGATGGGTTGAAAAGGGGAAAGGGTAGAATTCTATTTGACTGTCTGGTAGCATTCTGACAGGTAATTATTGCACTACTGAAGAGTAGGTTGTGAGATACCCACTGTGGGCAGTTGTAGTAGGAGGTTCTTTTTATAAGATAGTGTTGAAAGCTTTTGATAAGCCAAGGAATAAGGAAGATACAAGTTTACCTCTATCCCTGGCTTTATTTATGTTAGCTGTAAGTTAGGAGGGCAGTTGTAAAACCATGTTTAGTATATGTTAGTAATTTCTTTAAGAGATGCTGCAGTAGTTGTTTATGGACACATTTTTTTTCTATTTTTTTTGCTTCCAGTCTGGGTGAGAATCAGAAGTGTGGAGAGAATATGGCAAACATTCCAAACACTTTTCAAGCCTGTCAGCCACCAAAACTCAGACCATCTTATGGCTTAGCATTGTTGCATGTTATGCTGCATTTAGGGTAGCTGTTAAAATGGAGGTCATGGCAGTGGTTTTGGGTTTCCTTGTAGAGCATCAGCAGAAAGCGTCATTGCTCCATTTAACAGCCTTACTTTGTACTACCATGAGATTTTCTAACCTGGGTAAGCCAAGGAATGTGAGTACATAAATTGCATCACTGGAATTTATTTCCATCTTAAAAAAGTATGTGGTAAAGCCTTCCAGCTGCAGTCTCTGCTTAGTTATAAACCAGTGGGTACAGACTAGGAAACATATTCCCCTTCTGAAAAGGGATGTAGAGAGTGGTCCACTACCTCTGGCCTGTTAGTGTTGTTGATTTGGCAAACCGTTCCATTCTTTCCCATTCAGAAGTAGTAGGATGAAAGCCCTCCCTCCATTATGGCTAGTGGAGAATCATCACATCGTACATCTGAGATTTAGGTGCTGGAGCATGGGATGCCCTAATGTTTGCTTTCATTTCTTTCAACTGTGTTCATAAGTTCCCTTCCTCTAGAAACAAGCAGGTACACCTGACACCCTGTTTCATAGCAGTACAGCAGAGACAATGACAAAGGCTGTAAAAATGGGATTTTATTGTATCCTTTCATTAATCTCAGAATGCTAATACTGCAGGTGTGCATTCCTGTTCTGAACTAGAATAACTGATTTATGCCCTGGACATGCATTCTGATTCTTATGGCTCACTGGAAATTCTTCACATTCAACATTGAAGTGAGCATATCAATTTGGGCCATTGCCTTTTCAATTGTTTTCATTTTACTAAGTATATCAGAGTTGCAACAGCTGCTTTTTGGAACAAGGTGTATCCATCTTTCCCTACATGGGTGACTAGCTGTTGTCAATCCTGTTCATATAAAGTATTTTGCAGAACCTCTCAGACATTATACATGTTCATGGAGCTAGATTCTGTCAGAATCTTTGTCATCTGGTCTTGCCTTGGCCATACTCAGGGAGTTAGAAAAGAGGACTATAGGCTTTGTCTCTGTATTTTCTTAAGTACAGAGAAGTAAGTTCATCTTCTGCTTAAGATTCTTGCCTACACAATAGGTTCATAGGCAGGTACTGGGCTATCTGCCCAAAGGCACATATTAGCCCAGCCATGTTGTGCGGTATTCACCGCCCCCTTGGTTAGTTCCCTAGGCCCTTGATCTAGCAGCTAGTACCCTTGACCCCTATCTAGTAGAGCTGTTGGTATGATCCCTGGTGTGAACTTTCTGTTACCCATCCACTCGTCAAGGTTCATCTTGAAGAGTGATAGTGAGGGGCTCTGTCTTATGTAGATCAGGACCTTGTTCCATAGCAAGGGAAGTCTTTGCGAAGGGAATCTGTCCCTCCAGCGTGTTCTGTTCATTGCTGTGCTGAGGTTTATATCCCTAGAGCGTGTAGCTTGAGTAGATTTGGTTTTGCTAAGATGGAGCATGTTCAACAGTTCTGGGTTGGACATGGCTCTGTGTGTTAGACAGAGATCGCCTCTGAGAGGGCGGTATGCAACAGAGAAAAGCCTTAGTTTTTTCAATCGTGCTGCATAGGGCAACTGTTTGAGGCCAGTAATCCTTTAGTGAGGTACCTCTGTGGTCTCTCCAGCTGCTGGAGATGCCTGGCCAGGTACATTCCAATTGGTGCATTGTACTCAATAATGGGTCTGATAAGGGAAGAGTAGAGGGGCACCACTACATCCTTAGATCTTGATACGAACCCTTTCGTGATCAGATGGGTCACATAGAAGGATTTTCTAACCACCTTGGCAAATTGGTTATCAAAGGAAAGCGGACTATCTACTTGGGTCCCTAGATCCCTTATTACTTCTTCAGATTTCAGGGGGTTATCTCCTATGTGGTAGTTTGCGGGTACTCTGTTTTTTCCAAAGGGGATTACTATGCATTTTTTAGCATTTAGCTTGAGACCATGGCTTTGACACCATGCATCAGTCTCATTAAGGCCCTTCTGGAGGATATCCATGTCGGCCGGAGACTATATTATAGCACCCAGTTTGCAGTCGTCTGCAAACTTGGTCAGCCACAGCCCTTCAGTGCTTGCCTGTACTTCTGAGAAGTATATGCCAAACAGGAGGGGCCCCAGGACTGAGCCCTGAGGCACACCGTTCATTACTGGTCTGGATTCAGACATAGATCCTACTACTCTTACTTTGTGGGATCTGAGAGGCAGTTTGCAATCCATCTTGTGACGTAAGGGTTTATGCCCATGTTGGTGAGTTTATCAATAATACCCGAATGGGGAATGGTGTCAAATGCTTTAACAAGGTCAAGGTAAGCCTTGTGTACCTCCTTTCCCTTATCTATAGCCTGAGTAACTGTCTCAAAGAAGTCCACCAGGTTCAGGAGGCATGATCTGCCCTTGACGAAGCCGAACTGTGTGGGGTCAAGTGTTTGGAGGTTCCCAATCTCTCCATTTATGAGTTCCATAATGATTCGCTCCATTGCCTTACAGATCAGACTGGTCAGGCTTATTAGTCGGTAGTTCCCAGGGTCGGTTGTGGGCCCACCCTTGTGCAGCGGAACCACCGTTGCTGTGCACCATTCTGTGGGCACATATCCTGTGAACAGGGTATTCAGATGCGGGGTTAATTAATTTTGGAGTTCGCGTATGACACAGCCCGGGACACCATCTGGTCCCATGGAGGCAGTGTTTTTAGCTTTAGATAGAGCCTTATTAACCAATGTATCAGTAATAGTTGGAGTTACACAATCCCCTGGAATAGTAATAGGCCCTGCAGATGGTGAGGGCGGGGAGAAATTTGCACTGAACCTGTCAGCGAAGATGTTGGCAATGTCAGTCGGGTCAGTGTATTTTATTACATTTTGTACTAGCTCAGAACAGACCTGAGCGTTGCCATTTAGGTTTTTGACTTAACCATAGAAGTCCTTATGGTTATTCTTGGCAACTTTCTTTTCGAAATTGGCTTTAGTTGACTTGATGAGGGCCCTCAATTTCTTACTAATGCATCAGGGATGATTTTTCTACTTGAGATTTGGCATCATTCGTAGCTGTTCTTGTGGCAAGGCTGTATGTAAGACCAGTTTGGAATTGTAAGGGCAAAGTGAAATAAGCACTTGGGCATCTTGGACACAAATATTCTAACTTCTGAAGATGTCAGCAGGAAGCTGGAGTGGTGGCTGGCCCCATTTAGCTTCTGCAAGGGAGCTTCCTTTATTTTGTCTCCTGATCAGACAGTATTTGGATGCTTCCTCTCTGTTGTGATAAGCCCACATATGGGAGGTTCATACAGTGAGTGTGTTTGAGGCTATGGGTCTCCACTCCTGTGATTAAGGATTGCCAGGCAGTAATCTGAGCTTTCCAGAAGTTTTTCCAATGTTGAAAAGAAGGTATCTTTAACCAGAGATACCAGATATAAACTTTTTCATGAGTGCTAATCGGTATGTCCCCCACAGAAGACATATTTCCCCATCTTGAAAAGAAGGTATCTAACCAGAGAGCCATTGATGACCTGCATCAGCAAGCAGAATGGCATATGGTAATTAGTGCCTCCTCTCAGAAGACCATTGCCTTTTGGGAATGGGTAACCAAACAACCAGTCATGTAGAACACCTTGAATAAAAGATCTAAACTAGTCTTTGTCTGAGCCTTATGAGGGGGAAACCTCTAAGCACACTGCATGCACACCACTTTATATCCTTGTTCAGGCCTGAGGACAACCCTCTTTCACGATCAACAGTGCAGAGCAGGCAAAGAGATTGCCAGAGGCAGTATCCTGAGGTTGTCTTACTAGACGTTTTGTCACTATCTTGAGTGTGAGGTTCAGCTGTTCCTTTTTATTGTTCCCAGTTTTTCAAGATGATGTTTCTCAACGTTTACAAGGAGAGGTTTAGAGTGATTTTTATGACCCCATTTGATCAGGACAGGTATGGTTTCTGTTGCTGTGGCAGCCATCACTGGTTTTGCCCTTGTCATTTATGACTTTATAGAACCTGTCACAAAACCAGGGAATCTTGGTCTGTCTGAACCTTAGGATTGGCAAACTGCAGTTGGTGTCTAACCAAATTACTATAGCCAGGTTTGAGATATTATGTTAATCACAGTGCATAAATATTATTAGTTGTATGTAAATTGCCATATTTTCACAGTGTAATGGGCTTGCCATATTTACAACCTCTAAAGAGTTTCAACCCTTTCTTGGATAAGAGATTTGACACCCTGAAATGTTTGTTATAAGCTGGTATGTCTGATGGTCAGAGACCAAGCCCACTCCTTGGCAGTGCCAGCCTTTCATTAACCTGACAATGGCAAGGTAGTGACTTAAGCAGATGCTACTAATAAATGTAGTTAGTTCCATCCAACCTACTTTCAGCAAAGCCCTTAAGTCACAGACAGGAAAGTGAATACATAACTGTTAAAAAATGTATTAATATAATAGAATATTGCCCACCTTACCCTTCTAGCCCTCATTCACTATGCTGTTTTGATTTTTCTTCATTAACTCCCTGATACATCTCATGTTTTACCAGAAGT
The DNA here is from genome assembly GCF_019279795.1 of Protopterus annectens. Lineage (NCBI taxonomy): Eukaryota > Metazoa > Chordata > Ceratodontiformes > Protopteridae > Protopterus > Protopterus annectens. The sequence goes on from NC_056745.1 coordinate 219,115,020, forward strand.
ACAAACTGTGGTCACAGATGCATTCGACATTAAGCATTCCTGTATGCTGAGGACATTTTTGCAAATGTGATTGTCAGCTGCCTGAAGTGGTAACTGTAGTTTCCTGCCTGAAGTGTCTGAAACAGAAATGAATCCAGGGACTTTTAACATGAGGTGCAATGTCAGCGATGTTCAGCATATAGATCACTGCTGCAATAGCATAAGCTTTGTGGATCCTACATCCAGTGATCACACAGCTTTATAAAGCTAAAGGGGTGCCTTCCACCTGCTCCAGCTGTCAGGAAAGTACAGTTTTGTACCTACCATAAATGTAGATGTTCGAGTGTGTACACTGCTGCAGTCATTACACTTGGGTTATCCTGCTGTCAGGCGGTACCTCAGCTGGCCTGAGTTCCAAAGTCTTGGTCCGGCGTCGGTTGCTGTCGCCTCCTTCCTGACATCAGTGCGACAGGGGTATATAAGATGCAGCCGATGCCATTTTCTTCAGTTTTTCTTGCCCCAGATGTCAGGTGCCCCCAAAAAGGTAGGCCATTCAAATTGCTAATAAAACATACATAAGAAAAGCAATCAACAACATTCATTTACCAGCAAATACTCCCCATAGGTAGTAAAGGGTAGAAGACATAGATACGTACCAGCAAGTAAGAGGGGAAGGAGGGAGGGTAACCTGGACTGCAGCAGTGTATACACTCGAACATCTACATTTATGGTAGGTACAAAACTGTACTATGTTCATCGTGTTACACTGCTGCAGTCATTACACTTGGGTAGAATCCCAAAGCTGAGGTAGGGTGGCTGGTTCTATATGGCATTAGGGGTGGCTATAAGGCCCTGCAGCACTGCAGTGGCGAAGCCAACTCTGGATTTAGAGTATAGAGGCAGATGGTAATGCTTGGTGAAGGTATGTATAGAACTCCAAGTTGCTGCTTCCAAAATATCTTTGGTAGGTACTCCTCTGAGGTAGGCAGCTGAAGTGGCTGTTGCCCTGGTGGAGTGAGATCTAATGCTGTTAGGTACAGGTTTCCCATGGTGTGTGTAGCAGAAGCATATACAGTGTCCTATCCATTTTGAAATTGTCTGTTTTGAAATGGCTTTTCCCTGTGCTCCTGCAGCACACGCTACCAATAATTGCTCAGATTTTCTGAAAGCTTTGGTTTTGTCCAAGTAGAAGCGTAACTGCCTGTGTATATCCAAAGAATGCAGTAGTCTCTCCCCTTTATTCTGTGGATTTGGATAAAAAGTTGGCAAGTGAATAGTTTGGTTTAGAGCCACACTTGATACCACCTTTGGCATAAACGTAGGGTTAGTTCTTAAAGACACCCTGTCCTGGTGGAAAATGATGAAAGGTTCCACTGCCATTAGTGCCTGTAATTCTGAAACTCTTCATGCTGATGTTATTGCCAGGAGCAGAGCAGTTTTGCAAGAGATATATTTTAAATCTGCTGTGTTAGCTGGCTCAAAAGGAGGTAAAGTTAATTTTTCCAACATGAAGTTGAGGTCCCAAGTTGGAATAGGTGCTCTACGGGGCGGTCTTATGTTTTTAGCCCCTCTGAGGTACTGCTTTAGCAAAGGATTAGAGAAAATTGGTGGATCCGTGTTGTAATGAGCAGAGATGGCAGAGGCATGGATCTTGATGGATGAAAAGGAGAGGCCCTTGTCCAGCATCTCAGTTAAATATTGTAGTATCTTAGGAATATTTGGGACAAGAGGGTCTAAGCTGTGAGCCTGGTTCCAGGCACAGAATCTCTTCCATTTATCCGAATAGGCTTTCCTGGTACTTGGCCTTCTGGCCTCTAGAATGACATCCATAACAGCTTTGGAGAGAGGCATTGCTTGATTGACTAAAGAATCTTCCATGCAGCTAGGTTTAAAGTCTTTAGCTGGCTGTGAAGTATCTGATTGTTGTGCTGAGTCAGTAGATGTGGGATTTGAGGCAAAATCCAGGGTGGTCCTTGTGCTAAGTTCTTTAAGATTGGGTACCAGTGCTGGCGTGGCCAGTCTGGTGCAATCAGGATCATCTTTGGCTCTTCCTGCCTGGCTTTAATGAGTACCTTTGGAAGGAAAGGTAGTGGTGGGAAAGCATATACTTGTAGGTTTCTCCAGCTGAATGTGAGGGCATCCACTTTCCATGCTTGTGGATGGTAAGTCCTTGTGCAGAATTTCTGTAGCTGGCAGTTCATTGGGGATGCAAATAGATCTGTGTCCGGGCTCCACCATTTCTGTGTTATCATTCTGAATATTTGCGGATTCAATTCCCATTCGTGGGGATCCATGATGTTTCTGCTTAAGTCATCTGCCAGTGTGTTTTTCTCTCCTGGCAGGAATTGTGCTTGCAGATGAACTTGATAGTTTAGAGCTGTGTTCCACAAGGTCATGGCTTGTCTGCAGAGGGGATAAGAGTGAGTGCCTCCTTGCTTGTTTATGTACCACATAGCTGTGGTGTTGTCTGTCTTTAGTAGTAGTTGTCCTGGATGCAGTAGGTCCTTGAAGGCTATAAGGGCATTTTGTACAGCTAGCATCTCTTTTTGATTGATGTGAAGATGCCTTTGTTCTGCAGGCCACTTGCCCTGAATACATTTTCCTGCCATGTGTGCTCCCCAGGCATAATCCGATGCATCTGTTGTCATTGTTTGCCTGGATGTGGGTTGAGTAAAGGGCTGTCCGTTGTTGAGGTGACAAGCTTGAGCCCACCATCGAAACTCCTGTTGAAGGCAAGGAATTAGTGGTATAACTGTTTCCAAACTTCGACAGTCTTTAGGTACCATTGTAGTTTCCTCATATGCAGTCTGGCATATGGAATTAGTAGTATGCAAGATGCCATGTAACCCAAGGCCTGCAAAATTTTTCTTGCAGTGAGTTGGGTTATTGTTGCCATCAATTGAAAATATTGAGTCGGTTGTCCTTGCTTGTCTGGTGTGAGATAAGCCATCTGGGCCATTGTATTTAAGCTGGCACCCAGGAATATTATCTCTTGTGAGGGCACTAGTTTTGATTTTGTTCGTTTACTGTGTACCCCAGGCAACTTAATAACTTTTTTACAAACGCCAGATGCTTTAGAAGAATGTCTTTGCTCTCTGCTTGTATCAGGCAGTCGTACAGGTACGGATAAATTTTAATTCCTTTCTGTCTGCAAAATGCAATTACTGGTGCCAGGCACTTTGTGAAGACCCTGGGCGCAGTAGATAAGCCAAAGAGCAGAGAATTGATAATGCATTGAGCCAGCTATGAATCTGAGGTATCTTCTGCAGTTTTGTCTGATAGGGACATGCAGGTATGCCTCCTTGAGGTCCAAGGTTACGAGCCAAGCTTTCTTGCCCAGCATGGGAAGAAGCTGCTGTAGTGTCAACATTTTGAATTTCGGAACATCCAGATAAGTGTTTAGAGAAGAAAGATCCAGAATGGGCTTCCAGGCTTTGTCCTTTCTGGGAACCAGAAAGAGTTTTGAGTAAAATTCTTGTCCTTGCTCATGTGGTGGTACCTTTTGAATAGCTCTCATGTCCATGAGTGCTGTTATTTGTTTTTGAGCCTCTGCCCATTGATTTGGCGGCAGATTTGGCATTCCTTTTAACCTTAGACTCAACCCAAGGCAAAACGACACACTGATAAACACAAAAAAGGAACTGTAGCAAGCAAACGGCACACGAATAAAAATGCCAAATCCTTTAATGCAATGAAGCACTTTTCGTTTGACACAATGTACAAACTTCTTCAGATGAATAAACTACCTTACACAAAGGCTTTAAATACTAAAATAATCACTCAATTAAACAATAAAACAATAAAAACAGCAATAATGCACTTTTAAAGAAAAACAAACACTTTATACCACCTGTCAAACAACGTATATCCATACTCTACGATCAGTCATTGTATCAATAATTTACATAACATTACACATCTCATATCGCAATACCTACTAAATATAGATTGAAAAGTAAATAAAAACTTATCAGACTAAAAGTTAAGATGGTGTTATATAAAAGGAATATCATCTTGTTAGACTCTTAAGCTTCAATATGCTGCTAATAGAGCAGCCTTCATTCAAACCAGGCATGGTGTACGCATTTAACCTAATCTGCCAGCCTAATTCAAGCTCTTCCAACTTTAAGGCTGCAGGGCCACCTCGAGGATCCTGACAAACTTGGTCGATCACCAAAAATTTAAAGCTATGGTCAGGATAGGATGAAATATGCTTCGCCAAAGCGTTTTCAGATTTTTTTTCTTATAGCATATATATGTTCATAGAGGCTCTTACGAAGACGCCTCTCCGTTTTTCCAATATAAAAGGCCAAACACGATTGGCACTGAGCTAGATAAACTATCATTCTGGAATTGCAATTCACTCTGTGCTTTAAAGTGTACAGATGATCATGTACCTTGAATCTATTAGATTCAATAATATATTGACAATAGCTACAAGATTGACATTTATACATGCCAACAGTTCTACTGCGGCGTAATTGACGTTGTTCAAAGAAAGCTTTAAGATTTTTAGCTTTCTTATACACAACTCTGGGTTGATCATCGACTCTTTGAAGAACACTTGGGTCACTCCTAAAAAGTGCCCATTTCTTACATAGAATACGGAAACAATCCTTACTGTTGATACTAAAAGTTGTAATAAACATAGCCCCTTGTGCCTTAGACTCAAGAGGAGTATTAGAATCATTTTCTGACAGGGGGACAATATTCTCATCATATTGATGTTATGTATGGACACTATCCAGAATCGGTTTATAAAAACGTCTAGCACGTTTACTTGAAATCTCCTCAATGATGCCATCAACCATATGGTCTGGGTACCCACGATGTAAAAACATACTCCTTAAAAGGGAGCATTCAGCTTGAAAGTCATTGTCAAGAGTAATAATGCGGGCTGCCCTAACCAACTGGCCCTTTACAACAGCCCACTTCTGATGGTAAGGGTGGCAACTAGAGTAATGTAGAAATGAGTTGGAATACGTACTCTTCCTATGGATATTGGCCGTAAATTTTTGGATGGAATAGTCCTTGGTTAACAGTACATCAAGATATGCTATAACCTCTGTATTAAATGTAGAGGTAAACTTCAAAAACTGCGTAGACTTATTGAAATGATTAACCACCATGTCACTGATCGTACTGTCACCATCCAACAATATAAAAATATTGTCAAGGTAACGGGTGTAAAAAATCATTCTGTCCTTAAAATCACAGTTATTAAGGACAAAAGGTACTCCCAATAGGCCATAACAGAGTTAGCAACACTGGCCCCACCCCAGATTTCCCTGTTTATTCGGCATACCTAAGATACATAAAGATGTGATCAACCCCCCTATGCGTCCCCTTGTTGACGGTAGGGGTTCCCCTACATATCCATGTGCCAAGGTTGTTGACGCTGTCTTACAGAGGTATTTGGTTAAAGTTACAAATGAAAAAAGAAAAGAAAAGCAGGAGTGTGGAGAATACAAATTCCAGCCTCAGTTATAAAACAAAATGAACGCTTTATTAGGTATTGCGTTTTCGTCCAATAGACTTCATCAGATCAAGTACATACTTAAAAATCAAAGCTTTATACTAAAATTCATACTGTTTGTAACCAATCATGTTTCACTTCTAATTAAAAAGTCCCACTTCAATTTAACATTTCCCAATGTTTGTATATAACGTTTGTAATCATATTGTATGTAATAAAAAATATATATAAGTTTAATTTAAAAACAGATCATTGTTTAAAAACAACATTGTATAAGTTAATTCATTCAAAAAAAGTATATTTATTTCTATTCCAAAGGATTTATTCCCAGTTGGATTTGCTTCTTAAAGTTAACCAAATCTGTAAAGACTCTCGGATAAAATAAATAGCTTAGATTTTGATGTCAGATTTAATTTCCTCACCATAGATATCAAAGTTTTGTATACGTGTATTCCACACGATATAGCTTTAGAATGGGTCGGCCAACTTTTAAGGTTACACGGTGGCACGAGAAATGAGTTGGAACTTGTTAATGAATTATTAGACCTGATACTTGATAATAATTATTTTATCTTTGATAACAGGTTTTATTTACAGAAAATAGGGGTAGCAATGGGCTCTCCGTGTGGGGCCAGTGTTGCTAACTCTGTTATGGCCTATTGGGAGCACCTTTTTTCCTTAACTATGATTTTAAGGACAGAATGATTTTTTACACCCGTTACCTTGACGATATTTTTATATTGTTGGATGGTGACAGTACGATCAGTGACATGGTGGTTAATCATTTCAATAAGTCTACGCAGTTTTTGAAGTTTAACTCTACATTTATATAGAGCTTAGTGCCAATCGTGTTTGGCCTTTTATATTGGAAAAACGGAGAGGCGTCTTCGTGAGAGCCTCTATGAACATATATATACTGTAAGAAAAAATAAATCTGAAAACGCTTTGGCTAAGCATATTTCATCCTATCCTGACCATAGCTTTAAATTTTTGGTGATTGACCAAGTTTGTCAGGATCCTCGAGGTGGCCCTGCAGCCTTAAAGTTGGAAGAGCTTGAATTAGGCTGGTTAAATGTGTACACCGTGCCTGGTTTGAATGAAGGCTGCTCTATTAGCAGCATATTGAAGCTTAAGAGTCTAACAAGATGATATTCCTTTTATATAATACCATCTTAACTTTTAGTCTAATAAGTTTTTATTTACTTTTCCATCTATATTTAGTAGGTATTGCGATATGAGATGTGTAATGTTATGTAAATTATTGATACAATGACTGATCGTAGAGTATGGATATACGTTGTTTGACAGGTGGTTTAAAGTGTTTGTTTTTCTTTAAAAGTGCATTATTGCTGTTTTTATTGTTTTATTGTTTAATTGAGTGATTAATTATTTTAGTATTTAAAGCCTTTGTGTAAAGTAGTTTATTCATCTGAAGAAGTTTGTACATTGTGTCAAACGAAAAGCGCTTCATTGCATTAAAGGATTTGGCATTTTTATTCGTGTGCCGTTTGCTTGCTACAGTTCCTTTTTTGTGTTTATTCCTTTTAATCTTGGCAGAGTGTGAAAGTGGAACCTGTAACCTTGAGATACAATGTTGAGAACCCATTTGTCTTTGGTGATCATATGCCAATTGTGATAGAAAAGTGCCAGTTTTCCTCCCAAGGGGCTGCCAAGAGAGAGCTGTTTGGCAGCTGTAGTGGGAAGTCATTGGAACTGTTTTTTATATGGTTGGGGCCTGTCTTCCCCTTCTTTCTGGCCTGATGCAACCCATTGTCGAGGCCTGTAAGAACCTTGTGGTTGACCTCTACCTCTTGGACATCTGTATCTGCCCCTTTGAGGTCTGTCTGTAGCTGGAAAGGACCAATTCTTTGTTGGCCAATTTCTGCTAAATCGAGGAGGCTGAACCTGTAAGAAATCCTTCACGGTTTGCATAGATTTTGCCTTATCCTCTATTTTCTTTAATACCTCTTCTGCCTTAACTCCAAATAACACATCCTGCTGCAAAGGTGCATCCAATAGTTTTGCTTTAACATGATCTGGTAGCGTATGCTCTTTTAACCAAGCATGTCTTCTAATGACAGAACTTGTAACTGCTGCTCTACAGGAGGCCTCTAAAGAATCAAAGCCACATTGCAAAGTATGTTTTGCCACTTGTTCAGCTGCATGCAATAAATCTTGCATTTCCTTAAAATTAGGAGGATCTGACTCTGGAAGCATTTTTTTTCAACTGAGACATCAAAAATTGCTGATATTTTAGCATGTGAAACTGGCAATTTAAGGATCTCATTGCTAAAGTTGCAGACGTATATACTTTCTTCCCCCATCTGTCTAATGCTCTGGAATCTCTGTCAGAGGGGACTGGATTCTTTGCTGATGAGGCCTTAACCCCTTTGGGTCCCTGAGAAATAGTTTCAGGGTCAGCAACAGGGCTTTTATAAAGAAATTTGTGTGAGTCAGGGACTCTGTAGTATCTGTCAGGCTTAACAGGGGCTGGAGGTAAAGAATCAGGATTTAAACTGGATTCAGTATACACATCATCCACAATATCTAACATTGGTGGAATAGCAAGGGGTCTGTGTTGAGGTAATAAAAGGAAGTCTGTGAGCCTTTTCTTGGATTCTGAGTAGCCCTGGCCTTCCCAATGGAAATGCTCCCTCATGGTATGTAAGGTTTCCCCAAAGGAGTAGTCCTCAGGCGGAGAGGCTGATGGAATAGATTCCTCCACATCAGAATCCTCATAAGGGGGTAAGGAATATCCTAGGTCTGAGGATGAATCTGAAGAGATGGACACCTGGTCGGATGAGTCATAGTCTGCATCCTGTCTAGCCCTTTTATCTGGAGGGAGATGGGACCCCCCCCCCCTGATCAGGGTGATTAGGTCTTCGGCCATTTTGAGCATTTGTTTCTTAGGCATGGGGGCCTGTCCTGGAGAATGCTATATTTGTTTTTGTTTTTAAAGGAAGTTTAGACTTAGCAGAAGGTTTAATGCTTAACTGAGTAGGTCTGAAAACACCCTCTGAAGCTGCGGGTTGTTCAGCTATTCCGGATCCCTCTGAAGGGATGTTTTCAGTAGGCTGAAAATCTTGTGCTTCTGAAGGCCCAGCCAACTCCACGTGGGAGTCCGTGGCGGCCTGTGGTTCTACAGAAGTGGTCGTCAGGGGCTGCGAAGGCACCTCGCTGAAAACCGGAGAACCGGCGACTGGCCTAGAAGAGGCTTCGTCGTCAGTTTTGGGCCTCGGATGCCTATCCTTGTCTTTGCGCTTTTTATGTATTCCGGTCGTCGGAAGTTCCAACGGCATGGTGTAATTGAATTTTCTGCCAAAATAATGTTGGGCAAAATCAAACCGATGTTTAATAGTGCGCTTGTTAAACCTAGCACAAAACCGACAACCAGTGACGTCATGGTCTGGGCCTAGGCATGGGATACAATAAGAGTGGAAATCCTTATGAGGTATTTGCTTCCCACAAGAAATACAGTTATTAACTTTTACTGACATCGGTCTGAGGCAAGAAAAAGTTTCCCCAATGGGGTACTTAGCTTTGTAGAAGACTTCGGAATGAAAATCTTAGGAGTCGGCCGACCGGCACTTGCGAACTGCTTTTGCTTCGGGCACCGCGCAGCAAGAAAGACTGAAGAAAATGACGTCGGCTGCATCTTATATATACCCCTGTTGCACTGACATCAGGGAGGAGGCGACAGCAACCGACGCCAGACCAAGACTTTGGAACTCCAGCCGGCTGGGGAACCACCTGACGGCAGGATAACCCAAGTGTATTGACTGCAGCAGTGTAACACGATGAACATCCTAAGAGAAGCAGCATTTAAAGACCACTGGAATGCAAAAAGCTACAGAGCTTTTTTGCTGCTGAAGAACACTGCAATAGGCCATATGGAACTGTCAGTCAACTAGCAATCGTTTAAGGCTAGGAAGTAAGTTCCTGATAGGGAAAACCTTCCAATATATACATTTTTCAGAGGAAACTTATGGTTTTCTGGCTAAAATGTTTTGGTGGGAAGCATTTTATTTTAGGATTGTCATTGTATTTCCCTGGGAGTTTTGCATGTAAATATAGTGTCAATGGCGCAACAGGTAGAGCACTCACTTTTGGTGCAGAAGTCTGTGGGTTCTATTCCCACACCAGGTAGATCAATTGCTGACACTGCAATGCAACTTAAAAGGAACACTACACTCCTGAGTGCGTTGTCCATTGAATAAGATGCTAAACTGACAAGTCTGCTTGATTTGGTGATAAGCTCAGGTAGATGTAAAAGATTCCATGGCACCTATAAAAAAAGAGTAGGAGTCCTTTAACACAACGTACAAAATGTAGGTATTTACAGGCACAGATGTACACATTTCTCTGTTTTTTTAGTAAACATCCTCATTGTTGTTTTTCCATACTTGACCACCACTCCTTATTTCACAACCATAATCTAAATTTTTTGCTATATATCTGAAAAATCAGTATACCATTAAAAAAATATTCAGTCTTTCATTTCAAATAACCTAGATTGCATGAAATAAATTCTTATCTATTCTTCTCACATATTTTTTCTTCTTGTTCTTATACTATCCATACATAATCATATTTGTATCTATATTGTTTGTCATTAATATTCTCCAAAAAATCTTCACACAGTTTTTTTGCAGAATTTCACCACTCTTTTACATTAAGAAAATTCTCTCTCCCTCCCCTCAAAATAAACACCATATTTCAAGTTTTTTTGTATGGCATATTCCACTTTACTTGCAAATTGTTTATCAGTCTCCATAGGAAATCCTGATACTGTACTATTTCGGTACACCACTTTTTCCTTTATTGATTTAATCATTTTTCCTGGTAAATTATAACATATATTTAAATGATATTAATGTTGTCACATTATTATACCACAGCCTTGTATCATTCTCTATATCTTCAATTTTTATTTTCCATGTTAGCATTTTTTCTTGATAAATTGTAATTTCTTCATTTGCATATTTTTCTTATTCTCATCACCCAGAACGTTTTGCACTTATTGAAATATTCTCACTGTTAATTTCTCATTGTCTTCCTTTACCCAGTTTAGTATTCTGTACAAGTTTAAAGAAGCATAATAAACTACTGAATTTAGCAACCCCAATCCCACCTCTTTTCACTGGGTTTTAATCTTGGACCTCATATGAAAGGAAGCACCAGTTGCATAATTTCCTTTCCATATTTTTCCTGGGATGATATAAACATTTGACATGTTTGCTATTTTCCCATTAATACAGAATTCACCAGATGAACCTTTTTCCTGAATGCTAATCTATATGTCCTTCACAAGAAAATACATTTCTTTCATTTTTTTCATTAAACCCTCAAATTGAATCATAACTACATCATTTCCCCAATTGTTTTTCTAGCAAAGAGATTTCATTTATTGGAAAATACATACCCCCAATTTTCATCTCATCACCAAACCCTTACTTTTACCTTTATTCAAGGTCATTCCCATTTCCTTTAAACATCCATTCAGGTCATTCCCAGTCCTTTAAACCAAAACTTCCCTCATCCATATTTTGTTCTTAGCAACTATTGCACTGTATCATCTGCGTATGTCAAAACTACTATAATTATCACCTTCTTTTGCCTCACATATCTAGCAATTTTCATTTTTTTAAGCTACTTCACTCACTATCGCATTCATTACCAGTGCATACAATATTCATCTCATGGGACATCCTTGTTTTATACCACACTTCATGCACATTTCTTTACTCAGCCACTTATTCACCAACACTGCCACTCTGCTTATTTGATATGCTAACAAACACTGTCTCCTAATTCTGTTAATTCTGTTATCTGTTCTGTACTTCTCCATAATGTCCCACAAAACATCATGATGTTCATCGTGTTTCACTGTTGCAGTCATTACTCTTGGGTTATCCTGCTGGCAGGCTACCCTCAGTCGGCCAGAATTCCAAAGTCTAGGTCCGGCGTCGGTTGCTGTCGCCTCTTCTCTGACGTCAGTGCGCCAGGGGTATAAAAGATGCAGTCAACGCCATTTTCTTCAGCCTTTCTTGCCGTGCGGTGCCCAAAGCAAAATCAGTTCGCAAGTGCCGGTCGGCCGACTCCTGAGATTTTCAAATCCAAATTTCAGAACCGAAGTCTAAATTAAAGCTAAGTACCCTGTTGGCGAAACTTTTTTCTTGCTCCAGACCAATGTCAGAAAAAGTTAACAATTGTATTTCTTGTGGGAAGCAAATACCTCGTAAGGATTTTCACTCTTACTGTATTCCTTGCCTAGGCCCTGATCACAACATTGCTAGCTGTCGGTTTTGTGCTAGATTTAACCAATGCACTATCAAGCGTCTGTTCGATTTTGCATTTCATTACTTTGGCCGAAGATTTAATTATATAATGCCGTCGGAACAGCCGACAACCGGAGTTTACAAAAAACGCAACGATAAGGATAGGCATCCGAGGTCCAAAACCAACGATGAAGCCTCTACTAGGCCAGTCGCCGGTTCGCTGGTTCTCAGTGAGGGGCTTTCGCAGCCCCTGGCGCCCGCTACCGACTCCCACGTGGAGCCGACTGGGCCTCTGGAAACTCAAGGTATTGGACACTTGGAAATCACTCCCTCAGATGGGTCCAGAGCCGCTGAGCAGGCATCGGCTTCTGAGGGTGTCTTCAGACCTACACAACTACATATTAAGCCATCTTCAGCTTCAAAGACAAAGACTAAAGCAACTCTAAAGACAAAAGAAACAAGTACAGCATTCTCCTACTCAGACTTTCATGCCTAAAAAACAGATGCTCAAAATGGCCGAAGACCTAATTTCTTTGATCAGGGGCTCCCATCCCCCCTCCTGATAAGAGGCCTAGGCAAGAGACAGAGTATGATTCTTCCGAACAAGTATCTATTTCCTCTGATTCCTCTTCTGAACAGGATTACTCCGTGCTTCCCTGTGAGGATTCTGATGCTGAAGAATCCATTCCTTCAGCCTCTCCTCCTGAAGACTATTCTTTTGGGGAAACACTGCATACTATGAGGGAGCATTTCCACTGGGAGAGCCAAGATTATTCTGAATCTAAAAAAAGGCTGAGAGACTTTCTGCTTCTTCCTCAGCACAGACCCCTTGCTATTCCACCTGTTCTACACATTGTAGATGATGCATTTTCAGAGTCCGGTCTGTCCCCTGACTCTTGACTCCATGCACCTGCTAAGCCAGACAGATACTACAGGGTCCCGGATTCTCATAAATTCCTATATAAAAACCCCGCTGCTGACCCAGAATCTATATCTCAGGGGGTTAAAGTTTCCATTGCAAAAAACCCTGTCCCCTCTGATAGGGATTCTAGGACTCTAGACAGATGGGGGAAAAAAGTTTACACTTCTGCCACCCTGGCTATAAGGGCTTTAAATGGTCAATTTCATATGCTTAAATATCAGCAATATTTAATGTCACTACTTAAACAGAAAATGTTGACAAATACTGAATGTTCAAAGAACAAGGAATTGCAGGATTTACTGCATGCAACTGAACAAGTGAGAAAGCATACTTTGCAATGTGGTTATGATTCACTGGAGGCCTCTTGCAGGGCCGCTGTTACAGGTTCGGTTATTAGAAGGCATGCTTGGTTAAAGGAACAGAATCTGCCTGATCATGTTAAAGCAAAATTATTAGATGCACCATTACAGCATGATACTTTGTTTGGTACTAAAGCAGAAGAGGTGTTGAAAAAAATGGAGGATAAAGCCAAATCCATGCAGACAGTCAAGGATTTCTTACAGGTACAGCCACCCAGGTTTAGCAGGAACTGGCCTTCAAAAAATTGATCCTTTCCAGTCTCAGACAGACCACAAAGAGGCAGATACAGGCATCCCAGAGGCAGATCTCAGCCCCAAGGCTCATACAGGCCTAAACAATGGGGTATTCCTACCTCCAAAAGTGGAGAAGGCAAATCACAACCTTACAGGAAACAGTCCCAATGACTTTCCTCTACCAGTTCCAAGCAGTTTTCTTTTCACAGCCCCCTTAGGGGGAAAACTAGCACTTTTTTCATCAAATTGGCAAATGGTTACCCAAGACAAATGGTCCTGAACATAGTGTCCCAAGGCTTACAGGTTCCATTTTCACACTCTACCAAGGTCAAAAGGGCATGCCAGACCTGCCACACAACCAATGGGCAGAGCCACAAAAACAAGTTACAGCCCTCACGGACATGAGGGCCATTCAGCAAGTACCACAACAAGAGCAGGGGCAAGAATTTTACTCCAGACTTTCCTAGTACACAGGAAGGACAAAACTTGGAGACCTGTCTATACTAAATACGTTTCTGGAAGTTCCAAAATTCAAGCTGTTGACTCTACAGCAGCTACTGCCCATGCTGGGCAAGAGGACTTGGCTCGTAACTTTGAGCCTAAAAGAGGCATACCTGCATGTTCCAATCAGACAATCTTGCAGAAGATACCTCAGATTCATAGCTGGCTCAATGCATTACCAATTCTCTGCACTGCCCTTTGGCTTATCTACTGCGCCCAGGGTCTTCACAAAATGCCTGGCACCAGTAATTGTGTTTTGCAGACAAAAAGGAATTCAAATATATCCCTACCTGGACGACTGCCTAATTCAAGCAGAGAACAAAGACACTCTTCTAAAGCATCTGGCGTTTGTAAAAAGATTACTAATTGGCCTAGGGTATACGGTAAACGAAAATAAATCAAAACTAGCGCCCTCTCAAGAGATAATATTCCTGGGTGCAAGCTTAAATACAACTGCCCAGATGGCTTATCTCACGCCAGACAAGCAAAAACAACTGACTACTTACTTCAAGAAATTGGCAACAAAAACCCACTTATCTGCAAGGAAAATCCTGCAGGCCTTGGATTTCATGGCATCCTGCATTCTACTAATTCCATATTCCAGACTGCGTATGAGGAAACTACAAAAGTGTTTGGACTCAGCATTGCCACAGCCTGGAGACAGTAATTGCACTCATTCCCTGCCTACAATAGGAGTTTTGATAGTGGGCAGAAGCCTGTCACCACAACAAGGGTCTGCCATTCAGTTTACCCACAGCCAGACAGACACTGACAACGGATGCATCAGATTATGCCTGGGGGGCCCATATGGCAGGAAATTGTATTCAGGGCACATGACCTGCAAACCGGATGCATCTTCACATCAATCAAAAAGAGATGCTAGCTGTTCAAAATGCCCTGACAGCTTTCAAGGACCTGCTTCATCCAGGACAGTTACTGATAAAGACAGACAACACTACGGTCATGTGGTACATAAACAAGCAGGGAGGTACACATTCCTACCCCCTCTGCAGACAAGCAAAGACCTTATGGGACACAGCATTGGCTTTTCAAGTTCAACTGCAAGCACTATTCCTGCCAGGAAAAACAAATACTCTGGCAGATAAACTAAGCAGAAACCTCATGGATCCCCACGAATGGAAACTGGATCCACAAGTCTTCAGCATGATAATAAGGAAATGGGGATGCCCAGACATAGATCTATTTGCCTCTCCTCACAACTGTCAATTGCAGAGATTTTGCACAAAGATTTATCACAAGCAAGCATGGAAAGTGGATGCCCTATCATTCAGCTGGAAAAATCTAACAGTATATGCTTTTCCCCCACTGCCTCTCCTTCCCAGAGTACTCCTAAAGGTGAGACAAGAGAAGCCAAAAATGATTCTGATTGCACCAGACTGGCCACACCAGCAATGGTACCCAATCCTAAAGAGCTTGTCTCAAGGTCCAGCATGGATATTGCCTCAAGCTTCTCACTTACTGACCCAACAAAACAATCCGGTCCTGCACAGCCAACTCAGGACCTTAAATCTGGCAGCATGGCGGATAACGTAGCCATTCAGAACACTCTCTTTCAAAAGCTGTTATGAATGTTATCTTGGAGGCCAGGAGGCCCAGTACCAGAAAATCTTATGCAGAAAAATGGAAGAGATTATGTGCTTGGAACCAGGAACAAGGCATTGACAGGTCTGTACCAATTATTCCTCAGATTTTACAATACCTAACTGAGATGCTGAACAAAGGCCTTTCTTTCTCATCAATTAAGATTCATGCCTCTACCATTTCAGCACATTACAATACGGAACCACCTATCTTTTCTCATCCTTTAATAAGGCAGTACCTCAGAGGGGCCAAAAACATTAGGCCTTCAAGGAGAGCACCAATTCCGGCCTGGGACCTCAATTATGTTTTGGAAAAACTCACACTGCCTCCTTTCGAGCCAGCATCAACAGCAGATATAAAATTCTTATCCTGGAAAACAGCTCTGCTCCTAGCCATAACCTATGCAAGGCGAGTCTCGGAGTTACAAGCACTCATCGCTGTGGAACCTTTCATCATTTTTCATCCAGACAGGGTTTCTCTGAGGACAAACCCTACATTTATGCCTAAGGTGGTGTCCAGTGTGGCCCTCAACCAAACCATTCACTTGCCTACCTTTTACCCAAATCCACAGAACAAGGGTGAGAAAATTCTGCATTCTTTGGACATACACAGGCAGTTGTGCTTCTACTTGGACAGAACTAAAGCTTTCAGAAAGATTGAGCAACTTTTAGTGTCATATGCTGCAGAAGCACAAGGAAAGGCTATCTCAAAACAGACTATTTCTAAATGGATAGGCCATTGCATCCGTTTCTGCTATTTTCAACATGGCAAATCAGTGCCTAAGGGCATTAGGCCTCATTCCACCAGAGCAGCAGCTACTTCAGCAGCCTTCCTCAGAGGAGTACCAACCAAAGATATCTTAGAGGCTGCAACTTGGAGTTCAGTGCACACCTTTACAAAGCACTACCACTTGCCTCTCTACTCTAACTCCAGAGCAGGCTTTGCCACTGCAGTTCTGCAGGGCCTCATAGCCTCTCCTAATCCTATTTAGCCCAGCCACCCATCCTCAGCTTTGGGATTCTACCCAAGAGTAATGACTGCAACAGTGAAACACGATGAACATAGTACAGTTGTGTACCTACCATAAATGTAGATGTTTGAGTGTATTCACTGTTGCAGTCCAGGTTACCCACCCACCATCCCCCTTCTCTTTGCTGGGACTTATCTGCACTTCTCTATCCTGTACAACCTTTTTGGTGTATTTGCTTGTAGATGAAAGAAATGTTATTTTTGTGCATGCATTTCTTATTGGTATATTTTTCAGCCTACCTATTTGGGGCACCTGACATCTGGGGCAAGAAACACTGAAGAAAATGGCATCGGCTGTATCTTTTATACTACTGGCGCACTGACGTCAGGGAAGAGGCGACAGCAACCGACACCGGACCAAGACTTTGGAATTCTGGCCGACTGAGGGTAGCCTGCCAGCAGGATAACCCAAGAGTAATGACTGCAACAGTGAATACACTTGAACATCTACATTTGTGGTAGGTACACAACTGTACTTTGTGCTGTACCAAATGCCTTGCTAATATCATCTATCATAAGTTTCACATCCTCCCTTTTACTTATAATATCATCCACAGTTTCTCTCCCAACCAATAACAATTCTTCACACGCCTTCCCTTTCATACCATATATACTTTCTTCCACTATATCCCCCATCCTTCCTTCCATTCTTCTCAGTATTATTCCTATAGAAATGTTATCATCTGTGTTATTTAATGTGATGGGTCACTCATTTTTTATTTCATTCTTCTCATCGTTCTTCCATATACATTTCAATATCCCATTACATAACCTTTCTTAAACAAATCCTTCCTTCAACCATTCATTCAATGCATTTACAAAATGTTCTCTTTGCCAGTCCATTAATTTCTAATTCATTCCATAGCCTGTACCTTCTAGGCCTGATACTGAATCAACCTTTACTTTCCTAAGTACTTCATCCGATTCTTAAATAATAATGTATTTTTTCAAATTATTCCTTAACTAATTCTGGATTTTTTTTTTGTACTTTCCATTCTGCCTTATTTTCCATTTTTCTTTTTACTCTTACTACAATGCCAGTAATTTGCTCTTGTGCTCCTTGTACCTCTCCTTTTACATTTTTAATTTCCCTCATTATATTAATATACTCCTTTACTATTTTACCCAAATATCCAGATACCTCCTCCCTTCTCCCTTATTAGTAATGTCTCTGCCTAAACATTAAATTAATTTTTTCTTGATTTCTTTTATATATTTCCCTATCCATATTATAATATTCTTTTGTATTATTCTCTAATTTGTCTAATACATTTATGTACGTTTTCTCCATACTTCACGTTTGCTTCCTTTCTAGCATCATCCTGCCATTGAAAAAAAAATACTTTATACTACGTTTTAAATTCAATCCACCATTCAGACCAGTTTTTGTAGAAGTTCTTCATGGTTATGTGATCCTTCCATAACTACAATACTTCCCACTCTCCGGTTTCATCCCATAATTTCTCATTTATTACTCCCTTTCCTATTTTAATATGCTCCCTTTCTTTCATCACCTCCATCCATCTTGCTAAATGGTCTGAAAACCCTGTCACAACTGTATCACCATCTGCTACCCCCAAGCCTTCCGATACTACAAAATAATCAATTTCAGATCCAAGTACCCCTTTCTGTAAGCCCATTGACTTTTGTTCCATACAGCTAATTTATCACATTTTATCACTTCCTGTATATTTTTAACATCCTTCCCTTTCTTTTTCCATTTTTCCACTAAATCTTAATTAAAATATCCTGCAATTATAATCTTCATGTTAACTATCACATTGTCTAATATTTAATGAAACAGATTCTCTTTCCCTGCTAGTTATATATGCATATAATGTAATTCTGTAAGCATGTTCTTGCCAACTCACATCCACAACAGTTGTCTTTCCCTTCCTTACCAGAGTTATATCTTGTATTGTCACCATTTTGTTACACTACACAGCCACTTCAGAACAACATTCACTTCCCAAGTTCCATACTGTATTTCTACCTGAGAATTTTTCTGCATGCAGTCTTTCTTCACTTTCATAATTTTTTCTCATCTCTTACTTTCACAGTGTTATCAACAGTTTTGCACAGACCCTGCATGTATATTTTAACACCATCTTTTTCTAGTTCATCAGTTCTAAACTGGAATTTGACATTTTCTTTTTTAACATTTAAGTTAATACCAGAAAACAAATAATTGTTCCACGGATAAATGTCATTGTTTCTGTTACAAGGTTCCAAAAATGTTATGTTAAGTTCATCAGCTTCAAATGTTAAGTCACAGAAAGTGTCTGTCCCAGTATATAAAAAAGAATTTATTGAGCTTTAAAAAGCCAAACAGTTACAAAATTGTCCCATTCGTAATATCTGTCTATTATAGTGTGGTTTTTGTTCTTATTCTCACAGTTGGTCTTCTCTTCTTGTTAAAATAGTTTTGCCTACAGTTTGTTGCTGTTGTCCTTTTTTGCCTTCTGCCACTACTGCATATATTTTAAATAATATATTATCTGCTGCCACAAAAAATACCCCTTCTCAGTTTGTTGCTGCTTTCTTCTTTTACTATCTGCCACTGCTGCATATTTTTTGTTTCTGCTGCTACTTCTTCTGGGTCCTTTCCATATCCTCAGTGCTTCCAAAAATGTTATGATATATTTCATCCCATGAAACAGCAAAACTGTCACCTTGGGTCATTTTGCTTGATTATTTTTAACAGAACTTCATCTGTAAGCCCTTCCGATGCTAGTCTCATTATATGCACCACTTTCACACACTGACTCCCTTCTTTCACCAAGGAGATAGCTAAACATTGCTCATTTGTAACATCCACCACACAGGAATCTTTGTTTACATTCTGAAGCTCCATATCAAATAATTTTTCCTGAAAAGTCTCACTTTTCACTTTCAAACTCTCAATCGCTAATCTATCCTTCTCCATGCTGCTGCTGCTTCCCTTAGGCCTCTTTCTTGTTGCAGTATGAGCCTTCTGGTGCCATCTAGCATCTCCAAAAATTAGGTGATGTTCCCCAATGCCTTGACCAAATTTCCTGTGATAGTATAAATACCACCTCAGGTCTCCCTAGTCAACATAGAATAAATAAATACTCTTTTATGGAAAGTTTTCTTGCACGACTGTACTTTCTTTGGACATAAAAAGATTTGTAATGACAGCCACTTTACTAATCTAATGCAGCTAGCGTGAGTAGCATTTGTGTCTGATTTGCTATTGTGTATGGTCTTTTTTAGGACAGCTGCTGACAATGCCACCTGGCAAATAAGCATTGAAGTAAAGGGAAACCCTTTGTTATAGGCTACTATTACAGTAGTATTCCTGGTTAATGAAATTTCTGGATATAGTACTAGATCATTTCTTTATGCTAACGCTGAATGCCTTTATGGTCAGACCAATCATTTACTCCACAGGTTAGCAAATGCCCTAATAACCACCATCAGTCTTTCAAGTTCTGTTTTTATCGTTTCCATTTTCGTAAAAATGAAAATCAGCCAATACTCAATTGGTACGAGATTGAATCCTAGAAGTTAGTGCCCATGGTGAAGGTTTCTCTGGGTATTAAATGCTGCTCTGCCTTTCTCTTCAGAGGGTTGGCCAGACAAAATCTTGCTCCACATGGTTAAATGGCCAAAATGTCAATGAATATATAAAAGAAATGAACACTCAATCCTCAATCTTGGTTTAAATCCTTTTTTTGTAAAAAAAAAAAAAAAAAAAAAAAAAAATGGAGAAAGATTGTCTCAACTTGCATGTCATTCATTTTTTAAAGTCTGCCAAATCATTACAGTCCAAGAATAAATGGTCCCGCATATGTCTTTCTTCTCCATTATACCTCCAACATTTGCCATCTGCCTGAGGAAACATTTTTTTGGATATGCTTGGAGTATAAAAGTTTCTGTGCAAACAGTTCAAGGCAAAAATCCTAAATCTTCTATATTCTGTTGCATATTTGGGAGCCATATATACAGTGGATATAAAAAAGTGCACACCCCTGTTAAAATGCCAGGTATTTGTGATATAAAAAAATGAGACCACGATAAATCATTTTAAAACTTTTCCCACCTTAAATGTGACCTATAACCTGTACAATTCAATTGAAAAGCAAATATGTTAGGGGAAAAATATAAAAAATAAAAAACATACAATAAGCTGGTTGCATAAGTGTGCACACCCTTAAAATAATACTTTATTGAAGCACCTTTTGATTTAATTAAAACATTCAGTCTTCTTCTTGGGTTATTAGCTACGGTGGTGGTGCTGCGGTAGCGTTGTCGCCTCACAGTTAGACGTTGCCCATTCGATTCCCAGTTAGAGCATCTTCTGTGTAGCGACATGCGTGAATGGGCGTTCCTTCATTGAAGGTTGTGCATTAGGCCCGGCAAGCCATTACGTAAAAATCTACTGCCAATCATTAGCGGACCGGAGTTCCGCTGTGGCGACCCCTAACCGGGAAAAGCCGCAAGACACATTCATTCAGTCTTCTTGGGTAGGAGTCTATCAGCATGGCACATCTTGACTTGACAATATTTGCCCTCTCTTCCTTGCAAAAATACTCCAAATATAGGTTGCTTTCTCATAGCCAGTTTGGATCATACACACAATGTGCCCTTTCAATTAACAATTCCTATTATGGAATACCAGTCCAATTGCTTAGTTTTGCTTTCATAAAATTAATAGAGTCTATTCCTTCCAGCTTCTTTGGTACAGTAGAAAAATCTCAGCTTTTTCCTATGTGCTCTGTCCTCTAATTCTATTATTTTTGAAACAGCTCTTCTTGTGCACTTTCATGTTCAGACAGCTTATTCTTCATTTCAACCTCAGAGTTTATCACCTTATCTGAATATCTAGTATAAATCCAAATCCAGGAGACAGTAAACATGCCAAGGTATAGGTACGATACGATTTAATTAATATGAGCTCTTTCGCATTGTATCCACAATGCTTCTTCAGATACAAAAACATTTTTTTAAAAAAACACTTCATACTTTAAATTTCAAATATCCAATCAACTAACTCAAAATAGAAAACGTCAGTAATGACGCATTGGTATAACACCAAAGCACCATTGATTCACTAAATCTATCATAACTATTCACATTTAAACAATTTATATCATATCGCATATCAGAAACTCATAAAAAGAAAGACACTAAGGCTAACTCTCTCTTTTCTAATGCATTTAAAACACTTAAAACATCGCTTACATGTGGTAAAATCCATCTTCTTTACAAAACATTGCCCCATTTAAATACTCTGTAAAGTGCTTATCCTTGTAAGCTCTACAGCCAAAGTCATATTTTTGTAGTAGCCATGAACATAATCCTATATTTTATCCACACTGCAAATATTCCTTTCATTTCAGTATGATCTGAGGATTCAAATTAAAGGGATGGTGCCCTCATGTGGCCAAAAGGCATTACAAATAATAAAATCCAAATTCAAAAAACATTACACAGTGTAATAAGTATAATTTCATTCCACATTTACACAAAATCACTACATCCAAGACATCATTTCTTAGAATAAGTAATTTAACAAATATATGTTGAATCCTTCCTTGTTATGCTGCAGTCACCTCGATCTGCAGCACAACACTGTTTAGTTTACTAAAGCTCTTCTTATTTAAATTACAGTTTAAAGTCAAACATAAGGAGATGGTGCCTTCTAGTGACGAAAATATATGTACTGCCAAACTCAGTGAGCTTCCTCAAAACCATATATAGGCATTTATATGAACAAACATTTACTTAAAATCTTAATGTGCTATAATCTACTTTCATTTTAATGTTAAACTTAATCACAATGTAATGAAGAAATTCTTTGTTACTGTATACAATATTTATGTTAAAATTATGTGAATATATTAAGCACATGTTTTTTATTCCAAATACATTTCATGGGTCCTTAAGAACTGAGCCTTAGCGATATTATTAAACACATGATCTGGATGCATGCTGGATCTATCCAATAAACTATTAGCCCAGCACTACTTCTGGTCCTCCAGCATATACCTATGAATGTCAGGTTAGGGAATATTACTAATAGAACAGGAGGAACAGAAGTGGATAATTAGGTTTACAAGCAGGCTACATGGTCTCAATGAAAGTGTCTGTCTTAAGCCATTTCTGTTAGACAGACCTTTACTACACTGACATGTTACTTTATCACTTAATTTTTTTGCCTTTACAGTCACATAGGGTTTGACCCATGAAAAGTATTTGGAATAAAGTGCTTAATGTTGAGCTTAATACATTCACATAATTTAACATATATATTGGATACAGTATCAAAGAATTTCTTCACTACGTTGTGATTAGGTTTGACATTAAAATGAAAGTAGGTTATAGCACATTAAGATTTTAAGTAAATGTTTGATTATGCCCTTGATGTGATTTTGTATAAATGTGGAATTAAATTCTACATTTTACATTGTGTAACAACATTTTTTGAATTTGGATTTAATTATTTGTAATGCCTTTTGGCCACATGAGGGCACCATCCCTTTAATTTGAATCCTCTGATCATACTGAAATGAAAGGAATATTTGCAGTGTGGATGATAAAATATAGGACTATATTCATGGCTACTACAAAAGTACAACTTTGGCTATAGGTCTTACATGGATAAGCACTTTACAGAGTATTTAAATGGGGCAATGTTTTGTAAAGAAGATGGATTTTACCGCATGTAAGCAATGTTTTAAATGCATTAGAACAGAGAGTTAGCCTTAGCATCTTTCTTTTTGAGTCTCTGATATGCGATATGATAAACTGAAATGTCAATAGTTATGATAGATTTAGTGAATCAATAGTGCTTTGATGTTATACCAATGCGCCATTACTGACGTTTTCTATTTTGAGTAAGTTGCCTGGATATTTGAATGTTTAAAGCACAAAGTTTTTTAAAAAATGTTTTTGTATCTGAGGAAGCATTGTCGATACAATGCGAAAGCGCTCATATTAATTAAATCATATTTTGCCTACACCTTGGCTATTTTACTGTCTCCTGGATTTGGATTTATACTAGCTGTTTTATGAGGAGCCAGTTTAATCTTAGTTGCACGGTTTTTGATTATTTATTATCTGAATATCTGTTTAAGGCTTCTTCCATTTTGTCAGCCTTTTATTGTTTGTGTTCATATACTCAACCAGTGTTTCATTTTTTTTAATCAGGTCTGTGTGCAATTGCCTTATACTTTCCTCTAGGTTACTGGAAGTAATGTCTGGTACTTGCACTACGTTTAGCTGAACAACTGCAGTACTTTTCCCAGTCAGTGTTTCTTCATCACCATTTGTAGCCAATTTTCCTTCAGGTCCTCTCTTTTTTTTTTTTCCTGGCATCAGGTGGTGCACTTACTAGCCAGTTACTGAAATTTACCCAGAAATCCAGCTCCCCTAGCTTCCTCTGCTAAGTTTCTGTTTTCCCACTGAGAGAGCTATAATTAAGCTTATTCAATGTCCAGCCATCTTGAAAGTATCATGTTGGCTTAGTTCTTAGAATAGTTTCTTCTACTTTATGGATATAATGTTCTGTATGACTGTTATTCTCTCTAAGAATCGGTGTCCAAAATCCCATTCTTTCATGTCTTGAATTACCCCTACTTCATCATCACCCCTTTCTACTTTGAATTGCAGCTTTCTGATTGTGTTATGTATAAGACCCTTAACTGTCAGTAATCCTAAACCTCCTTGTTCTATTGGGAGGATCAATTTATCTCACTTGACTCTTGTCCTCTTCCCCTCCCAAGTAAAATCCTTCAACTTTTTATTAATTACTATCCACAACTTTTCCTATGGTTGATAAAACTGTGCCTAATCTGTATAAAAATTAATGGGACTAAAACATTTTTTACTGCTTGTATCTTATATTCCATATCCATAGGCAAGCACTTTCAGTTTCTGTGTTTTATTTTGTTTAGTCTTTTCCCACATACCCTTAGGTGCCTTAACATAATCCATTTTAATCCATACTCCTAAATACTTAATTTTGTCATGTCCCCATAAATATGGGTATTACTGAACCAACTTGTATGTCATTTATTAAAATATTATTTTATTATTATCCAAACTATAAATGTTTTTGTTTACCCTCATTTTCTTCTTTTTTTTTTTAGGTGGATAGAAGCATTCCAGGAGGCCACAGTTTTATAAGAACTTTGCTACGTATGTTTTATTTGATGGCTTAAGTGTGCAAAAGAAAAATCCTAAATTATTTAATGAACAATTTGTGACAGCCTATATGAACAACAGGGATAGTGCTCCATATCTGACAATGCCCATCTGTGCCAAGGAAATGTGCTTATTTTGGTTTCACATTCTGCGTTCTGCAATTTATTTCAGATCCATCATGTTCTTGCAGACTTTGAAGAGGGAGCTCATGCACTTCTTTTGAAGGTCACACAGTACTTTCTTTTTTCCAGTGTAGCCATAGTGATCCTGCAGCCAAGCACAGTGCTTGTGGATAGGTGGGGCAGAACTCCATTGCAAGATGCATTGTATGATTACTGCAATGTAGTGGAACACAGCTGCCTTTTGAGCACAGGAAACCAGGAAGAAGTGGGTGCTTGCTGTGGAGAGTGAGCGCTCTATTAATTCTCCTATAATTCAAAAGTCCCAGCAGAAACTGAATATATCCACGACTTGCCACATAAATGAACTTATCTGCAACCGTGTCCAGATTAGGATTTTCTTCCTGCAGCCACAACAACAAGGTGAACATGGTGGAGACTGAAGTCATTTTAATGTCCTTCCAGATGTCTAATTTTATATGGAAATTACTTCAGGTTTTATACAAAAAAATGAACTGCTGATTGGGACCTTTTAGACCTTGTACAGTGTTAGTTATTTTTCTTGGGAAAAATTTTATGTATAGAATTAAACATCTGTACCTGCTTACTGCATTTTGCACAGTCAGTTAAAAATACAGATGCTGCATACTTTTGCAAGTTGCATTTCTTATTCATTAACAACCTGACAGCTGCATTTTTGAAAGACACCTTCATGTGAAACAACAAATCACTATAGCATTCAACATGTCTGTCAGGCGCAGAAAATTTTATGTACAACAAACAGAGATGGTTCGTGTTGAACCGAGATACTGCTTATGGTTCACAAAGATGTATTTCCATTTACATGAAATGAAACTTGGGAATTATATATGTGATGTTTAAGAGCAATTACCATGACTTTATTATAATTTCCTACTGCATCTAAAATATATAAACTTAAAACAGGTTCCAGGTAAAGTGTGCTCAATGAAGCAAGCTAACAGCATAGCCCTAACTAGAGTGGAGGAGGCAGCTGTTCTGGGTGCAACCTGTCAGGGGTGTGATCAACAGGTGCCAATGGTGTGGGAGT
Source organism: Protopterus annectens (assembly GCF_019279795.1). Taxonomy (NCBI): domain Eukaryota; kingdom Metazoa; phylum Chordata; order Ceratodontiformes; family Protopteridae; genus Protopterus; species Protopterus annectens. The sequence continues at coordinate 219,140,757 of NC_056745.1, forward strand.
ACAGTACCGGCAGTGGTTTATGAAGCTACAAGGATGGCTTCTTAAATGACTGCTGATATTTCATTTGCAACTGATCAAGGAACTGTTCACCTCTGTAGAGAATATTAATCTGTCCAAGTTTTAGACTTAGGCTCTTAGTGCCTTGTCAAGACCTTGGGGTAGCACTCTGCTTTATGCTTTCACACAACTTTCTACCACAGGGTTCCTTACTTAAAATGTTTCTGCAGAATGCAGCAAAAGAAAAAGCTTACCTGTTTTTGGTAGCTCCATTTTTGGTCAGGACAGTCATGGTTCTCACAATTTGGATGACTTTGCACTTCCTTTATTTCTGCTATGGGAAGGCATTTTCCTTCATTGTCAGTACAAGATTCTCCAATTTGAATTAGAATCTCTGCATGTCATTGGCTTAGTTAATGTACTCTTGATTCCGAGCAGGGGATTGTTTTTGCTGCAGTTTTAGATGTACTGCAGGAAGCAAGAAAACCTTCTGCTAGAAAAATATTTATAAAAAAAATAGAGTGTTTATTGGCGTGGGAGTCTGTCATATACCACTTCATATCAAATTTCAGTAGATCGAGTATCCCTTTGAGCTGCTTTATAAGGTGTTCTCTTCCATGAAGACATATTATCTGGGTTTATCATCTCTTTGGACCTGCATTTGGCCATAAGCATGCTCTCAGAAACTTTCCCATCCAAATACTCCCAATATCGCTCTATTTTTCACTTGAGAGTTGAACTTTTTTTTTTCTGGCAGACCTAACAGAGTCTTCACTCGGAATGGACTGCACAGTGCTTTTGACATTTTGGACAGAGAAAAACATCTTGCTGACTGTCATGTAAAAATTTTGGATATTCAAACTATTTGCTGAGCCATTTCTGCTTTTATGTAAAAATATTCTTTGTACTTGTCTTTCCTTGAAGGTTAAGGTCATACACATCGTCCTGAATTAAAATATCCAGTTTTCTTCTTTTTTTTTTTGGTTTGTTTATACATCTGGTAACTTGATAAGCCCACTGGACACAAGTGTCCCTTTTTTGGAGGTGACCTGGGAGCACTGTCTGGCTACATGACTTGCTCAGAGTTGCACAGTAGGCAAATGGAGGTGAAAAGGAATCAGTCCTGTAACTTTGGTACAGGAAGCAGCTCATTAACAGTCATCAGACAAAAAATATAGGGCACACATTTTGCATGGATTCTAAAAGGTAATTGTTTGCATTTTCAACAGCTAAAACTATCGGGAGATTTGATGACCTTTTCACTATTTTTGGCTAATAAACTGGGTTCTGTAAGGCAATAGACTATTTATAGCTGGATCACTGCTTATATTGGCTTTTCTTATTGTTTCAAAGATAAACCTTTTTAGGAAGTCATTAGAATTCATTCATGTAGTGCAGTGGTTGCCCCAGTGCCTTTTTCATATGAATAGATAGCCTTTATAGGCATTTGTTTACCATTGTTGTCGACTGCTACATGCTTGTTAAAACCTCCACACAACTTTTATTTGCTTGGGTTAGTATTCTTCCCATCCATCAGTATGAAGTCAGTGACAGTGACATAGCAGTATAGTTGCGTGAATTACTCACCTTGACAGTATTTGATGCTTTAAGAAAATATTTTTTAATGTCTGCAAGTTATTGTGCAACTCTTTCCGTTATAAAGCACAGCTTTCATGAGCATGGAAATTGCAAGAACTGTTTTTATGTACCTAATTTCCCTCTGCATATCATGGATGAGTGTTTAAGAAATATGCATGCAGTGGTTGCAGCATGGGAATATTACTATCATGCAGGTGGTGTAACCTTTTAGGCAGACAGTAACCCCCATTCAAAGCAGATAGATCCTTGAGATTGTAGTTTCCACCAGAGATGCAATGATAGGTTGTTTGCTCTTTCCCACCCCATCCGTGCCAACAGGCAAACATGAAAAAGCCTCATCATTCCTTTCACTCATCTGCTGGTTGTCAAACATGAGGCAATTAGCTGAACCTGGATCAGTAGTGAGGAAGGTAGTTACCCTGCACTTAGTCCACCTGGCCAGGTGTAACAGCAAATAATGTTTATACCCCTGTAATCATAGTTATCCCTCTCTCCTTCCCCATAAGGCATTCATTTCCTAACAGGTTTTTGTTGCTGTGCTAGTGTGAGAATCTGCTACAGGGTGATCAGTTTTCATTGGCCTGTGTTCCTCTACCAAGACAGTTTGGTAGATAGCCTTTTGCCAGGAAAATGTGTATATTACAGAGTAACAAAATATGTCGGATGAGTTGTACGACTGGCTGCAGTTCTGCAGCCTTATCTTACATGTGCTTTTTACCATGAGGCAGGGGTGGTTTTGCTTTTACCAGGATCAGTGTTTTGTGATAACTGCTCTTTTACGTTGCATATCTAAGGTTTGAGCAAGTTGACATTGCACAGTAGAATGTTAGTGGAACATCTGTTATTTATCACAACAATTTTTTTCTTTTTCTTTTTAGAAGCAACTTCTTTATTTACCATTGTAACTGGGGACTGGTAGGGGCTAACATGTTACAGTTTCTGCTTTGTGCTGGGAGGCGTCTTTAAAGCTTCAAATTCTGATGATAGTAGCAAGTAAAGGTTTGTGCATGTTAAGAGAAAGAGTTTGACCTGTCACCTCTAAGGTAAAAATTTCTCAATGTCTTAAAGTCAGTTGGCAAACTCTCAGCTTTTTCAAAGCACTGTTCTACAACCACTTCTTAACAATCTTTCCTTTCTTTCTTTTGAGACTCACTCAAAATACTGAACCATTATATATTTTCATTTAACTCTCAGAAGTTTACCACATTGTAAAGAATTTAACAGTAAGAGTGCATTAGAACTGCTGCATATGAAATCTTACTATTAATAAACTTTCTGTGTAGATTAGATTTAACATTAATTTTATTTCAGCTTTCCAAAATTACATTAAAAATGTTTGCAACAGCTTTGTCTACATATGTACTCTGAAGAATAATTTAACAGTTAGGGTGCATGGGAGGTGCTGCTCATGAAATTGTTACCACTAATAGGCTTTCTATGTAGAATGAATGATATTAATGTTCATTTTATTTCAGCTTACAAAAATTGCATTAAAAATGTTTCATAACAGCTCTTCTGTCTACATATGTACTCTAAAGCTAGAACCCAAAATGAACAAGTTTTTCCTGTAGGAATATCAGAAATTCAGTTTCCAGCCAGCCTCACAGGTGACCTATGTTCAGAGGTTCATGTTTCTGTTGAGCTGTTGGGGGGGTATGTCTTAAGTGAGCGGGTGAGACCCATGTCTAAGTGCTTGCTCCCATAGAGGAATCCCAGATGAAGATTGAAGGGCATGCAGCATTCCTGCAGAGCAGGCTTCAGGGGTCACATCACCCACACAAGTGACAGATAAACCTTTTCTAAAATGCCCATTGATCACAGAACCCTGGGAGTTGGAGAGTATGGGACATGTGTAGTGGGGTAGGGACTGAAGGCACAAGAGTCTCAAACCTCCCCCCCCCCCCCCAGATGGCTGCCTGAATGATTTTCTCAGCTGAGCTGAATCTCACCCTGGTGATGGAGAATGAATAGGCCAGACTGGACAAGGGACAGATGATTTAGTAGGCAGCTGGTCTAAAAAAACAAAGTCCTCTACCTAATTTATGAATGGCAGGTCATGTGTGCATTTGGTATGGCATGTGACCTGATTTTGATGATAATCAGTTGAATGAGGGATACACTGTTCCCTTAGTCTGTATTAAATAGCAAAAAAATGCTGTTAATGTGTCATGCACTAGTGTGTACATGTAATTTGAGTACCCTTCTATCTAGTTTTTTTTAATTGTATTTGTGCCATCTAAATGTTTTATTGTGCATATAAATCTTGTACATCTTAAGATAGCTAAAAGTAGGCTGGCTTGACAAGTTATTCTAACTTCAAGATAAATGACCAATGTTTCTTTTATAGAGGAAATCATTCTTTTAATGGCTGGCTGTAAAACATCAACATTTCCAGTTAATTAACTAAACACTATGGGTGTACTTGGTGGATATCTCCTATCTTTTTTGATATTTTCCATAATGACTCCTTTAAAAGTTTCATTATGTTGTATCACTTATTTACATACCTTGTTCCGAAAGGATCTTATAATCATTTTGAAAAACAGACATGAGATTTCCTCTAAGCTTTTCATACTCTGTATTATTCAGAATGCTATAGTGCATATGTTCATACTGTTGTTCCATTCTTGCTTCATTACTTTCTTTATCAGAGGGTTTGATGCTACACTGTTCCTTTTCACTTAAATTCTTCAGTGCTTAATTGTGTTAACTTGACGGAAGTGAAAGAGGATTTCAATTTGTTTCCTTACCTTGTTTACTAACGGATTACATTCAAATGGGTTGCCTTAAGTAACCAGATGGATAACTGGATCATTGATCCTTGTACTGGAAGGACATTCTATCACAAGAGTGGGTGCTTCTAGTGCACAATTCATGATTGTGTCCAGTGTATGAGCATCCTTGAATTGTTTCTTTATTTAGGAGAAGATTGTAGTTAGTTATCCTAAAGTTACTTTCCTTACATTTGAGTTCCTGCGAGAGGAAAAGAGAGGGAGTTGGGAGAGTGGCCTAATGGTTAAGGTGTTTGCCTTACAAACACAAGGTGCAGGGTTTGAATCTCACAAGGGATAATTGGCTAGGCTTAAAATGGCTCACAAGGGCAGTTAGCTTAGTACTAATCTATGAACTTATGAACCTTTCCTTACTATCGAGTTCCTTCTTCTGTTCACTCCCCTCCCCTGGTCTTGTTATTAGGGAACTGCTTGGGACATTCCTCGATAAGTGATAGTTGATCTTCCAGAGGGATGTCTGCAGTGCGTGCCTTACATTATCCCTTCATCCCGCCTGATCTGTTACCACTGTAGTGACAGGGCTTTCTTTATTGTAAATTTTAGTTTATAATAAACAATTTTACTATTCATTATGCTTTCTTACAGATGCATCACCATGCTCAACCAGGGTGTTAAAACTGATGAGGACTATAATATGCACAAATCTTTTGACCCTGATGCAGGGATACTGTGCATAACAGGTCAGAGCTGCAACTGTGAAGACTTAAGGATCACAGGAAATAAAAGGCAGTTGAATCACAAGACCATTTACACCCTGCAAATACTCGCCTTTTTTATTTATTTATTTATTTATTTTTTTTAAGAAGGACAAAGTGGGTCAGTCCTAGAGTAAATCTGAGTACATATCCAGTCACCTGGTCTAATCTGAAGGATGCTAAGGTATCACTTTGTTTAACTTGCAGGAGAAGATTTTCCCAGAGGCGGGGTAAGGTTTGGGAAATAAATAATTCTCTCTAGCACATTTTATTCATGTGCTGGTGGACATTTAATTCCCTAGTTGTGGTATTAATGAAACTATTTGCCTTGCAAAGATACAGGAAATCCTGGATGATGATGTCCCTAATGACATTTCTGAGAGGAGTTGTAGCTGGTCACAAAAGGACATAACCAAGTATTTTATAAAGCAGATCCTCTCAAAAATCAAATTATGCAGTAAGTACTTGCACATCTCTTATGCTGCATCTAAGAAACTGGATTTTGCTAAGAGTGCTATATTCCGCCATGATTGTTCCTACTACTTAGAATAAACGTGCACTAATATTTATTCCTTGGACTGTATTGGAGTTGGTGTGATTGTTGGTGATGTCAAGGCTACAGTTGCTGGAATACCTAGAATTTAAATGTAGTGGCTTACCTTCTGCAGCCTCCAAATTGCCACAGTTGCAGCTGCTGGGATGTGAACAAATTGTTTCCTTTGCTGCTTACAAATTACTGCTACTGCCATTTTTTTTTGCTCTCCCTGCACCATGCTGCTGACCATTGGTTGCCACTGGTGCCTGTCCTGTGTCTAAGTGTCTCTGCTATCCAACCCCGACATTATTCCACCCCATGTTCAGAGCCAGTGAGGAGACTGGGGAATCCCACTACAGTATCATACAGCTTCCAGAGTTTTCTACTTAAGCCCTTTTCCCTGCACATGCCTCAGTAACTTCTCGTGGGTGGGATGAGCAGTGGATGGACCCTCCTGAATTCAGCAAAGGGCTGACAGTGGTAAGCTGCCCCACCCACCCTCAGGAAACATTTTGGCCTCTGTCAGGGAAATATAATGCAAATCTAACTGCATTATGTGCCCCTCACATGCATCCCTACTAGGATGGACACTCCCATCCTCCTTGGCAGTGCTTCAGATGCTCAAGCTACTGAATGTACCCAGTTTTCCTTTGTTGTAGTCAGGACTTTATCCCTGTACTACATGGTATGTACAGGCACTGAGATTCCTTGCACTGTGTTCAGGTTGTCATGTTTTTTATTGGTGCTGCTGGAAAAATCGTACATTGACATTATATGCTCAAAGTTGCTGTTTTTTTTGTCCTTACCAAAGCTAAACTGCTGTATATTATCTCTTGAGGGCTGACAAATGATTTCTGTCTGATGGTCTGCTTGAGTGATCTGTTCATATTGCGTAATCTTCTAAGTTGACACTTTAACATCAGGAAATGCTTTGCTTAAGAGGTTGTCTGTTTTTGGAGCAAGGTCAGTGTTACCAGAGTAGAAAATAGTTTTGTTTTACAAATCTTCAGAAGAGATGTAAACTGAAGCATACCTACTCCTGTTCCACATCTATTGCACTAGTCATTGGACTTGGCTTTTGCGGTAAGTGTTTGTGGCAGATCACACCACCTTAATGCATAATTTGATTTCTCCGTTTCACCAGGAAAGCTGGAACTTAAAAACACCATTTCTAATGTTTCTTGGAGGCAGGGCAAACCTTTCTAGGTCTGTGTAGTGTGTAATAACGGGTGTGTACTTTTTTTTTAACTAGTGTCTTAGCTAAGGTTTGCTGGTATGCTTCCAGACTGAGGCATTGTACTTTACACACACAGCTCTCAGCCATAACTACACTTTTGCCTCCTGAAGAAAGAGTAGCTGTAGCTTACTGTGCCCTCAGAGGTATCAGCTGTCCCCACTTGTCCAAGGAAACTATCTGGCACACCTGTTAGATTCAGTCTTGGACTGTCATACCTTAAGCGTGTCTTAATGTGCTGAAGTCAGTATTTAGTATGTCCCAAGCTAGACCTCCTGTTTCTCTGCAGCAGTAGAGCTACTGGATATACTGACCTGTCCTAATGATGGTACAGTTGCAAACTGACTGCCTGCTGGGTGAACATATTCTTTTCACTCTCTTCCTGTCCATGTACTTTGTTTGATTTTAGACCTGAACCACATTTTTGTTTATCTTATTGAATGTGACGTGTTCCATGGTTTTCTCTGGTTTCTACATTGAAAACTAGTTTCATTTAAATTTAGTTTAGCATACCTTGGCTTTAAGCTCCACATTCAGTTTAAAGATGTTCTTCGTGTTTCACTGTTGTAGTCCTCACACTTGGGTTATCTGCCTGCAGGTAGCCCTCAGTCGGCCCGAATACCAGAGTCTTGGGATTTCTGCGTCGGATGCTGTCGCTTCTTCCATGACGTCAGGTCATCATGGGTATAAAACATGCAGCCGATGCCATTACACCAGCTTTTCTTGCAGCGTGAGAGCCCGAAGCAGTTCGCAAGTGCCAGTCGGCCACTTCCTGAAATTTTCGTTTTTCGAGTTTCAAACCTGAAGTCTTCTAAAGCTAAGTACCCTGTTGGGGATCCTTTTTTCTTGCTCTAACCAATGTCAGAAAAAAGTTAATTGTCTTGCCTGTGGAAAGCAAATACCTCACAGAGATTTTCATTCTTACTGCGTCATCTGTTTTGGCCCAGACCACGACGTTCCTCGCTGTAGGTTTTGTGCCTTGTTTTAACACCCTAACTATTCGTCGAGCTATCTTTGTCGCAAAATTCTTTCTCGTTCTCCCTATTCCAAAATGGCTTCGATAAGCCATCCGACTACCAATCATCTGAAAAAATGTAAGGATAAAGACAGACCGCATAGGTCCAAAACTGCCACCGATGCTTCCGTTAAGGTAGTCAGTACTCAGTCCCTGATACCCGCTTCTACAGATTCTCAGGTCAATTGTAAAGCTCAAGGTCTTCAAATAGCTCGAGGCCAAGTCCTATCCCGTGATGCACCTGGAATTACCTCAGATCTAGTTTGCCGCTGCAACAGATCAGAGGTTCTGATTTAGCTTGGGGCAGTTAAGCTGTTTTTTCATTACTTATTGAAAATTTGTGCTAGTTAGAATAGTTTAGGATAGTTGATAAAGCTCATAGCTTTTCAATGTGTTTTCCCTTTCCATTTAGTGTGCTTTAACAAATTTCTAGTGGCCTCTTTTAGGCCTAGTTTAATAGTTTTTTTCTCAAATTACAAAGCGTTATTCAGTGACCTTTTGTCACAATTTCTATTGTTTTCTTAGATAGTTATAGTCATTTGCTGTGTGGTCTGTCTAGCCTTCTGAATTTTTATAGATAAGGCTTAGTAGTTTATTATTGTTGTAGTTTCAGTAAACCTTAGATAAGGTTGTTTCTTAGCAGCTATCTCCATCTTTTTGCATAGTCTGCTTGGGATTTCTTATTGTGTGATTTCACATTTATACTTCTTTGTGTGTGATTTAGCCTGCATTTATTTAAGGCTTGTGTGAATAATTACTGTTGTTGTTTTTTGTGGTGACAGTAATTTTCCTAACATTACTATGGCTGACCAAGATAAGCACCTTAAGTCTGGCTTCAAAATGTGCCCAAAGTATGGCCAAACGATGTCTGTTACAGACAGCCACATTAATTGTGTTTACTGTCTAGGGGCTCTGCATTTGCAAGACAGTTGTTCTGTTTGTCATTCCTTTTCCTCAAGGGTCCTGCAGGAAAGGAAGAGGAAACTCATCGATAGAGGGTTGTTGAAGCCTTCGTTTCAGGAAGCTTTGAGTGACCAAGATAGATCCAGCAAGTTCTCAAAGTCTTCCAAGACATCGGACTCGAAGAAATCGAAAAAGTCTTTGACTTCGGCTCCACTGCCATTGGAGCAGACAGTCTTTACCTTTTGGAGCCGGTCCCCAGTCTTGGAACCAGTGTCTGAAGCACCTAAGAGTCCACTTCTCCAGTCGGTACCACCTTCGGTACGCACCTCTTGATCATCTGTCAGATCTGGATGTGGATCGTGTGGTGCAAAAGCTGTTATTGGCACCGGCCTTAGCAAAAATGTTATCAGCTTCGACCCAAATGGATTCAGAGCCGAAGACCCTTGCACCGACTCTAACTATTCCTCCTCCAAGCCATGCTGGTCCTTCAGAGCCTGACGAGGCAGACCTGATGTTAGTGGAACCCTGTGAGTTGACGCTTGCTCCAGTGTCTTTGGCTCCATGCACTGTGACGTCTGTGCCGATCAAGGACTCTAGGAGCTGACACTCTCTGGTCGGGTCCTGGGAGGATAGTCTGACCGACTTGTTGGTTCTGACTTTGCCTCTCAGGGCCACGGCTCAGATAAGCTTGGCTCTGACCTTGGGCTCGGAGCCCATTGTCCCAGTGCTGGGGGTGTCGATGGTTTCTTCGGATCCATCGGCTCCCTCGCATAGGAGCAGAGGTGCTTTCGATGCCATGAGGAGAGTCATGTCTCCTAGGACATCCTTGACCTCAGGTCTACCTTCCTCCTCCCCTACAGGGCATACGTCTGCTTCTGCCTCACACGTCCTGACTAAGCATAGAGACCCAGAGCTTTAGGAAGCCCCATTGAGTGGCCACTGCTCTTCCGAGACCTCACCAGAAGCTCCCACTGAAGAAGTTCCCAGGAAGCAGTTGTGTAAGAGGAAGCATCTAGACTCCCCACAGGAGTCTCTAACATCGGATACTGACTTGGATGAGTCAGAAGGGTCCCCACGGTCCCCCTCTGAGGATATCTCATTTGGTGAGATACTTGAGATCCTTAGGCAGAGGAGTGACTGGCAGTCCAAAAGCCCTACTGAGGATGAGTCAGTTCTCCTGAAGGCTTTCGGGTCTCAGCCGTCCACCTCTTGGGTGTCTCCACCCTTCGATGAGCTGATGCAGCTGGTCTCCGGATACTATGGAGCCTGCCCCTAGGAGGCCTAATAAATTAATTTCTGCCCCCCTTGACAAAACATTTTTAACAAAAGGTGTTCTGGTTGATGCCATGGTGGGGGCAGCAGCCACCAAAAAGAAAATGTCTGAGACTTCCTTGTCTATCCATCCTCCTAACAGAGACTGCAGCAGGATTATGGATAGATATGGGAAGCGCATGTTTACTTCATTGACCTTTGCACTCCGTTCACTAAACTATTTAACCCATTTTACTAGGTTACAAAGAGATCTCCTTAAGGAGTTAGGAGATACTCTTCAGGGTACAGTAGCTGCAAGAGCTTCCGACAAAATTGTTGCCCAGCTTGCTACCCTCAATTCTGTTGTCAGCACATCCATGCGCCTCATCTCTTATGCAGCTGATGGAACGAATAGGGCAGCGGGTACAGGAGTTGCTCTTAGCAGACATTCCTGGATGCGCTTGTGTACCTTCGCGGATTCCTTCGTCATCCTTCATGAACACTCCCTTTGATGGCTCGTCCCTTTTCGGGCCTAAAGTGAAGGAAACCTTAACCAGGTGTGAACAGGATGGAAAGACTCTGCCTGTTTTTCCACCCCTACCCTAAAGGTCAAAAGGGAGAAAACATGTGGTTCCGAAAAGCCCAAGGAGCCTTTCAGGACACGTGGTGAACCCCCCTCCAGGGGCAGAGGAGGGGGCAATAATGGAAGACGCCCTCGCGGCAGAAAGGGTCTGCAACACCAGGGTGACAGAGTTCACTTCTCTGGGAAGCCCTACCAGCGCTCCTGAGAGGAGGCCCGACTGCCCTGCTCTGGAGGCAGTCAGAGGTCGCTTATCTTTGTACCCAAATGCCTGGCTCAAAATAACCAAAGACAGCTGGGTACAAAGTATCATTTCCAGAGGATACTTCGTTCCATTCACCACACCCCCTCCAATCATAAGAAAAATCCCGGACGTTCCACCCAGTTACAGGGAACAGGCAACAATAGAGGTCCAAATGTTGCTAAGAAAGAGAGTCATCCAACCAGTCCCAGCAGGCCAGACAGGATCAGGAACTTACTCAAGATTCTTTTTGGTTCCAAAGAAGACGGGGGACTGGAGACCCATATTTGGACCTCAGCAGACTGAACCAATATGTACAAAAAGAGAAGTTTTGGATGGTCACGATTCAGTCTACACTTCCCTTCTTAGGGAAAGACAATTGGATGTGCTCGATAGATCTCAAGGATGTGTACTATCACATAAAAATGGCCAGACCATCCAGGGATCACCTGTGCTTCTGGCTGGGGGCCAATCACTATCAGTTTTAAGCCCTGCCCTTTGGTCTCACTACAGCCCCCAGAGTGTTCAAATGCATGGCAGTGGTCACGGCTCACCTGAGGGGTCTAGGATTCCAGGTGTTTCCATACCTAGATGAGTGGCTCCTTACCGCAGCCACCAGGCATCAACTCATTCAGGCCAGGGAGACCACTCTGTCACTCTACAATCATCTGGGCATTACAATCAACTCAGAAAAATCTGCCTTGTCGCAATTGCAGCATATCGTTTTTATCGGGGCAGAGTTGGACACCACCACCACCACACTGAGGCTTCCAAAAGAAAGAGTCCTCTTTCATCAGCATGTCAGCATTCTGATATCAGAAAACAGAGCACCAGCATCAGAAGTTCTGAAATTATTAGGCATGATGGCAGCATTAAGTCTACCCATACCACTAGCTCATATGCACATGCGGATACTTCAATGGCTGTTGTTCACTCAATGGTCTTACCAAGAGCTTCCCATGACTCACTATAATGATCACAAATTCTTGCAAAACGGACCTTCACTGGTGGTTGATCTCACTTCATGTTACGATACGACGCCCATTTGTGCTACTCTCTCCAGTGGCCACAGTGACCATGGACGCTTCCCTGATGAGGTGGGGGGATTTTCAGGGAAAGACTGCCCAAGGCACATGGACCGATCAAGAGACACATCTGCATATCAGTGTCCTGGAGATGAGAGCAGTACTTTTGGCGTTGTATGTTTTTCAGGACTCTCTTCCTCTGGGTACAATTGCGGTTCAGACAGACATGTCAGTGGTCTGGTATTTGAACAAACAAGGAGGAACCAGGTCATACCTCCTTTGTCGCGAGGCTCTCAGAGTTTGGAAGTGGGCTGTTTCCACCCAGCTCTTTCTGTTGGCAATGCACATCCCAGGGAAATCCAACATGATAGCAGACAAACTGACCGGGGCAATTTTGTTGCCCCATGTGTGGTCCCCTCAAGAAAGAAATAGCGGACAGGATAATTCCGCAGGTGGGGCCAGCCTTGCTGTGACCTTTTTGCCAGTCACGTGAAGATGTAATGCAGAAGCTACTTTGCCCTGATTCCCCCTCTGGGAGAAGCCCCAAGGGATGTACTCATACACGATTGGCCTCCAGGTCTCCTGTATGCATTTCCACCAATCCCGTTGATACCCAAGGTTCTACAGAAAGCAAAAACCCTGGGAAGGACCACCATTCTAATAGCCCCTCATTGGCCTAGTCAGATTTGGCTCCCCTTCCTTCGACTTCATCTTTTGGAGGATCCTTGGATTCTGGACCCAGTTCCAGACCTTCTGACACACCCGTCTGGGGATCTTCATCCCTCTCTGCAGTCCCTGAAGCTGACAGCTTGGCTGCTCCAGTTCCCATCATAGCCAGCTTCCATAATCTCTCCAATGAGACAAAACAGATCCTTTTGTCTTCTCATAAATCTTCTACTAGGAAGCTATATCTTAGCAAATGGAAACAATTTTCTATATGGGCCTCTAAAAATAATATTGATCCTTACCAAGCCCCTATGGCTTCCATCTTAGAGTTCTTGACTATGATTTTTAACAAAGGGGCTGCAGCAGCAACAGTTCGGCTTCATTTGCATACTATTTCTAATTTTCATCTTGGATTTGAAGGATTGAATATCATGTCTCACAAGTTATCCAAAGCCTTTCTCAAAGGGACTTTTCATATTAGACCACCTGTGAAATCACCCTATTCTCCATGGAATCTAACTTTTATACTTTCCTGCATAATTCTTCCGCCATTTTAACCAGCTTCATCTTGTGATCTCAAATTTTTGTCTTGGAAGACCATCTTTTTGGTAGCTATTACTTCTGCCCTAAGGGTGTCAGAGCTTCAGGCTTTATCCATCAAGCCTCCCTATTTGATATTCCATGCTGACAGAGTCTTACTTAGAACAAATCCCTCATTCTTGCCCATAGTTTGCACTGAAGCCAATCTCAGCCAAGTTATTGATTTGCCAGTCTTCTTCCCCAACCATTCCAATAATTTAGAGTATATGCTGCACAAACTTGATGTTCACAGACAGCTCAGATTTTATTTAGATAGAACAAAAGATTTCAGAAAATCAGACCAGATTTTTGTTTCATTTTCAGAAGCCAGGAAGGGGAGACCAGTGGCTAAAACAACTCTGTCTAAATGGTTATCTGATTGTATTACCTTTGCCTATTCAGCTGCCAATATGCCTTTGCAACATAACATTAAAGCTCACTCAAACAGAGCAGTTTCTACATCATCTGCCTTTTCTGCCAGACCTCCCATTGATAACATTTGTGCAGCAGCCACTTGGTCAAAACCTCATACCTTTATCACTCATTACAAAGTTGACAGGGTCTCCTTTGGATCCATGGTCCTGAGAAATATAATCCCATGAGCCACCCGAGATTGATGGTGCTTGGGATGCTACCCATCAGTAAATAATGAATGGTGAGAGAGAACAACTTCACATAAAGAATTTCTGTACTTACCATAACGTTCCATGTGAGTTGTTCATCTCTCCTTCATTCTTACATCCCTCCCTCCTACTCCTCCTAGGCTGATAGATTACCAAGATGCTGGATCCATCCTGGTTACTCAATCCTTCTTTTCTTTCTCTTGGGAGTGAAAGAATGACATATGGTGGTATTATACACAGCAAACAAGATCTGAGGTAATTCTGGTGCATCATGGGATAGGGACTTGGCCTTGAGCTATTTGAAGTCCTCGAGCTTTGCAATTGGCCGTATTGGAGCCAAGGGATTGGCTCCAAACCCATCAGTAAAGAATGAAGGTGAGATGAACACCTCACATGGAACGTTATGGTAAGTACATAACTTCTTTTTATTTTCCATGTGGACAGGGTTTCCCCCTCAGGACTAACCCAATCAATTTTATACCCAAGGTGGTATCCAGTGTGGCTTTAAACCAATCCATCCATTTACCAACCTTTTTCCCTAATCCTCAGAATAAAGGGGAAAGGATTCTGCACTCCTTGGACGTGCACAGACAGCTCAGGTTCTATCTTAACAGAACTAAACCTTTCCGAAAATCTGACCAGCTGCTAGTCAGCTTTGCTACAGGGGCAAAGGGCAAAGCCATTTCAAAGCAAACCATTTCGAAATGGATAGCACACTGCATCCATTTCTGTTACAAACACCATGGAAAACCTACCCCACAGGGGATCAGAACTCTTTCCACTAGGGCTGCCTCAACCTCTACAGCATTTCTAAGGGGAGTCCTTACCAGGGATATCCTGGAAGCTGCAACCTGGAATTCTGTACACACTTTTACCAAGCATTACCACTTACCTATTTTTTTCTAACTCCAGAGCTGGATTTGCCACAGCAGTCTCACAAGGCCTGATAGCCAGCCCCAATACTTCGATTGCCTCCACCCTTCCTCAGCTTTGGGAATCAACCCAAATGTGATGACTGCAACAGTGAAACACGAAGAACATAGTACAGTTGTGTATACTTACCATGAATGTAGATGTTAGAGTGTATTCACTGTTGCAGTCTTGGTTACCCTCCCTCCAGCCCCCTGACTTTTCTATTCTTTCTACCTACCTTCTTTTTGGCCATATCTTATGGCAGTGGTATTTTACTTTTTACTGGAGGTGTATCACACCATGTAATTGCTTCCTATTTTGGGGGCTCCTAACATCTGGGGCAATAAAAACTGATGTAATGGCGTCGGCTGAATGTTTTATACCCATGATGACCTGACGTCATGGAAGAGGCAACAGCATCCGACGCAGAAATCCCAAGACTCTGGTATTCAGGCCGACTGAGGGCTACCTGCAGGCAGATAACCCAAGTGTGATGACTGCAACATTGAATACACTCGAACATGTACATTTACGGTAAGTGTACACAACTGTACTTTCTCCTTCCTTTACTAGATTGACATTTTTTCTTTGTACATTGTAGGCATTGAACTTAACTTGGAAGGGTTGGTATACTAAACTTTAATATCAACCAGTTTTTACGCATTTTACCCAAGAGATGCTTTCTATGTGATTGCTATGTTGGTAAATGAGTAAAGGAACACTTCGATTTGTAGAAGAGTCACAATCACACAAAAATCTGTTACTGGTAGTGTGCTGTCACTTGGTAACAGACAGGCAGTATGTCATCTCATCTACCAGGCCAAGTAATCACACAGAAGCAGAGGTTAAATTGGATTTGTTGCCCTTCCCACACCGTTTTATACAAAGTAGGATTGGGGCGTCCACTTCCTGCTAGTGGATGGAATTATAACTTTACATTCTAAGCTATAATACATTACAATACATGGGTGTTGTCAGGAATGCAGATATGATTAAATTTTAACGTTAACTAAATTTTGTGAGTATTGTTGTCAAAGTGTGCTAAAACACAGCCTGTTGTCTTTTTGTGATCAAATTTTCATTTATGATATAAATCAGTATACAGTCTGCTTAGTACAGATGAGACTTTTCACGTAGAAAACTGCAAAAGATTGTCCTCAGCAGGTCAAAAACAGTAAGTTTGCAAGACTGAGGTACAGTGGGGACTGTTTTTTCCCTTCTCAACTGTAGTGTGATCTGGGAGTTGGTATGTATAATAACCAGTGTGTGTGGGAGCATTACCCACCTCTGCACAGAGATACACATATGGGGGGGGGGGGGTGTGTGCAGTTTTTCTGTATTTTGAGTTTTGACCTTTTGTGATTGATATTATGTCATTCAACGTTTTGGCCATTCAATGTTTCAGATCTACTTTGTATATGTATGATAGCTAACTGAAACTGTAAACAAATGGAGCATAACTTGTTGATCAGCAGCTGATCAAAAAAACAAAACAAAAGAACAACTCTCATTTTTGGCAGTGGGGCCCCCCTGCATCTTTTACACACCCTGCTAATTATGTATAAAGGGCAAATTTCCCAATACTCGCTGTACCTACCAGTACATATGATCAGCTGATTTTTGATCAGTTGTCCGGTTATTTTTCTCAGGTTCAAAAAGTTGCCATTTGACAACTTGTCATAAACATATAGATATATATGCATGTGCATGCATACACACAAACACACACACACATGCGTACACACACCTCTAAAATATTTTTTCCTGAAATTTATCATTTGAAAAGCTGTTTTCCTAATGATTGAAAAAGTTGAAGAGGCTATACATATTTCCTGTCTGCACTGGGGAAGTGTAGGGTATGATGGGTACCTGCTTTAAACTGGAGGGGTGCAGGGACACATATTAAGGAAGGGACAACAGCAGAGAGTGAGTACAATGTACAACTTTCTAATTGCATCCTTGACTGCTTAAGGACTTGACCATTAAAGAACTGCATCACTGAAGTAGAAAAAAGGTACATGTGATGACTGCTTAAAAGATCTTAATTTTTTTGTTGCTGCCTTTACTTGTACCTAGAAAATCATTTGAGGTATTTAACAGTCCTTCTACCCACAGCATGCTTTCATTTTACTTGTTTATCGTTTAGACCATGTGTACAGTCTGTGCATATATAATTCTTCAGCTATTTACTATTTGCTGGCTGACATGCTATACTTGTCTGTGTTTTCAATGCTGCAAGTACTAGTAAAAGACCTCTGACCTGACATTAAATGAAATATTTAACTTGAGCAGTCTTTTATTGTTAAGAATAACTATCATAGGTATCTTTCAATTTTTACATTAGAGTAAAACATCTTACAGAAGACATTGCTGAATGTAGGTCATAGATGTAGAATTTGTCATTGAGAGGAATATACAAGAAATTCACAATCAGTATTAGAAATAAGCATGAGGATTCGGTTCTTGCTCATCTTGTCTGTAACTGCTGAATGAGTCTATATTGGAATATCATGTCTCCTTGACTTGAAATTGAAAAGATCATAATTGAAACAAATAAATTACACACATTTGTAATCTTGGCCATTAACAAAACTTTGGAAATGCTGCTCAAAAACTTTTTTTTCAGGGTGTACCTTCTATTGGGAGGGCTTCCCCCATAACACTATTATGTATATAAAACATCCAAGGTCAGACAAACCCAGAGAAAATGGAAAGCTGTTAAAAACACAAGAAATTCATCCTTTCCCTGTTTGAGTAGTGCAACCTCAGCACCAAGTGGATCACTTTTAACAAATCAAGTTCTGACATATTAAGACGTATATATAAATGTGCATTGAACAGTTGTGATGATGTGTAATCTGGCAAAGAAAATTATCAGTACTGCTACCCAATGAAAGTTATCCTAAAGTTGTATTAGCTGTCAGTTTTTTCACTGTTTCTGTTTTTGTAGTAATGCCAACAGGTTTTGGTAATGTATGCCTCTTAACTGAATTTTTCCTGATGTACAGATAAAGCTTGGAAAGCACGATAAAATCTTTACTAAAACTATGTAGTTCTTCCATTTATTGGCGGAATGTGTGCAATACCGTACATTTCTTATGTCACATTATTGAAAGTAGCATACCAATTTTTTTTCCTGTGGGATATCCATCAATGCAAACTACTAGTCTTTCTGCAGAATGTTTGTATAATATGTTATTCCTGTGACTGATCAGAGATGAATTTCTTGTCCTCATTCATAAGCATTTACTGAAGCAGGAATTGATGCATATCAGAGATGTCACTGATTGTACAGATCATAGCATTCAGCATTACAAATGCAGTTTAAGTTGTGTGATATGTCGTTTGTAGCTATATTGCATTCACTCCATCAAGACTGACTTTGAAGCTATAGTCTCCTACAAGCAGTGATGTTTGATGTCTTGTGATTTAAGATAATTCCAGTGTTATGGCTTTGTTTTGCCCAGAATGCCAAATAAACTTGTTTCAAATACATACAAATGGCCTAACAGTTAAGGTGTTTGCTTTACAAACGCAAGGTGCAGGGTTTGAATCTCACAAGGGATAATTGGCTAGGCTTACAATGGCTCGCAAGGGCAGTTAGCCTAGTACTAACCAATGAACCAATCATACTCCACTCTGTTCTTATACAGTATGTCTTGGATGAACAGAAATGGAATCTGTTAATTTAAATGTCCTTAGTGGTTTCATTTTTAAAAGAATTTGAAAGTTTGAAACAGAAGGGTAAAAATCAGGATTATGCCCTGTAACATGTGATTGACTTAAATATTTTCAAATTAATTGGAACAGAACATTGAAGGCACAGACCAGTAAGTAGCTGAAATTTGCATTTTATAACAGCAAATTTACCTTTGTTTTTAATGTTCTTTACTATATTAGAGTCATAACATCCGTAATATTTTTGTTCTGTACTTTTAATATACACTGCATTGTGCTCCTATGTTTCTGAAATGTATTTTGTTACTGTGTAGGTAGGTGTCTGTTACAAAAGTAAGATGCATGCGACAACCATGTAATACATTTGGAAATGCAGTGCCATCTTGTGGCTGTACAATGAAATGCTAACTCACAACTAGTTTAGACTTGGGACCATGACAGTTTGTATTTTTTTAAGGTTATTAAACTGAAACATGTATAAAATATGATCTTGTACTGTGTATACCCAATGTATTTTTTTGTTGTTTTATGATGTCTGTATTTATTTATTGTATAAATTGCTTATACTGTTAAAACTCTGGAAGTTTGTTTCCTCCTCAATGATATACTTTGGAGCTTTCAGGAAAGCTGCATTGTAGCTTTTTGGGTGATGCTTGTAGGTGGTGTGTGCATTTTAATTTAAAATGAAATCTAGAGCATTAGCTTTGCTAATCCAGTTTTATGAGATTTTTGTAATACTTTGCTTGCAGCTTGATACTTTCAGAATACTTTATTTCTTTACAATGAATTAAAACAAGCTTGCACAAAGTGCCTTATTAGATCTTTGGATAGGGACGTTTTTATACTGTAGGAGACGGTTCGCATACAAATGCAAGTTCTAGTGTTGAGATTAAGAAACTCCTTTTCTAATTTACACCTTGTACTGGAATTTCACATTTTGTGTGCGTCTTCACATGTAGAATGAAAGACTTAAATAAAGCAGTATTAAAGCTGCAAACAATATTTTTTGAGTGACATTCTTGGGAGTAATGGTCTGAATTTAGTGTTCAAGGTAAAAAAAAAAAAAAAAAAAAAAAATCTGATGGTTGCTCAATAAATCCTTGCCAACATCATTAGTGTAAAGTGTGAAAGCACTGAACTTGATTTTAAAATTATGTTGACAAATACTGTTGAATAGATGAATTTTTCCTGTATTAAGTAATGGCATTACTTATGGATTAGATAAGGTGCTTAAACATACAATGTACCATATTGGAGAATAAGTTTTCTTGAAAAGGGTACATTCAGAGACATGCAGTAGGTGGATTGGACACTCTAAATTGGCCATAGGTGTGAGTGGGTGGTATGGATGAACTACCACAGCAGGGATAGCCATCCGGTGGTGTAAACCTTGGCTCAAGATGATTGTCACTGTTGAAATGACACCCGGCCCCATGTGCAAAATAGGAAAAAGGGGTTGAGGATGTATGGATTACCTGGTTACAAAAAAAAAGCCAACCTCTTCATGGCACAATATGTTAAGCTGATAAGAAACATGGACTGAAATAAGTAAATTGCCCCTATTTTTTTACACTGGCTTAATGTGGCATTGCTGTTTAGTGAGCTTAAAAAAATGTGTTTGTGAGAGAGACAGAATGCCTTTCAATTTATTAATTTATTTGTTCAAGAATTATGGATAAAGCCAACAACATAATGGCAAAAGACACAAAATCAGGTGCAATGTATGGATATAATTCTTAATTCACTTAAGAAAGAGAGCAAGTGGTTTTCTATCCACTTGCATTTCCTAATAAATGATAAGTATGAAGCTGCGATGTCTGGTTCTATTTACTGACAGTTATCTTAAGTATTTCATTTAACTTATTAGTTTACCAAATCAAATATTTATGAGGGGCAAAGCAAAATTGGGGACTGTTGAGAAGCATGGGGAATTGCATTGTCTCGCACTGTATTCATTTTTTATTCATTTGATCATGGTGAGACATCTGAAGTGTCAAGAATGTAGCTGAAATTGCTGGACATAATTGTGTATTTCTCAATGTGTTTCTGATTAAACATGAAAGTCTATCTTTACCTGTGTGTGTGTGATAACATTAAATACTTACATAACTTATGTTTTGGATGTAAACTATTTCCTATAACAGAGATTACATATGCTACAGCAAGTTTGAAATGTTAGGCAGAGGAACTAGTTTATATCAAAAAATATAAACAATGTATATACTACTAAAACCCTACAATGTTTACAAATAGCCCATTGTCTAACAGCAATAATGCCATCCCCGGTTGGTGTTATAGGGGAAATAATGGTCTGCCTAGGGGTGTTATGAGGCCGAACACCACTCGGGCTATTTTGTGTAGATCAACAAAAGTATACATCATGGCAAAACTGTCTGCAGTGTTATTTTAAGTTCATAGGTAATTACTAGGCTAAAGATCCTGAAGGGCCTTTTAATGTCTAGCCACATTTCCCAAATATATTTGACAGATTTTGATACCAATCCTTTTATGGTATTCCGTTGCAAAGTAAAAGGCAAATCCTCCTCCATACACATTCCTTTCTGATCTAAGAGCACCAATAACTTGAGAACTGTCCAGACTAAGGCTGGCATATTTGGGGAATAACAGTTTGTTTTACCCCATTTGTTTACATCACCCCGTGGTGAAAGCATAACTTTTTAAGGCTCTAAAAATGTCTGTGATTTCTTATACTAGTGAATAGCACTGAGAGACTGTTACACCATTTTTTTTTGTTAACTCCCCTGCTTGCTTGTTGCTCATCAAAATCTCCGCAGTGATGTGGAATCCCACACTATACATCAAAGGAAGCGAACCAGCCATGGTCACTCATTTTACTCCCCACCAAAAAACACCAATACCAGGCTGGCTCTCCAGGACCCAGACAACTGGTTCAGCACAAGTCACTGGACTGAATGTAATAACATCAGGATAGCCTTGGTATATCTTTCTTTAGAGAGTATATTCATATTTGCTCTGTACTGTCCCTTTTACGTAATTCTAAACCAGCTTTTCCCATATTTTTTAGCTTTTCTAATATGTTTATCTGAAAATTTGCATTATAATGTACCAGCAAATTCCTTTAATGATATGTGTGTGTCTATATATATATATATATATATATCACACACACGAACAAAGTGGGTTACTCCACATCAAAAAGCAGACCCGTCACCAGTGGGGTGCCACAGGAGTCAGTGCTGGGCCTCCTACAGTTTGATATACACGTCTCAGCAATTCAGGTCAAAACTAAAGGGTTGTGGCTGACAAGTTTGCAGACCACAGCAAACTAGATGCAATCATTGAATCCCCAAATGATGTCAGTATACTCCAGGATGGTCTCACACAGACCAACGACTAGTGTATTAGTTACAGTTTCAAATTTGAATGAAAAGAAATGCATCATCATTCCCTTTGGTACAAACAATGTCCCTTCACAGTATCAAATCAACAACAATACCCTAAGTACCCATGAATTTGTAAGGGACTTGAGATCACAGGCTGACCGCAACCATAATTTCAACCACCACATGTCTACCATTGTAAGGAAAATTTCCCCATATCTCACTTGATTAGTAAAAGTATTGCCTTGAGAGCAAAACAAGTTATAATCCCCGTATACTTGGCGCTTATCCAGCCCATAATTGAGTATAATGCCCCATTCGGTATGTACCAAACTAAGCACCTACAGCAATTGGAGACACCTGAGAGGTAACAAAGAAAATCAAGGGCCTCCAGCATGTGCCTTAGAATGACCAACTAAAATCCCTGTCACTATACTTTGTATTGTATAGACTTCTTAGGGGGGACTTATGCCTGGCCAACAGGTAAACCCAAGACTCAAACTTAATGAATTTACTCCACATCCATAAATCAAATGGGTCTAGGGGTACCTGTTCCAGGGACTTAAATATGGCCTGTGACTTAAATAGGACATGTGGGAGGCACAGATTTATCTCCCAGTGACTGCCAGGTCTTTGGAACAGGCTACCAGTTCATGTGAAACAGAGCACCTCTATGACACTGTTCAAGAGGAACGTGGATGAATGGATGGGGCACCATAAATTCTTACCGGGTATAGCGCCCACAGCCCTCTTTTTAGTCTTCTAAT